>NC_027866.1:305247-630506 GCF_000187245.1 Ogataea parapolymorpha DL-1 | reverse complement strand
ACCGTTGCAGCGGCTCGTCCGCGGTGATGCTTTTTGGATCGTTTTTGCTCACCAGCTGGTGTGTTTGTATGTATTTACCAACCAATGCTTTGATATCTTGGAGAGTGTAGTAATCTTGCGACGAATCCAACAGTCGGAGAAAATTTGATGCTGAAGAGTGAGCTTTGTACAGCTGTGTAACTTGCAGCTCTGTTGAGTCTGTATCTTTTTTCGATGCTTCCCCAGACTTATTTTTCCTAATTTTGTATGGCTCGAATTGTTTGACCTTTTCGTGTTCCTTGTTTACCGACACAACCACCACGTCGTCGCCCTTGCCTTTTAGTTTGAGCAGATTTTCCTTTTCCATCGCTTTGAGATATTTCGCCGTCTTTTTCCAGGACGTCTTTTTTATGTTGATCAGATTGCTGTCCATGGGAGGGAAGTTCTTATACACATGGCCCGACATGAACAATGACGCATTAATAGGAGTCTCTATGGTATCCTGACTGATCGAGTACAGAGTTGCCCGGAAGAACATGTCGTCCATATCCTGGACCGTCAATGAGGTTGAAATATCAATTTCTTTAATTTCTTGTGTAGCTTCCTCCACTGCCTCTTTCTCAGACTGTTGCTCCTGAATAAGCACATTGGCAGGCAGAACATCAGTTTTGTCTGGAAGTTTTACACCCTTGACCAAGGTAAACAGCCAGTCTTGGTAGACGTGCATTATCTCAACGGCTACGCCATGGGTTCCAACGACATCTGTCACGCCGCCTAAATCCATTTGGCAGTATCCAACAGCGACCGCAACATTTGGCTTTTTGTAGTCGCCAACAGCTACCACCTTGCCCCGTTTGGCACCCTCAGGAAACGGAGGAATTGTGCCTGGAAGCATGAGATTCGAGCCGTTAACAAGTCGCTCTATAACGTACTGGTGAGTGTTGACAATTGGCAGAATGTAAGGGTATTTCCACAGTGTAAAAAGTGTTGGCAGCAGCTCAGAGTCTCTCGTTCTGAACCAGATGGGAACGCCCTCCAAATCCGTGTACAGCGTGCCCTGAGCATGGGGAGACTTGAAAGCAGCGTATTTGACCTCTGGAGGCAAAACGAGCGATGCAACACCGTCACTAGCCAAAGACTGCTCATTCAGCCCATACTGGCTGCAAATAGCAGCGTATAGCTTTCTGCGCTCGGAAGATTTGAGATTCGAAAGCGATTTGAGTCCCGGGTCCTTTTTGAAAAGAGACATGGTCTAAATTATTTTTTTTGGCACAGCCAAAACTTTTATAAATATACATACTACAGAGTGCCGGACAGCACCAGCCCCATTTCAACCACTGACGACTCAGATTCCCTGCTGAGCCCTGTGTAGGGATTTCCAAACAACAGCCTAAACTCAGTACCGTATCTGTGGTAAATAAGGCCGCAAACCTCGAAGATTTTGAGATTTGGAAAAACTTTCAGTGACGAGTTGAGCTGGCTACCAGCAAAGTGGTCAAATAGGTACCCGTTGGCCCCCAAGTCCGAGCGGAAAAAACGTGCAAACGGTTTGGAAGTGTCTGTCTGGCGCTGAAAATAGTCTAGTTCGTTTCCGATGATCATCATCGTCGACACTCTGATGGCTTCTTTCACAATAGCTGGCGGGAGATGTGTCATTTTGTCACAGATGCGCCTGCAATTTTCGCAAGAGCAGTCGTAGACGTAGTTAAGTTGCGGGAACAGGTCCTGGACGTCGTCCAGATTGTTAAGCAAGTTGCCAACAAGGTTTTCCGAAGGGGTGTCGATGTTGAGCCGGAAGTCTCTAAGCGACGAGGTGTTGTTCGACAGCGGCGTCCCCACCATCATCAGCAGGTTGGAAAGGTCGAGGCCCTCGATTTTGAGGTCGATCGCCAGTTTGCGCAGATTCTTGAACGTTTCGGTGAGCTTCAGAAGCATTATCGAGCGCAGGTGATTTTTCTCGCTGTCCGGCTTGGCTAATTTATAATGGATAGAAAGTTCACGTAGATTTTGGCTTTTGGACCTGAGTAGCGACGCCAAATGCTGCGTTGTGTTGATAAGATTTAGCACCCCGCCGTCGTCCTCTATAAACAGCTCCAAGCTGGTCAGGTGCTCCAAGTGCACGTGCTTGCTGATAAGGTTTAGAATGACTGCTGTCGAGTGATTGGTAAGCGGGAGCGCGAGCTTGGTCAGGTTGTTGAGCAGCAAGCCGATCTTGCGCCAAATCGCCATTACCCCGACCACCCGCCGGTACGCGCGGTCGCCGGACTCGGAGTCCACCTCGAACCGCAGCTCGGTGAGACGTTTCATGGCATGCGGATACGTTGTCAACAGCTTGAAGATCACCATGTCCTCGTTTGGTCCGAGCTTTCCTGCGAAAACCAGCCGTCGCAGCTGTACGAGGTTGACGAAGCTGACCATGCCGTTGTATTTTTCTGTCTCCCGACAAAAATTCACGTCCACCCTTAGGGTCTCGAGATTAGGGGCCTGGAGATGGCTCAGAGGAGATATCGTCAGAGTCTCAGGAAACTTGTACCGGACAAGGTTGGGAAACTGGGGGCAGTGATCTCTCCATTCTATAAGGGTCTTACTTTCGGACTCAGCATCCTGCAACAAAAGCTCGATGACCAGGTCGGCGTACTGGAAGTTCAAGCACGAGGTCTGAGACAGCGCACTTAGCAACTTGGCCAGCCGATGTTTCCCGATGATAGTGTACTGGTCTGAGATCAGCTCGACGTCGAAGTTCTTGGGACACACTGCGTCGTTGCTCAAATATAGAAGTCGGGAGTATATCTGGGGGACAACAGTCTTGTACAAGAGAGCGCACGAGTACGCCAGCCGTAGCTTGTCAGGCAGGTCTAGATGCCTGACAATTTCGAGGTGAACATTGTGTGGAAGGCCCGTCAAGCCCATCTGTCAAAATGTATCAATGTCAACAAACAGTCAGAAACACTTTGCCATTACCTATAATAATGAAAAACCAGGAAAAAAAAATACACAGCCATTTTTATTTATGAATCTATCTATATACAGATCAGCTATCGAGCAGCTCTTTAGTTGTCGGCACGCTTTCAAATCCAATTCCCTTGCTGGCCTCAATCATCTGTTTCTCGTAAACCTCCTCCAGATCCTGCACTGGCTCTCGCCGGAACCACGAGGCCAAGTGCTGGCGCAGCTTGTTGAAATGGTACTGGATAAACGACACCAGCCGGAACAGGTTGTATGTGACAAATCGCTTCAGCACAAACTGGAACCTGTCGTCGTCCAGGTCGAAAAGCTTGACGGTTTTCGCCGCCTCGGTTGCCAGGATATCGACTCTATTGCAGGGCGACCCGAAGTTTCTATTCAGTCCTTGCACTATACGCATGCTGCGCATAATAAAGGTGAGCGTCATCGGGAACTTCTCTGAGTTTTTGAAGAACTCGCGCATCTTGTCTCTGATGATGGCCTGTCTCTCGAAATACGACTTCTTGCTAAGCTCTTGGATGTGTTTTTTCAACGCCTCGTTCTTGCTCGGGTCCATCGACGACAGCCCGAGCATAATGTCGTCCGCGTTAATCCCCCACTCAAGCAGCACGCTCTTGACTTTCTCCGGGTTCAGCTCGAACGTGTACTTCCAGAACTGCGCGTACTCGCGTCTAAACTTGTCTCCAAAGTGCTCGTACAAACCGTGGTCCAAAATCACCAGCTGCTGCGTTTTGTCGGGCAGATGCCTCACCAATAGGTTTCCCGGATGCAAGTCGCAATGGACCAGCCCCCAGTAGAATACCTGTCGTGAGTACACCTTGATGATTGTGTTCATGAGGCTCTTGATGTTGTATCCTTTGTCCTTGAGCTTCAAGTAGTCCCCAACAGGATCAGCATCTATCCACTCCGCAGTCAGCACCCGTCTAGAAGACGCCTGTGGAAAATACTTGGGAATGTACACCGTCTTCCTGAACTCCGGATCCTTTGCGATCAGCGACGCTATCAGGTTACCGTTGCGCATCTCGATCCCAAAATCGACCTCCTCGCGCATTTTGTTGCAAACATACTGCACGGTGGCAGTTAACGGCATGTCAAATGCCCACTCGTACACTTTCATCACAAATCGATAGGTCGCGAGATCCAGCCACATCTGCTTGCTCACAGACTCGTGCTGGATCTTGACAGCCACCTCTTCGCCCGTGCGCAGCCGCGCCTTGTGGACCTGGGCAATCGACGCGCTTGCAACGGGCGACTCGTCGATCGACTCGAAGATCTCAGTTCTATACTTCGGACCCAGCTCTTGTCTCAAAACTCGGTCGCAAACCTCCCAGTCGTCTCTCGGAGCCTTGTCAAACAGCTGACTAAACTTCTTCTGGTACTGCTGAGGGAACATCATTCCCTGGATGGCTATTACCTGGCCCATCTTGATATACAGCCCCTTGTTCGTGGTAAGTAGGTCGTACAGTCTCTGCGCGTTGCGCTCGTGCAAGGCTTCTATATCTTTGCCCTCTTCAAAATTCAGCTTATAGTCGATCGAGATCAACAAAAGCGTGGACAAAGATCGCACGCTCCTGTTTGTGACTCCGGCCCCCAGCACGGAGTCATATCCGTAGGCCGCCAAACCGACCCCTGAGACGGCCAGCAACGACTTTTTGAAGACGCCCCACTTTTTTGGACGAACTCCGACAGTCGAATACGCCCGCACAGCCTGCCTTAAAGGTAGCTGATGCGTTGCTGAAAACATTTGGACGTGAACAAATATTTTTGAGTGCTAAAATATCTGGTTGCCAAGGCTAGGCACTTTGTGGGGAGGCTTCAGGGGCCGACCCGTGGTTTACTGAGGTAAATTATTTCTTACTTATAGAATATCACAGTCGCCAGTAGCACCGATATCGATTTGCATGCACGATCTGAGGCTTTCGTCACAGGATTCCATGTAAGCTTGGGTGTGGCTATCTAATCTGCCATTTTACGTGATTTCTGATTCAGCACAATAATGTAGGATCTGAAAATTTTCAGTTAATTTCAGATATATATTTTTATAAGGACAAAAAGGGACACCGGATCAAGGACTGCCAATTGCTTACTTTTCTATCTCTAAGAGATATCAGTGACACATATAAGAGCTACAAAATACTTACCGTTTTAAAAATCCCCGATAAGAGCGAAAAATATCATAGTCTATCATGGCTAAAGGCAGAAAACAAGTAACCTCCAAGAGGGTACCGCAGGCCCCCAAGTACCTGCCACATCCCTCCGGCGGTGCGAAATCACGGTCCAGCAGACGATTTAGCATTGTATCAGACTCAGAAGAGTCGGAATCGAGCGAGGAGTCAGACGACTCTGATTCGGGTAGCAGTGCTACGGAGGGAGATTACCGAATGAGCTCCGCTCGCAGGCAAGTGGACGAGATAATATCTAGCAGTTCTGAGAGCGAAGACGAGTCGAGCTCGTCTGACGATGACAACGTCGATTTTGTGCAACTGACCAAGGAGAGAGCCAGGGCGATGAAGGCTGCTACTCGTCACAAGAGTCCGCGCAAAAGCAGTAAAAAAGTTTCCAAAAAGGCTGCTAAATCCGCAACCTCTCGGAAAGGTGCTGGAGAGTCTGAGCAGGCCGTGGAGGCCGATGAGGAAGAGGAAGAGGAGCTGGACGACGACATTGTGGACCAGGTGTTGGAAGACGAGGAGCGCAAATTCAATGACCTGGACCCGGTGGCAGACATTCAGCTTGACAACGAGCCGGTGGACTATGCCAACATGATCACAGAGGAAGATTTGGGAGAGGAAGTGGACATTGGTACGTTTCACGACGCCACAATTATCGATGAGACAGTCAGTCTGGAAGTGCCAAAGTTCGACGACCAGGAGATCGACTCAGAAGCAGACTACGAGTTTGACAATAACGACCTGATCCAGGCGCTCCAGAACGACAACGACGATCTTGAGTTGCTTGCATTTGGCAATAGCGACGACGACTACGATTTTTTGCTGCCCGAAGACGATCCTTATTTCAAAGAGGACAATTATCTGCTTAAAGAGGAGACCGAAGCTTTGGTGAACGACGTCAACGACGTGAATGATTACTCGTCGTCCGCAGCGACGCCACGGTCGTCCATCGTTGAGGAAAATACCAACGCTACCGAGGAGGACCAGGATGAAGGCCATGTGAGAGTCAAAGAGATGAAGCCCGATAAGGTCAAATATCTCCCCGCTCCGGAGGACAGTGACGAGGACGACGAGGACGAGGACGACATGGCGGACATCGATGTGTCTGCGTTCGACGACATTTTTACCAGCGACTACGACCATTACTCTAGCAAACGCGGACAGAGCGTGGTTCCGATGAATGCGATTGTGTCTGACGAGGACGACAGCGACAGCGAGAACCAGTTACTACAGTATTTCTTCTCTTCGGACAGCAGTGCTTCTGAGAAGGAAGACGAGCACGATAACTCGAGTGCTGAGGAGGATGCCGGCGACAAAGTCGGCGAAAAAGACGGCGACGAGACCGACGAAGACACCTCACTCCCAGTGCGCTCTACGCGCAAGATTGGCAGCAAAAGCGCCAAAGAGGTCCTCTCGTCGTCCAAGAACAATTTCAGAGCGCCTGTTCTTGGAACTTTTATCATTTCTAAAACCCGCAAGCCGTTCGGCATTATTGACGGCATCTCGACGCGATTCTTGTATCCTGGCCAGGACAACCGAACATCGGTGGTGAAGGGCACTCGCATGAGTGTGGGCCATCGCCAACGCCAACGCACGCAGACACAACCGAGCGCACCGCCTATTGCGCTGGACGAACTGCTTAATATTAGCGAGTTCGAGGACGAAGAGCAGGAGCAAACCACGTCTGTGGACTGGGACCTTTTTCACGAGAGACGTGTTCCGCTTTCTGCTTTTAGGAACAAGGGTGTCGTCAACAACACGTACTACCAGCCTCATCCGGATGCGACGCGCAAGTACAGTTTTGGCGACCACAGACGCAAAAAAATGCGTGCCACGGTGGCAGCCCTGGAGAAAAAGAGAAAAAAACGAGCCCGTGGCTCGTTTGGGGGCGAGCTGATGATCCCTGCCAACACGGCCAAGTCTCTGCGCAAGGCCTCGAAGCGATTGCACAAGCTGTCTAAGGGAAGAAGACAGAGCGCGGCCGAGACCCAAGCAGAGGGTCTGAGACCAACCAAAGGCGGGCTTTTCAGCGAGGAAATCCTTAACGACGTGGAAGAGCTGCTGGTCGACATCGGGCACAACGATGACCTACGTTTCCTGTTTGGAAGCTGAGCTGCATTTATTATTTATGGTACGGCATTTATAAAGGATGGATACTAAATTTGATTTTTACATAGCTATTTTGCGCTCTCTTCAGGAGTCATAAAGTTGGTCAATTTGGCACTGAGATCGAGTTGCTGCTTCACGCACGAAGCGAGGTACTCGACGAGCGAGGCATCATCGGCATGGTTCTGTAACATGGTGTGCAATTGGTCAGGATCGATGGAGCTTGGCTGTGTGTTGAGAGTTTCCAGAAGTCTCTTTCCGACGTTCGAGTCTCCCTCGATCTCGCCCTTGATGACCTTTTGAACATACGCCTGGAGCGTGTCGAGCAAGCTGGCAACATTGGCGACGGATCCGGAAATTTGTTTGAGTTCATCTTGACCCAGAAGATCCACTGCTCTGGACTCAGTTTGGACACCTTTATTAAGATATTTCAGCGTAGTGAGCTCAGTCTTGGAGTAGATAACTTCATTTGGAACAGGAGTAAATGCAAAAGAGCCAATCTTGTCGATTCCAATTTGGTTAGCCAGGTTGGAGTTGGCAGGCACTCCGACTGGGGACGAGATGTATGTTTTCAAAATTGGCGATATGATGTCTCCGTTATCGTCTTTGGTTTGCAGAGTCAGATGGATTGGCTGGTGGGGAAAGCAAGATCCCTTGGAGTAGAACTCTTGGAAGAGACCGGTGAACGAGTCAAGCACAGGGTTAGTTGAGAACCAGCCGACAATTAACAGTTCTGGATTCACTCTTTTCAAGAGCTGATATGTGGAAATGTGGTGGCTTTCTTCAATGGTGAGCTCCTCAGCTTCCTCCTTGTGGGGCACAATATAACACTCTTTGACCTCCAATTCAGATCCGTCATCGGAACGGGTTCCAAGCAAAGTTCCAATAGTTCTGCTTTTCGTGAGGTCTTCTTCGTTGTCCATATACACGGCATCAATGAGCTGCATCAGAGCTGGAGCCTGAATCAAAACCTTGACTGGCCCCACTGGAGCAGAAGTGCTCGGCGTGGCCACGTTTGGTTTCACAATGTGCAAAATTGGAGAGGACATGGTGAAAGGCTCGTTGGTTCAAAAAAATTTGTCAAAAAATTCAAGGTAGGGTAGTTTGAAAAAAAATATTTTAAATTTATTTGAAATAAATTTTAGCATGGACTTCACCACAAAAAGGAGCTATAAAAAGGTCGATATCGAGCCTTTTTACATTGGTTCTGCTAATGCAACAGTTTCCGGAGATGGTGTGGTTCTAGCAACTGCAGTTCTGGAAGATATAGTTGTTATCAACAGAGAAACAGATGATGTTGTGCACCAGATCCAGGGAGACGGAGATCTGGTGACGACGTTGCAACTAACACCGGACGGCAAATATCTGGCCATAGTATCTCAATCACAGCAACTCAAGGTTTTTGATCTCCAGCAAAGCAAATTCATCAAGACTTTCAAACTTCCGGCAGCATCATATATCTCTACCGTGGACCCTACTTCGTCTTTATTTGCATTCGGACTTACCGATGGTAGTGTCATTGTCTGGGATATAGAGGGGTCATTCATCACACACAACTTCAAAGGCCATCCATCGACAGTTTCTTCTCTTCGTTTTTATGGAAAACTCGACTCTAAAGATTGGAAGCTGGCCAGTGGAGATATCATGGGGACAGTGAAAATATGGGACCTGGTGAAACGCAAATGTGCCCGCACGATGAAAGAGCATACGGCTACCGTGAGAGGTGTCTCGTTCAGTGACAACGGTGAGCTGTTTATAAGCAGTGGAAGAGACAGCGTGATAATAGTGTACAATACCAGGACGTGGAAGGAGGTGAAGACAATTCCCGTCTCGCACTCTGTTGAGGCGTGTGGATTTGTTGAACATGAAGACAAAGAACTTTTGTATACGGCGGGCGAGTTTGGTCTTCTGAAGGTCTGGGACTTGAATTCTGAAAAACTGGTTGCAACCAGCAGGAAGCCACTGGAAACCACAGAAGAGCTCAATATTATGGACGTTTTGCATCTTGACAAAGGAATAGACTCTTTGCTGCTGGTTTATTCAGATCAGACAATTGCGGAGATTGATCTCGATGCACAAGATGGCATATTCCCAACTTTGAGGGTGATGGCGGGTAATCATGGTACCATCGCTGACATGCGCTATGTTGGTCCTAAATTTGACCAGCTTGCATTGGCAACGAACTCGCCTGCTTTGCGAATTGTCGACGTTGCGGAAAAGCCGCTCGATGTCACGCTGTGCGAAGCGCACACCGATTTGTTGAATGCTCTGGATTCCACCGCCGATGGCCTCTGGCTGGCTACCGCTGCTAAGGACAATACGGCACGGCTCTGGAGGTACGACGAGGAACAAAAATTCGTGTGTGTTGCCGTGTTTGAAGGCCACATCTCGTCGGTCACTGCTGTTGCGTTGCCTAGGACACCCGTCAGGGATTATCCTCGCTTCCTCATAACAGCAGCTGAAGACCTGACAATAAAAAAATGGACGATTCCTAAACCAGGAGACGAGGTGATACATGTGAGAAAGTCCGACTACACAAGAAGAGCGCACGACAAGATGATCCATTCCATTGACGTTAGTCCGAACGACGATTTTTTGGCGACCGCGAGCCACGACAAAATGGCCAAAATCTGGGACTTAGAGGCTGGCGAGACTGTTGGAGTTTTGAAGGGCCACAAGCGGCCAGTTTACGACATCAGTTTCTGTGCCTACGACAGACTAATTGTGACTGGTTCTGGTGACCAGACAGCCAAGGTGTGGTCATTAGAGGACCTTACGTGTATCAAGACTTTCCAGGGTCCGGCTAATGCTATTCAGCGAGTTGCGTTTCTAGCCAGAAATCAGTTTATTGTCGGAGCCGGTGCAGACGGTTTAATCAAGATCTGGGAAATCTCCAGCGGCGATTGCGTACAGACGCTCGACAACCACGACAATAGGATCTGGGCGCTGTGTATCAAAGACGACGGCCGCGAGTTTGTGTCTGCTGATGCCGACGGAGCAATCACCATATGGATAGACAACACCGAGGAGGTGCAACAGCTGGAAGCAGAGGAGCGCAAATTGAAGGTCGAGCAGGAACAGTCGTTGCAGAACTACATCAACAAAAAAGACTGGGTGAACGCGTTCAAGCTGGCTTTGACTCTGAACCACCCTATGAGACTCTATAACGTTCTTCTGGCCAGTATAGCAGAGGGCGACGAAGGGTCTGTAATTGGATCCTTTGGCATCGAGAGTGTGATTTCAGAGCTGGAACAGGACCAGATATTGCTACTCTTCAAAAGAGTCCGGGACTGGAACACCAATTCGCGCCATTTCGAGGTGGCACAGAAGCTCATCAAGGCGATATTGACAAACTACTCCAACGAGAAGCTGTTTGAGATGCCTGGGTTGATGGGGTACATTGACGCCATTTTGCCATACAGCGAGAGACATTATGGCAGGTTGGACGACCTGGTCGAGCAAAGTTTCATTTTGGACTATGTTGTTCAGCAGATGGACAAGGTGGTGTAAATAGAGAAAAAATATGAAAAATATTTATTCAGTAAAATGTCTGCCGTGGAACCCCTCCCCAGTGGCGAGTATTGGGACGGGCTGATCAATGTGAAGACGAGCAACTGGAAATACACACTTGAGGAGCTGCAGCAGGGCACGCCGTCGCGAAAAAACGGGTCGGAACTGAAGAAAGTCAGTTTCGAGGACGAGTGCCAAAAGCGAGCCAAGGGAATTATATATTTGTTCAAATGTTGCAGACAGCTGCGTCTCTCACGGTCGGTGGCAATGACTGCGTCGTGCTACTTCCACAGATTTTACATGCGTCGAGACATGCTGAGCCACCACTATTTCGAGGTTGCCGCCACGAGTTTATTTATTGCTTGCAAAGCAGAAGAGTGTCGGCGTCGTCTGGCCGACGTTGTCAAAGTGTGCGCAAAAACTGCGATGGCAAATAGTCAGGACCCGATAGACGAGAATTCAAAGATATTCTGGCGCTGGAAGGACCTTATGATCAATCTGGAGGAGATGCTACTGGAGACTCTATGTTTTGAGGTCACTCCTCCCAATCCTTATAAATTGTGCCTGAGTGCTTTAAGACTAGAAGAAGACATACCCAGAGAAACAGACTGGCTCAAACGGTCAAAGGACCTCTTTATACAGTGCACAAACGTCTACGAATTGACTTCGCGAGTGCCGTTGGTTCTTTTGCACGAGACAAACGTGATAGCTATGCTGGGCGTTGTTTTAAGCTGCGCAAAAGACCAGAGTCTCAAGATTCCTCCTGAGTTTGTGCAGGAGCTGGGCACGGACCAGGAACAGGTCTGGGCGTGCTACCAGGACCTGGTGGCGCTGAGCCGGCCTCTGAGCAGTCTGGATCCGCCGTTCCAAGTTTTGCAGCATCTGCCGAAACTTGAGTTTGAGCAGTTCACGGGGCTATTTGGCACAGCGGCTCCAGATTCGGCGCCAGAAAAAAATCAAGAAACGCTAGCGCAGGATAAAAAAGAAGGATAATTATATACAAAAGAACAATAATTATCATACGCCATTTCTAAACATGAGCACCAGTGCCAAGCTGAACATTGTAAGTTTGAGTCCGTTTCACCAGACTAACCGCACAGCTGACAGCGGAAGAGATCCGCCAAAAAAAGTTCCTTAAACGGGGTTTGCAACTCAGCATTTTGGTTGTTGGCCAGACGGGAACAGGTAAGAGCACATTTATCAACACTCTTTGCAACGAGGACATCATCACCACCAATCGTCCGGCGCCTGCAGATCTGTCGATCGAGAGTCACTCTGCCAAGATCTACGAGGGAGGGACCAGAATTGACTTAGACGTGGTTATGGCGCCAGGACTGGGCGACTTCATCGACAACAGAGACTCGACAAAATGTCTCACAGATTACATTGAGAGCCAGTTTGAGAGGGTGCTGAACGATGAGTGCAAGATCCAGAGAACTCCAAAGGCCACGGACACGAGGATCCATGCTGCCATCTATTTCATCAGACCTACTGGCAAGGGATTGCGGGAGCTGGACATTGCTTGCATGAAAGAGCTGGGGAAACGGTGCAACGTGATTCCCGTGATCTCCAAGGCGGATATCCTGTCTGAGGAGGAGATTGCTTTGAACAGAAAACTGATTTTACGGGACCTGGCCAAGAACAGAATCAACACGTATGACTTCTCAAACTGTTTCTCAGACATTGACGAGGAGGACGACGAGTCAGCAGTCAGCAGCGTTCAGGATCTGGTCCCATTTGCCATTGTCTCCGGTACGGATAGGGCCATCATCGACCAGGTGGAGTATAAAGTGAGACGTCTGCCTCATGGGATTGTGAGAGTCGACGATCCTGCTCACAGCGACTACATTGTTTTGAGAACATGTTTGCTGGGCGCATGTCTGCAAGATCTGAAGGACACGACTCACGGGATCTACTACGAAAAGTACCGTACCGAGAAGCTTTCCAAGAATCCACCAGGAACCGGCTACATGAAGCCTGGTTCAAGGGCCTCCAAGCCAACGAGTTCCGGGTCTCTTCTGGACAGACTGAGAACCAACGTTGGCTCCAGACAGTCGAGTGTCCTTTCTTCCGATAGATTGACCATTAGCGAGGGAATAGTTAACTGATTAACAAGATATATTTCTTTTTAAGCCACTTCTTCGGTGACGAGCCGCTGGTGGAAGAAGTCGTCAAAGGACTCCACGTCCTTCCACTCTTCGAGCCACGATTTCTGGAACAGGTTTTCTCTCGGCACTCCTTTCACCGGGAACAGTGCAGTGAGCAGAAACAGAACACAGCACGAGCTGGCGTAGCCAGTGAAAAAACTGAAGTAATACACCTTGGTAGCACCGTCTGGCACAGTGTGTGTCTGTGTGGCTCCAACAAAACCAACAATGTTAGGAGCTATTCCACAAAGGTATGCCAAGATGGCTCTCCAGTTGAATCCTGCTGTGTAGAAATACTGGCTCGAGTTATCGGCAGTGTACAGGTCTTCCAGCACAATATGGCCCTTTCTGATGAGGTAGTAGTCACAGAAGTAGACACCTGCGATGGACGAGAGGAACACCGCGTATGCGCTCAGGTAAGTGGTGAACATGCTGCTGGACGAGAGTAAGTTCCATGGACAAATAGCGTAGCCGATGATGGCGCAGATGAAACCACCTCTCCTGATGTTGATGTATTTTGGGAGCAGCGCAGTCATGTCAGTACCTGCCGACAGCGAGTTGGCGGAAATGTTGGTGCCGAGTTGGGCAATAGCAAATCCAAGAGCGATCAAAAAGACTCCTCCTCTGGCTCCGCTGCTGTAATTGTCGAGGAACCGCGAAAGCACGTCCAGAGGGTCCCAATAAGTCTCGTTGTAGAGCACTGTGCTTGCCGAAGAGACCAGCACGCCGATGAGAGAGGTGACAGAAAAGGCAACCGGGATTGTGATCAGCTGCGAGTAGATGGAGGAGTTTGGCTTATGCGACATTCTGGAGAAATCTGGAGCGTTCACTATGAGCGTGGCAAAGTTGGCGAGAGAGTTCATCATACTGTTCACAAAGGCCCAGCCGAAAGCAGACCCACTGAGCGTGCCGCTCTGGTGGATGACCGGGCCGCCTCCATCCGCCTTGACCAGCGTCCAGGCCAGAAACGCGATTCCAGCTATAGGGCACGCAATGGCCTTCATGGTGAACAGGTGACGGACGGTGTGCGGTTTCATGTAGATCGCCGGCAGTTGGAATAGCCAGAACAAAAAGAATGCCAGCATCTGGAACGACGAGATTTCTCCCTTCAGCTTGTTTGGTATTCTGGTCTCGAGATCGTTACCGAAAATGGACCGCAGCATCAGAGCCACACACTGGCCTCCCAGCACGGACTGGACGCCAAACCAGATACAAGCCATCACCACTCTGTTGATGACCGGCCACAGAGACCCCCATATTCCCCAGGACGACCTGGTAGCAACGGGGAACGAGATATGGTTGTACGCACCGTACCGCGCTGCCAGAACAACAAAACAGCCGCAGAAGGAGTACCCCAGCCAAATGGTGATCCAGGTGGCCCACCAACTGAGCCCTGCCTGCACTCCCGTGGCGGCAATCTGCCAGGTATTTATGTTGAACGAGTCTGCTATCCAGAAGGTGACAAAATTCCACCATCTCCAAGTACGTCTTTTTTCCTCGAGCGGTTTGAGGTCATAGTTATACAGAAACAGCTGGGACAGAGTAAAGTTCTGTGTGCCGTCGAGCTCGAGCCGTTTGACCAGTTTCCTGACCTTGCCAAAGAATCCTGTTCTGTCCTCGAACGAGCCGGCAGATTGCGACTCGTTGTCGAGCGAGACCTGCTTGATTTCCTCCAGTTTTTTCGACATTGGTGCTCGGGTGCGAGGTGATGCGGTTGCTGCATTTATATACAGTCTTTTTCTTTTATCAGCAACCGAGAAACTGGCGCATTGGCTGCAAAAGAAACTTACCTATCAAAACACAGACTATGCATGATAAGCAAGCTGCATTATTGCCGTACACCGGAAACCACCGAAAAAAAGATATGCATCGAAGGCGCTCAGGGCGGGTGTAGGAATTCGTCGCGTCGGTAGACTTTTTGCTCGAGCTGGCAAAAATGCAAAAAAAATAACACACCCTAGTCAAGCATGTCGGAAGAATCTGGCACTCCAGCCCCCTCGTCAATCTCCATATACATCCCGATTGTGTATGTGGTAGTGCTGCTGACTACATTGGTGCTGTTTTCTGTTGCTCATCGCCGCAAAAAGCTTAGCAAACTTGTATCCATGAAACCGATTTTCAAGGACAACTACCAGCGTGAAATGTATTTGCAGCTGAAAAACCAGACAGAGCCCAAGGTTAACGATAAGGTGCTGAAGGCAGCGCTCATCCGGCGTGGTGCCGAGGCGATCCGCAGAATGATCAAACTCAAGGAGATCCAGCAGTACGTCAATGTGCTGTACCAGCGTGGATCCATCGGAGACGACGTGTACGAAAGTTTCAAATTGCAAAGCAAATTACAGGAGCTCGAGCTTAACGAGCTAGCGATGGAGGCCGAGTCGTTCAAGAAGGGATGGGCTCAGACGTTCTTCCCTGTGTGTCAGGAGGTCACCATTAACGAGGCGCTCAGAAGACGTCTCAGCTCGCTCGAACCAATGAAGGAGTCACTGGATCACCAGTGGCTGAAGCAAGTCGCCGCGTAACTTACATAATGAATGTTGTTATACCTATGCTACTCACATGCTATGACCTGTACTAGTTTTTTCTTCTGTTTTTTTTGCTCACCACTTTGGTAAATGCCATGTCGAAATCGTCTTCCTGGCCGCGGGCACTGGCATTCAGAGCCTCGCCCCAGCTGAAATGTATTCCCTGTGCCTTAACGAGCTTCTCGACCTCCGCCTTGCGTTTCATAAACTCGCTCGCAAACCTCCTGCCGTCCATGGTGGCAGAGTTGGAGTAGATGGTGTCAGCAATAATTTCCTGTGACTCGCTTCCCGTCGGGAACTGGATTATGATCGACAAAATATCCTCCTTGTCGATACCCTTGTGCAAATGGCTCAGCTGCGTCCGACACCACACCAAAAAGTCTCTTGCTGGCGAGCTGCTATTTGTCACTGGCTGCGGCTTTGGAGAAGCAACCGTGCTACCAACAACGGGTTTTTTGGCCGGTGTGGCGGCTGGCGCAGAAACTGACCTAAGAACATTCGGCGAAATCACCGCAGACGGCTTGTTGGTCTTTGTTGGCGCTGGAACAGCCGGCTTCGCAGTCTTCTTGCTGCTCACCGTGGTCCAACCGCTGCTGGCCGTCACCTCCGCAAACGACGCCGCGGCAGGTTTCTGTTTGGCAGCAGAGTTGGCAGCATGCAACTTGGCAGCTTCTTCTCGCTGGATCTCTTCTAGTGTCATTGTAGGGATAGCCTGCGAAACAGTTCCAGCACTGGCCCAAGTGGCAGCAGAAGGAAGGGCCACGGCCGGCTTTGGAGTCTCCTGCTTTGGAGCCAGCGTGGCAGCCAAAGACTTGGCAGCCTCCGCCTCCTTTTGCTCCCTTTTGCGTCTCTCAGCCTCTTCTGACTGGATCTCGGCCAAGGTCTTGGTTGGCTTCACAGGGCTCTTGGAAGCCCATGGGGCCCACGTGGTTGGAGACTGTGGCTTGGACTTGACGGGCTCTGCAGCTTTTTCTGGCGCCTTTTCTGGCGCAGGCAATCCCTCAGACTTGGGAGCTGGCTCTGCTAGCTCTACTGGGGCAGCCGCAGGAACGGCCACAGGAGCCGCAATCGGCTCTGGTTCCCGAGTCTCCTGTTTTGTTGACACAGACAGACTGGACGCCTTGCGCACAATTCTCTCAATGTCGCTGGCGTCCACCTTCGGCACTGCAGCTTCCTCTGTCTTGGCAGGCTCTGGCAGCGATTGGGTCACTGACGCCGACTGACTCTGCTCGTTGGGAGCTGTCCAGTGATTTCTCTCCTGGAACGAAGAGAAAACCGGAGCCGTAGCAGGCTGGTTGACCACTGGAGCCAAGGGAACGGAAAACGGCACAAGATACTCTCCTATGGACTGAATAAATTCTGCAAGAGTCATATACGTCTGCTGTTCTTCACGGCGGATTTTCAGGCCGTAGTCGAAGTATCGAAGAGAATACCATTGCTGCATCAAGGACGAATCAAACGGACCCTGCTCATTATTGGATGCGTCCAAGTAGTACCATTTGATATTAGAAGGATCCACCTTGGGGAGCTGGAACTGCGCTTTCAAAGCATTGAGAGCCGCTGTGGGAGATTGCTGCTGGCCGACGAAGGGGTGCAGAAAATCCTGCGTTTTCAAATGGCTGTCGTCGACAGTCAGAGCGGCCATCTGGTGCTCAATTGGGGCATTTGGCCGCGACTGGGATTGATCTCCCGACAGCAGGTTGTAGGCCAACGGTGAAAATGCATCCTGGCCTGGGGAAGGAGCCAAAATATTGGAATTTGACAGACCATTAATGTTGTAAACATGTTCTGTGTTTTCCTTGGAATATGCGTTTGGGTTGTTCCTACATGTTAGTGGATCGTCCACGACTACTGCAAAAGCTCTTCACTCACCAATTTCCATACATCGAATGCGACATCTTGATTCTCTAGTTACTCGTAATGGGTGTATTTGACGTCTCTATAAGATACCGTCTCCATAGGTGGTCGAAAAAATTTTCCGTGACGAATTTTTTCAATCGAGCCTTGCAAGCACACGACGGGGGCAAGACTCGCGGTACCTGACCACTAATCAAATACCAAACCTCTTTTCCATCTCGGTATGGAAGTCCATTGGAGGTCTGTCTGAGGCTGCGGAGATGTTAGTACACGTAATCTGCTCAAACTTACCTGAATAAATATCCTCCCAGTCAATGCTGGTCTCTTTGTTCAGCAGGATGTCTCTGTGGAGGTTCGAAGACCCGCCAAGCACGGCTGGCCTGAAATCAGTGTCCTGCACGAGCTTCAGCTCCATCTCTCTCTTTATTGGGTCTGCTGCTCCAAATATACGTCTGTAGGCTTCGAGCTGGTGTTCTCTCTGCGTAGCGTCCCAATTCTGCACTCTGCTCTCCAATGGGTGTCTGTTGTTGATTTTGGACGAGACAGAAAGAGGTCCCTCGCCTGATCTCAAGGTATCGTGGAGTCCTGGGGCGGAGGGCGCAGGCTCGCCAAAGGCGGTCACGCTGACGCGAGAACTGTGCGCTTCGCCAGGTATTAATCTTAGCGGATTGGACTGAGTGTTAGAGCACATAGTTCAGCGCAATCACTTACCATTAGAGACACTGTGTATAAATAAATGTTCAAGTGTATTTGGAATACTTTTTTTGCCACTAGGCGGGCGACGATCGACGCAGACCGATATATTCCTGGATTGACGAAAAAAAGAATTTTCCGTACTAATTAACAGACATGTCTTGGGGTAAGTGCCAATGGAGGTTTCGAGACTAACAGCTAGACGACGAAGACTTTGAATATCCCACCGCTTCCAACGCCCAAGTTTCAGAATCGTGGGAAGACCAGCTCGAGGACGACGAGCCCGTCTTAGACTCCTGGGACATGGACTCAGACGATGAGAAGGCCAAGCAGGAGAAAAAGCCTGCTCCAAAGGCTGCTCCGAAGGCTGCGAAGCCGGTAAAGGCTGGCAAGAAGAAGACCGCAGACAAGAAACTGCTTGATATTGACCTGGTTGACGAGAAGACAAAGAAGGAGATGTTGAAGGAAGCAGAGCTGAACTCTGATTTGAACAACGCTGCAGACCTTTTTGGCGGTCTAGGCGTTGCCAACGAGCATCCGCGCGCCAAGGCGCTTGCTGCCGAACAGGCCTCCAAGGCTTCTACCCCGAAGTTGGACAAGAATACTCCCATCAGTGCGCATCCATTATTTGAGGTCGAGACCAAGCAGGATTTCGAGAGACTCAGAAAGGCAATTTCTCCGGCCCTCACCGACCTGGCCAAGAAGTCTCAGCTGCATTACTCCACGTCTCTGGCGATCGACCTTATCAGAGACCTGTGTGGGCCAATGAGTGTCGAGAACACCAGAAAGGTGGTGAGCACGCTCAACGCCATGATCACACAGAAAGTGAAGGAGGAAAGACAGGCGCGGCTCGCCAAGACGGGAGGCACCTCGACGGGAGGTGCGGGCAAGAAGAAAGCCAAGGGCCAGGTCAACATCGGGTCCTCGTTCAAGAAGGACAACTATGACGACTTCCTGCCTGATGACGATCTCGGCGACGACGACTTTATGTAGTTACATAATTAATATAATGCAACCTGTATCTGCAGCTACGTGCACCCGTCCTGAATTAATCCCGCTGCTATATATAAAAGCCATAGTTGCCTGAAAAAAATATCAATATGAATTTATTCCGACAGAGAGGTCCACAGCGTCTGCGGGCTGTTACGAAAACCTTCAAACGGTTCAATTCCTCGTCCCAGACGCCCAGCCCCATTCCTGGGCCCAAGAAAGACAGGTCCAGCTTCCTCAGGTCGGGCGGCTTGTTTCTGCTCGGATCTATCCTCGGGGCCGCGTACGTTTCTGTGAAAGTTGGGGGCAATGTGCCGGAATTTATGTTTCCGCAGTCTTCGACGAGCAAGCTCCGGGATATGCTTGCTCCAGCCTACGGGGATGCAGAGGACGCCCTCAAGGAGCTAACAGATGTGCTGGGACCGTCCAAAGTGAGCAGAACAAAGACCACTCTGGACGACCACAGTGACACTTTTTTTTCCACCCACCACGCGGAGCCGGATCAAAGACCCGTGGCCGTCGTGTATCCGGAAAACACCGAGGAGGTGTCTGCTATATTGAAGGTGTGCCACAAGCACAAGGTGCCCGTGGTTCCATTTTCGGGCGGAACGTCGCTGGAGGGCCAGTTTATTCCTACTAGGAAGGGCATCTGCATCGATCTGGGAAAGATGAACAAAATTTTAGAACTGCACAAGGACGATCTGGACGTCGTGGTGCAGCCGGCCGTTGGCTGGGAGGACCTCAGAGACTATCTGCAGGACTACAACCTGATGTTTGGGCCTGATCCGGGCCCGGGAGCGTGTATAGGTGGTATGATCGGAACGTCGTGTTCAGGTACTAATGCGGCCAGATACGGCACCATGAAAGAGAACGTTGTTGGCGTGACTGTTGTTCTTGCAGACGGGACGATTGTCAAGACCAAGAAGCGGCCAAAGAAGTCGTCTGCGGGCTACAACTTGACCGGCCTTTTCATCGGCAGCGAGGGAACTTTGGGTATCGTGACTGAAGCCACATTAAAATTGCACGTGAAACCCCGTTACGAAAATGTTTTGGTGGTTGCATTCCCTAGTTTGGTGGATGCCGCCAACACTGTGGCAGAGATGGTGCAACGGGCAATCCCGGCAAACGCGATCGAACTGCTGGACGAGAACATGATGCACTACGTCAACTTCTCGGGGGAGACCAGCTCCAAGTACGACGAATTGCCGACGCTGATGCTCAAGCTGGGCGGCGACTCCAAGGAATCGACGCAGCACGTGACCCGCGCCGTGGAGCAGATCTGCAAGCAGCACAACCGCAAGTCGTTCCGGTTTGCTGAGAGCGACGAGGAGAAGTTTGAGCTGTGGAATGCGAGAAAAGTGGCGTTGTGGTCCACGATCAATTACGGTAAACAGACTATCGACGAGGACATCCAGGTCTGGACGACCGACGTGGCCGTGCCGATCTCGCGGCTGTGCCAGTCGCTGCAGGAGACCAAGGACGAGATTTCCAAGGCCGGACTAAACGCGTCGATCGTCGGACACGTTGGCGACGGCAACTACCATGCCGTCATACTATTCAAAAAAGACCAGTACGAGCTGACCAAGAAGCTTGTCCAGGGCATGATCGACCGTGCCTTGCTCGCTGAAGGCACTGTCACCGGCGAGCACGGTGTTGGCTATGGTAAAAGAGACTATCTGATAGAGGAGGCCGGCGAGGACGCTGTCGATCTGATGCGGAAGATCAAGATGGCACTGGACCCAAACCGGATCCTCAATCCAGACAAAATATTCCGGATCGACCCCAACGACGTGGGCGGCCATTAAAATGTAATAGATGCATTAGAAGTCCAACGTGAGTAGTCCGGCCACCGCCTCCAAATGACGCGTGTCCAGCACGGCGTCCTGCTGTTTCTCATCCAAATGTTCGTCTACATCGACCCTGTAGCGCTCTTTATCGCGCTTTCCCTCTTCTAAACGTTCCACGTTCGATCTCACGATCGCCTCGGAGGTGAACAGTTTGATGTATTCGGACACCAGCAGCAGCGTCTTGTGTGAGATCTTGATGGATTTGTCATCGAATGCAACCGTGTGAAACAGTCGTGCAATTGTGGTAGCGTCGATGTGATTGGCTTGGTTCTCCATTTGTAATGTACGTCTTGCACGAGATTAATAAGCAATAAATAATATTTAAATTATATTTTGGGCCAATTTTTCCACCGTTCGATTAGGGAAAGTGCAATGACCACAGAGGTCGAATTAGAAACGCAAAACAGCCGCCACAGCGAGGAAGGCCTCCTAGAGGCCAGTGACCCTGACGAGGTGTACTATGAAAACAACAAAAAACGCAGCTGGCTTGTCGTATTGGGCTCTTTCTTCGGGCTGCTACCCGTCTGGGGGCTTGCCAACTCGATCGGTGTGATCCAGACCCAATTGCTCGAGTACGAACTCTCGGGCGTGTCCACTACCACTGTCTCGTGGATCTTCTCCATCTACACCGCTCTTTTGCAAATTTGCATGATTTTTAGCGGCACATATTTCGACAGACACGGGACTCGGTTGCCGCTTATCGTCGGCACCTTCATGATGACCGGCTCGCTGCTCGGATTCGCCAACAGCACAAAAGTGTACCAGAGCATTCTTTCGTTCTCTGGTGTCGGAATTGCCTCGGGAATTCTCTCCTCGCCCCTGATGGGTGCTGTTTCGCAGTACTTTCCAGCCAGGAAAAGAGCCACCGCCATGGCTCTCGCCGGCAACGGCGGCTGTGTGGGCGGCCTTATAATCCCCACCATGCTGAGAAAGACATATGTCAGTCTTGGATTCGCTTGGTCCATGAGACTGCTGGCTCTGATCACGTTTGTGTGTCTTTTGATCTCGATTTTCCTGGTCAAGGAAAGAAGAGTTGTGGAGGCGGAAGAAATGTCCAGAAAGGACACTGTGATTTTCTATCTCACCAAGTCTTTCAACTTCAAGGCGTTGAGAGACGACCGCAAGTTCCTGTTTTGCGTTCTGGGCTGTGTCTTTGCAGAAGGCACGGTTCTGGTGACATCGTCGCTGTTTTCGTTCGTGTGCATTAAAAACGGGTTCTCCTCGAGTCAGGCATATTTGTTTGTCACTGTGATCAACATTGGAGCAGTCGTGGGCAGACTTCTGAGCGGCCTTCTTGCAGATGTCCTTTTCGGCAGCTATAACATTATTATCTTCCTCTTGGTCATCACTGCAGTTTTCAATTTTGTCGTTTGGATGCCGTTCAAAAGCAGCACTGGCGCCATGTACACCTACAGTATTCTTTATGGCACCTTCTATGGTGGCATCTACTCCCTGATTCCCACATGTTGCTCAATGATCGTCAAGAAGGAAGAGTTTGGAGCCAACTATGCCACCATGTATGCCATCACCGGACTTTCTCTGCTGGGTCTGAACCCTGCTGCTGCAGCCATTGTTGGTAATGGCACCAGCAACAAACGCACAAACGGTTTCATCGCATACGCCTCCGCTTTGAGCCTGTTAGGGGCTGTCTGTATCAGTCTGACGCGTGTCTTATGCGTGGGAGCCAAGCTTAAGAAATTTTAAGAAACTGCCACCACGAAAAACTGGCTGTGCCTGTTTTTGCAGTCAGCAATATTGGCGTTTCCTGAGTTTTGGAGAAGTCTGCCTTGATGATCTTCCAGTTAGGTCCTTCTTTTATGTGCAATAGAGCTTCTGCTCGCGAGTTGGCGAGTTTCGGCGTCGGTATTAATTTCGCATACTCCTCGGGTGTTTTGCACTCTGGACGCGCGCCCAAATACAACTCTGTTTCGTGTAATGTCAAATTCCCGCTATCTATCAAACGTAGCTGAATTTCCATGGACTCCTTGCTCGGATTTGTTATCACCAAAGTCGAACCAATGCACTCAAGAACCGGCAATTTGCTTATTGCCATAGAAAGCGTCTCAAAAGAGCTCGACGAGGGTTCGGAACTCGGTTGCACCAGAATCTCGCGACAGCTCTTGCACCGCACGCTAGTTTTACAGCACAGCTCCTGAAACAGCGGGAGCTCGTGCTCTTCGACCTTCTGTTCTCTTATCACCCCAATTTCAGGCAACTTGCGATGCTCCACTACATGTGCAAGTTCCAGCGACGAATACTTCCCGATCAAACGCTTTCGGTGTCGTGCTTCGCTGATGTGAAGGGTCTCGTATAGGTTCTCATAGTGCGTCTTCAGTTCGCTAAATCGGCGGTCCAGCGCAGAATTCCTTTTCTCTCTGATGATTTCGTACAACGGTTGCGGCTTCGTGAGACTCCCTGTAGTGTAGGTCCATTTACAGTTGGGACAATTGAATCGAAAATTCTTGCTGGTTTTCGTGTCCTCGTTGTTGCTGTCTGCCTTTACGCGAAGTCTTGAGCGGCATGACGGACACCTAAAGCAGTGGCGTTGGCAATACCGCGATTCACGGTCAAAACATCGCCAGCAAGACGGACAATACTTGGATTCGTGTTCCAGATCAACACAACGGTAGCATTTGATGCTGCGGCAGGTATTGCAGAAATAGAGGTCTTCTATGGGGTGTCGTAGGCTGGGATCATGCAGGGTTAGCGGGACCTTGTCGACGGAGCCGGGAGGCTCGCAACACGGACAAAATACAGACCCCATAAATTTGCGCCCGGGAACCAAAATAAAAATCGTGCTTTATTTTTCGTTCAAATATTATTGCCTTTGTTAATGAACTGGCTTCGTTTCGCTTTAGCAGGCTGGCTTTTTTCCCACATAGCCAGCACCAGCGAGCAGCTGCTTTCAGTCGAAGAAAGCATAGCCATCTTCAAAGAGGAAGAGCCGGCGCTTCGAGAAAGCCTATGGTTTCTTACTGATTATAAACCTGCACCAGACGACCAAGTCCACTTGGCTCTAGACGTGGACTACTACGATGAGGCAGACAACATAAAGAAAAAATACTGGAACTCGAAGCTCTCAGAACGCCAATTGCATGCCCTCGATTCCTTGCACCGTCTGGCCGACGAACACAATGACACCGACGCTACCTATCTCCTGGCCCAGATCAACCTATTTGGCAACTACTCGCTGCCGACGAACGCAACACAGACATTACATTACCATCAAAAAATGGTCCAGCTGGCGCCCAACTCGACCTCAAACTACCTGCTGGGCTTCATCTACGCAACCGGACTTTTTGGCAAGCTGGACATGGACCAAGGCAGAGCGCTGCTCCACTACCAGATTGCCGCCGACCAGGGTGAGATCCGTGCAGCTATGGCATTGGCATATAGATATTACAAGGGCATCTCTGTGGAACAGAACCTGATGCTGGCTCTGTACTATTACGGCATGGTTGCGCACGAATGCTTTGAGTTTATCAAGAACGGGCCAATCGGCGGACCCAACATCGATCACTTCAACTTCCGCATTTACGACCTTCAGGGGGGCTTGTATGGCTCAGGAGCGAGCGAAACAACACCCATTGTTCCTTCCACATTTAAAGAGGTGGTTGAGTATGAGGACTTCACAGACGTTGATTTCCAGTCCTCTTCCTACAAAGACAAAGCACGCTCCGTCCGACACTACTACGACGGCAACTACTGGAGACCGCGCGACTACAACACAGCCTTTGAGATTGCCCAAGAATGCGCAACTCGCGGAATCCAGCTGAGGCCTGTCCAGGACGTGCTGGACGATAGAATCGACCGCAAATTATCGGTTTCGCGGACTCTCATCCAGAGTGTTGGCCAGTGCTGTTCGGATCTGGGCCACATGTACCTCAGAGGCGAAGGCACGGAAATCGACCTGGAGGCTGCCAGAGTTTGGCTGGAGAGGGGCGTGAAATTAGCCAACTCGGCGGAAGCCAGCGTAGATCTCGGACTTCTCTACGAATTGATGGATGACGAAGATCACCGCGCGCAAGCGTTTGAGCTCTACAACTCTGCAAGTTATGCGTCTGCTAGAGCTCTGTACCATCGAGCTAAGATCCTCATAAGAAGCGACTTTGAGGCCGGACTGGGCCAGCTCATTACAGCAGCATACAGGAACGTTCCCGAGGCAAAATACCAGGCTGCACAGATGAAGGAGCTCCAATACGAGCCAGGCAAAGAAGAAGGAATCCTAGTGTTCTACAAGGCCTTTGTGGAGCACATGGAACCGGTTGTTTGCGATTTGCAGTGGGCCTTCCACCAGCTGCTGAACAGAAACCATGAACAGGCTCTTATTGGATACGCCATGGCTGCAGAGCAAGGATTTGAGCCCGCACAGTCATCCACGGCATTTCTTCTTTATTCGCCTGTCGGATATCTTGAGGAGCCTCCTAGAGTACCGTTCGAGCGGTTCCAAAGCTCGCTAAATTACTACAGACGTGCACACCAGCAACAAAATTTGGACGCGGGAGTTTTTCTTGGAGATATCTACTATAACGGGCTCAAAAACTCACAGATCGGAAAGTCGTCAGAAAAGGGAGAGTATGCTGTCGAGCCAGATTACAACACGGCTTTTTCGTACTACCTTTCGGCAGCAGCAAAGGGCAGTCTACAGGCCAGATTCAATCTCGGCTACATGTACGAAATGGGTATTGGGCTGAGCCAGGACTTCCATCTGGCCAAAAGGTACTATGACCAGATGTTCGAGATAAACCAGAAACCTTCTTTAGCTGCTCAGCTGTCTCTTCTGCGTCTCTGGCTGAAGATCTGGTGGTATGGCGAGAAAACCGCTGAAGATTCGGACGTTCAACAGCCTACGAGCAGAACGTGGGACGATTGGGTGCAGATGTACACGAGACTCAGAAATGAGAGACGCGAAACCTCTGCGCAGGAGCAGCTGGCTAACGCACCCAACAGAGCCGGGCCAGACTCGAACTTTATTTTCGAGAGCACTTTCGAGAACGGCAACGCAGACATCTTTTTCTTAATCGCGTTTGCATCGATCTTCCTGCTAGTCATGCTGAATCGGTGGCGGCTTCTGCGCCAGCGCCGGCCGGGAGAGCCCGACGACGAGCCTGAAGACGAGCCAAACGTGAGGTTCCGGGTAATACTTTTATAGCATGTTAATTAGTATGTAAGATTACTGGTCGACTTCACCGGCAGATTCCCATTTTCCTGACAGGTTCTCCTTCCATAGCGTCACCTTGTTGTCTCCACCACTGATGGCAAGCACGTTGCCGCTGAGCGACCAGCTGGCTCTCCAGCACACGTCAGGGAATTTTTCCTCGGTCAGGAGCTGTTTCTTCCATGGCGACGTGCCGCCAACCGTGTCGTTGGTCCATATCAGAACAGTTCTATCTTGTGACGCAGATGCAATATATGACTTTGAGAGCAGGGACGACGACCAGGCCACGTCTCTGACCCAATCTGTGTGGCCGGCGAGCACGGCCTCCTCGACATAATTATTGACTTGCGGGTCGAATTTCCATATTTTGACCAGGTTGTCGCATCCGCCGGTCACGAATCGTCTTTCCTTGATGTTGTCCTTGTGTGGTGGCGCCCACGAACCCGCGTTAGCTCCGATGGCATGTGCCTGGAACACCATTGTCTTTTGTGACCCGTCTTCCATGAACTCCACCACAGAGGCCTTGCCGTCACTAGATGTGCACAGAAGCACTGCACCGTACTCGCTTGGTGCCCACGAAACGCTGTTCACCGAGGCTTGGTGCACACCGTGCTCTGCAATGTTCGACCACACTCCGTTCTCTTCTTTCCAGATGAGAGCCTTACCGTCGTACGAACAAGAGGCGAGTATCACGCCAAATTTCGGATGGGCCCACGCGACCTGCCAAACAGGCCCGTCGTGGCCCTTCAGCGTCTCCACTAGCTTGTGGTTCTCGCCGTCGACTTCAAAGATCTTGATCGTCTTGTCCGACGAGCACGTCGCCAGTCTTTTCCCGTAGTAGTCTAACACGGCGTCGTGAATCAGATCGTCATGCGCGTTGCCAATTGTCACCTGGAGTTAGCACTTGGAAAATGATTTACTCACCATTTGTGTCTATTTATTAAATATAACAACAAACATTTATTTTCACCCTTTGGTGTGAGGTGGCCAATTTTCAATCGTTCTCAATCAGCCCGTACTCCTCCAAATACAGAATATTGTCGCGGACAAGATCGTAGACGCCACGGTTGTTCTTGTATTTGACCTTGATCTCGTTCTCCACCTTAGTGCGCCCAACTTCGTTGATCAGACCCGACAGGGCAAGAATCATCTTCGGCGAGAACGAGCAGTACCATCTGTGGAACCACACGGTCAGATTGACCACCAGATCCAGAATCTGATCATTCAGCTTGTTGAGTGCCTCCAAGCTTGCCGTCCTCTTCTTCTGTTCGGTGTAATAGTCTAGTAATTTTTTGGAGCTGCGCACAGCAAACCGCAGGCCAAGGCCCTTCTCGTAGCATTGGGCAGCCTCTCTCTGGTGGCCCAGCCGCTCCGAGACAAGTCCCAGAAGCTCCCATTCCAACGTCGTTTTCTCGAGATCCAGCTGCTGGGCTTCAAAATGCATCACCTGCGCACGATACATCGTGTAAGTCCTCAAGTCCTCGTACAGAAGCATGAATAGATTGTCGAGCCATCTTTCGCAAAGACGCTTCTTTTTGAACTGGGACCCAGCAGACCCGTTCGCGGCTTCTGACGAGCCAGAGCTGCTGTCCAGGCTTGGCTGTGCATTTTCCTTCTTGAACTCGTCCTCCATCACAAACACTTTGGTACGGTATTTCAGAAGTGACTCCCAGCCGGTCTCCAAAACTATGTCTGTCAGCAGCTTGTACGCTTTGGCGAAAGTCGACTTCAAATTGGCCGCAGCCAGATTCAGCAGATTGTGGTCGACCTTCTCGTGCTCTGCAGCAATGTCCAGCGAGCTCAGACTGGTCACATTGGGAAGCGTGACATCCATTGGAAGAGGAAGATGCAGATCCTCAGGCTGCGGATTGTTGACTCTTTTCAGCACAAATTTGTCTTTATGAGTAACCATGGGGCACGAGTTCAGTGTGAGAAGCGCCTTTTCATAGTCTCCTTTTTGAATGTATGCCTCCACCAGGACAGACCACGGCTTGAAGTACGATGGAGTGCTGTTGACCGCCTTAATGGCAATTGGAAGAGCCAGATCCAGCTTTTTCTTGTTCAGGCAGTATTGGGCCTGCAGAGTGAGCATCTCGCCATCCAGCGGGTTAAGCTTGATAGTATCGTACATCACCTTGACGGCTTTTATTTCTTGGTTGTTGAGCAGGTACAGTTTGGCAATCAAATACGAAGCCGTGTGGTCTTCCTGTGTGATTCTGTTGAGAATTGCAATTCCTTCCTCCCACATACCTGTCAACTGAATACACTTGACAAAAGCGTCCACCAAATAATTGTTGCATCTGGTTGGCACCTGGAGATCTTCAGAACACCCGAGTTTAGGGCCCTCGTTATACAGTTCCTCGAACCCCTTCACAAACAAAGACGCGCACTCCTTATTGAGAAATGGATTGATCTTGCGAATCTCCACCACAGACGTGAAATCGTCCACGTCGGCGTCGGCACTAATCAAAGCACGCACAACCGCACTGACAAATGTCTCAGTCCACAGTCGATCGGTTTCGTTCACTTTGTTCCCCAGCCCGTCAATCATGTACGATTCCACTTGGCCCGGGAACTTGCAAGTGACCCGGACATCAACTTTGCTGAACACGTTGTAGGTACAGTAGGTTGCCTCGGTCACTTTCCAGTGTTTTTCTTTCCCGAACCAGATTTGGGGCTCTTCGCCAATGATGTTGCTCAGCGAGTTCAAAAGAGCCGCAATGGTGGCAGAATTCGACACGTCGGCCCCCGTGTAGTACAGAAACGTGCCCAAATATGGATGTTTTGAACCGGAAGAGCTGTTGTGTTTCTTCAGATGCACCATATCTGGGGGACCCAGATCGCTGATATTCTCGAGAATGGACGTTCTCTCGTCCAGGCTCTCGCCAATGGTCTTTTCGACGACCCTGGAGTTAGACAGAAGCCATTTATCTACTTACTCTGGGATTGAGCCCTGCGTAACAAAAGTCATAAAAATAACACTTGTAATGTACAAATAAAAATATTTAATTATGGACACCTCGATTTATGCCGTCCCTGACAAACGAATTTGTAGCAGTCGCGGAACCAGAATCTCTGCTGTGTGTCCTGCCACAAGGTTGTAAGGGTATTCATTGCGTCCTCTGTCGCTTGGACTCTCCTTCGGGCCCCTCATCCTCCTCCTCGTCCAACTCCCAGTCCTTGGCCGTCAGACAGTACTTCTCCGGAGGTAAGCGCACACCCCACGCAGGCATAACTGGCGGCAAGGGCTTCTCGTTTCTTTCGGCAGCCAGTTTCAACAAAAGCTTCTTCGGAGGAACAGGCTTGAATTGGTAGTTTGTGCGAGCAGCAATAGCCAATCTGATATCCTCATTTGAGAGCGGCGCATTCGACATCCCGGCAGAGGCACCTCCATTGGCGCTCGCGTACGCATGGTCGTTGTACAACACCGCATCTTGTAGAATTCCACAGGTGTATCTGTACGCGAAATCCATCAACTGGAGAGGCACATGGTCCTGGTACGACTGAATTCCCTGAGTGGCAAAAATCAGGTGCAACAGACGCACATCGCGAGGAACCTCCTCGTTCCCTGCTCCGCTGTTCATCGTGTAATGTTTGAACTTGTTTTTTGTACAAAATTAATTATTATACACACCCGTACACCGGGTCAGGCGTACTTGGACAGTTCGAGCTCGTAGCGTTGCAACACCTCTGCGTGTCCTAGCAGAAACTGCGTGTGCGCAGTGTTTAGCACCTCATCAAAGCGGAAACTTTGCAAATACGTCTGGAAATTGGCCTTGTTTGCCACTATTCGGTCCAGACACTTAGCGTTGGCTTCCTGTCGTGCCTGGTGGTATTTGGCCATTAAATGCTGGTAATTGAAAACCTGAATCAAGTATTCTTGCATGCGGTGTTGTAGTTGCTCGCGTGTGGCCAGCCCGAATTCGGGGAAAGGTGGCGGAGAAATGTGGACTATATCTGCTTCGTTGCACTGGAGATCTGATAATGTAATAGAAGGCACATTTGCATCAGGTTCCTCGGACTGCATGTCCTTTTCCTCGTCCACACTCATGTCAGCGTCCACCCCAAGACTTTCTCCCATGGCTGACATGTTGAAATTGCCGTTTGTCTGAGTGAAAGGAGGAACATTGTCGACATGTATTTTGAACTTCTCGTCGTCGGGGTCTTCCATCTGTGCCTTATGCGCTCTCTGTTCTCCCTCCTCCTCCATAGCTGTTCTATTTGTGAATCGTTGATGCGAGCCAGGCTTCCAAAATCGCTGCTTGGGCTTTTTGGGGCTATGTGTACGCGAAGGTGGATCGTCCACCACAATGGGATCTTCTTTCGTCCCACTGTCGAGTATTATGGGGTCTTCGGGAGTTCCATTAAACGAGGCAGTTTTGGGACCGGTGCTGTCTTCGAATTTAAACTCGGGAGTACTGAAATCTTTAAGAATATCCGCAAAATCTGTGCTCATTCGCGGTTTTTGCTCCTTGTCCGTCCATTTGCTTGGCTTTTCGGTCTTTGGCATCGATCCGGGGTACGTCTTCTCTCCGGGAGTGAACGAATAGGACGAGCTGGTTTTCCGCCACCCGCTGGAACCGTTCGTGGAATGGCTTTCCTGAGTATATTTTCTGTGTGTTTCATGACGGTCGGACGAATATCTACTGTAATGGTAAAAACTATCTGTGTAATTCCACTTGTTGGCCCAGTCGTCCGCCTGTTTTCTATGGGCCTCCTCACGTGCCTTCCGCTCCTGCTGTTGTCTCTTCTTGAACTCTTCAAACTGTCGTCTTGCTCGCTCGTACTCGTCGTACGCTGACGGTTGTTTCGAGGCCTTTGGAGTAAACGAGTAGCTGTGCGTGGTTCGTGGCGTATAAGTTTTATCAAACTCGGCTTTCTTGACGGGATCTGACAGAACGCCATAGCTATCGTTTATCTGCTTGAATTTTTCCTCCGCCGAGGCACTTTTGTTCTTGTCTGGATGGTACTTCAGCGCCAGCCGTCGGTAGGATTTTTTGATCTCAGCATCGGTTGCATTTCTGGAAATCTCCAGCACCTCGTAATGGTTTATACTCATGCAACATAGAATAATTTATTTTGCATTTATTTTAGAGAAAAATATTGGGGGTGACGATAGGAGATTTTTTTGGATAGTTTACTACGTAATGTGATCGCTTTATTCACCTGTATCTAAGTCATTTGCCACTAAGACCAGGTGCAGCTTAGTCTAGATCAAAAGGAATTAGGGCAGCAATTAGATGGAGTGTAGAATATTAAGGTGATCCTTTCCTGATTATAAGATTTGTGGTTCGGTATTTAAGCAGACGAAGAGAACAAACGAATCATTGGAATGAGCCCGAATGAGTGCGCTCCTTTCTGAGAAAATCCATGCTTCTGAAAAGAAGGATACTATATCAAATCTGCTACTCATGCGATAAGAGAAATTCACTGATCTACGAAACGAGTCTAAAACATCGCCAGTCCACTGATCTGCAGCAGCAACTCAGACAGAGCACGACATAATCCTAGCTACCCTTGCATGCTTGAGTTAGTGCTCCTTTGGCTCTGCTTTCATTAGTAGTCATTTGCTGCAAAGCGGAGAGTAGTCCCACTATTTCGTGTCACTGAACCTTTGTCACTGCCATATATGACTCCAAACCACTTGACCTGCTTGCCAAAGACTCTCAGTTGAAAAATAGTACAGCGGTGTAGGAGGCCAATCACTTACGTAATGTCGTGCTCGACCATGGTTCCTGATCTTTTTTGACATTTAAATAATTAATTGAGTAGCTCCAAATAATTTTATCTATTGATTAAGTTCCTTTTAGCACAGTACATCCTGCTAGATGTCGAAGATCTTCTTCTATAAATTCCCCGTCACAAGCCAAGTGTTCTACAAATCCAAATTCACCTATGCCTTGGTCAACCTCAAACCCATTGTCCCTGGACATGTGCTGGTCGTTCCTCTGAGAGTGGTTCCACGACTCAAAGATCTCTCGCCTGAAGAAAGCGTGGACTATATCATGACTGTGCAGCTGATCCATAGCTTTATTGAGAAAGTGTACAAGGCCGACTCCCTGAATCTGGCCATGCAAGACGGCGTTGCAGCGGGACAGTCCGTGCCCCATGTGCACACCCACATAATTCCACGGTATTTGAACGATGGTTACGGAGATGGAATTTATGAACTGTTGGAGTCGCACGAACAGGATCTCAATAGCTTCTTCCAGATTGCCCTGAAGAAAATGCAGGTCGCCAGGGACGAGGACCGCAAACCAAGATCTATGGAAGTGATGGAAAAGGAAGCCCATTGGTTGAGGGAGGAGCTAAGTGAGTTCATCAAATCCCGTGAGGCCCTCCATTCCGACAAAGTACTATGAACCGAGCACATGGAAAGTTTAGGCTGACATTTCTGGTACAAACTTTTCATCGATCGGTCAGTCTACCGCTGCAGACATATTCAGGATAATATAGAAGTCAAATAGAAGTTGATTTACCGATTCAACATCAGTCTTCATACAGTTCACACCGTTCGCACCCAGTTTAGCTCTGGTTATGAGCATTCCAATGCCCTCTTCTGCTGCCTTCTTGTGTAGCGACTAATAAATGGCATCATTTATTTTGTAACCCATACTGGTCAATTTGTTCAACCCTTATATAAGTAACGGTCCAGAATTTTAAACTATAACCATTTTTAATTTCATCGCAAGAATCCGACTCTTTCGGGACCTTCCTGCTGATTTCCAACACATTGTATCCTCTACAAAACACAGAGCTGACACGACTATCCCAACATACAGCCTCCTTCAGCACGCAGTTTCCAGAGCACGAATCGTTCGTCCATGTCACGTGACCAGAAACTCTTGGCTACGTGAGTTGACGGGCGTTCTTGCAAAGGAAGTGAACTGCTTTTCTTGAGTGAGATTGTAACAGCCATTTTTCTGCACTGGATTGGAACGTGAAAGCAACCTTAGTTTAAATTATCTAGCCTCGTAAGATCTCGATTCTAACATAATTTAACAAGTACTGTGCTACAAGTATGACAATTCGCACGATTTAGTTGTATTTCAAAAGGTGCTTTTTACCCCATTGCAACCAACTCCACAATCTCATCTTAAGATCAATCTAGGTTCTTGGTCTATATAACAGAACGAGCAACATCTTCGTGTCCCAGCTATACCAGGATCTATTTACTCCTTCAATTCCGGGGTTAGAACCATCAGTCCCAGAATCGACCGGGCAACCTCTCCGGCCATGATGGAGGTAACGTCGTTCGTAGAATCGCCCCATGGAGAAACTTCCGTCACGTCGGCACCAACAACGTAAAGGCCCGCCAAACCGTCAATAATCTCGAGTAGCTCTCTGGAAGACCATCCGCCTGGCTCAAGAGATCCCGTGCCCGGGGCAGACGGAGGATCTAGAACATCAATGTCAAAGCTAATGTACACTGGCGAGTTGCCCAGTCTTTCCTTAATTTTGTCAATTATTCCCTGGACACCTATTTTGTCCACGTCCCGGGCCATGATCTTGGCGAACTTCGACTCCGAGTAATCGCGGCTAGGGTCTCCTCTGTCCTCGTACCATCCTCTCAGTCCGGCGTGGATATTGTTGTCAGCAGTCCAGCCTTTTCTGTGAGCCCAGTATAAATACGTGCCATGGTTCAGCGCAGCATACTCGGTGACATTTGGGTTCATGTAGTACGGATTGACGGTGTCAAGATGAGCATCGAAATGCAGAACGCTGACTTTGCCGAATTTCTCGTGAGCAGCACGAATTCCCGAGTAACTGATGGTATGGTCGCCTCCCAGAGCCAGAAACCGGGGATATTTTCCAGGATTGGCTTTTGTGGTCGAATGGTTGAGAATAGCTCTTTCGGACCGGTATAACTGGTCAAGAGCAACTCTGTTGTCCAAGGGCGTCATCGGAACGTTGCCGCAGTCCACTATTTTGGCCCAGTTATTCCACACGTTTAATCCTTCTCTGTATGGAGAATATGCCGGAGCAAACTTTCTCGTACCCTGTCTAATAGCGTCTGGTCCAAACCGCGAGCCCGGCTTGTACGAGATTCCGGTGTCAAAAGGAGCGCCAAGAACAACAATGTCGAGCTCCAAGTCGGCCAGCTTTTCTGGATCAAAACAGTGCTGCTCCATTGGAAGATGTCCGTAGGTCAGGTATCCTGCCTGCGAAATGCCGTTGTATCTGTCGCTTTTGCCGGGATACAGGTCGGACGTGTCATCGGGATCTCTGTACTTGATCTGCTGAGACGCAATATAGGCCAGGTCGTCAGGAAGTTGGACGTCGGAGGAAAAAACGAGAGCGTTTTCCTGGTCTACTTTATAGTAGTCCTCGAGAAACTTGATTTTGGTGTCCTCGTATTTTTTAACGAGGGCAGAAGGCACATCTATAGAGCCTTGGACGGGAATCTGGTCCAGTCTCACATGTGCCGCAAGCGCATGGACGCTCAGGAAAAGAGAGAAAAGCATAGTTGAAATTGGAACGGATGAGGTTTTTATCGCGGAGAACTGCCAAAATAGGAAGCGATAAAGGATTTCCGACGGGGTTCGCTCGAGTTCGGTCGAAGTCAGAAAGGGAGACGACGGAGGTTGCCAACGGCAGTAGGCAAAGGGTTAACCGCGCTTGTTAGCTGTCAGATGGAAAATGGACTCAGGAGCAGCTCATATTGGAATTGGGCCCGTGTCATGAGTGGCTGGCTATTTTAATTGAGTCAGATAAGAAAATTCGAAAAATCGCTTTTTCCCAACATGGCGAAAATCATAGTTATAGGGTACGTACCACTGTTGGGCCCAGCTAACCAGCCAGTTGCGGCGTGGTTGGAATGACCACAGCCTTGGAACTCGCACAAAGAGGCCACAATGTCCAGATTGTGGCTCGTCATCTGCCGGGCGACGTCGACGTCGAGTATACCAGTCCTTTTGCAGGCGCCAATTGGTCAAGCTTCGCGCAGGACGGGGACTATGAGATGAAGGAATGGGACAAACTTGGTTATTACCGGTTTATGGACCTGGCCGAGAACGTTCCCGGCTCAAGTGTGGTGAGACGCACGGAGCGGATTCTCAACTCCAAACGGCTGCCGTGGTTCAAAGACTTTGTGCAGGATTTCCGGCTTCTTTCCAAAGAGGAGCTACCGGACGGAGTCGAATACGGCCACGAGTACACCACCGTGGCAATCACGGTGCCAATCTATTTGCACTATCTATTGCAGAAGTTATTAAGTCTGGGTGTTAAGTTGCACAGAGCACATTTACACCACATCAAAGACGCCGCCAGCTATTTCACCGACGGCAAAGTTGATGTGACTGTGAATTGCTCTGGCCTGCTCTCCAGCAAGCTGGGAGGCGTGATGGACCAGGACGTGTTCCCGATTAAGGGCCAGGTGATCCATGCGCGGAATAGCTGTCCGTACATGCTTTCCGTCAAGAACATTCCTGGTGCCAGCAAGGACGAATTATTGTACATTTTCCCAAGGAAAGAAGGCGGCACGATCATTGGCGGTTGTTTCCGCGTGAACGACTGGACGCCGGACGTGGATGAAGGTCTATTTGAGCGGACTGTGGCCCGTGCACGCCAGTACTGTCCGGAACTTTTTGAGCACGGCGACTTGGACGTCGTCAAGGTGCACTGTGGCCTGAGACCGGGCAGAAAAGGCGGGCCGCGAATTGAGAAGGAGGTTATTCCTGGCGTTGGCCGCGTGGTGCACAACTACGGCGCCGCAGGTGCTGGATACCAGAATTCGCACGGAATGGCCATGAAGACGGTTATGCTAGTGGAGTCGTTTTTGCGCGAGCACAAGCTCTAATTGGCGGAGATCCCTTTTGTCCAGCTGTAGCAGCCCAGGATGAGCATCATGGTGAGGAATGAAACCACAAGACTGGCGGTGTAGTATACAGCGCGGCGAATTTCGTTTTTAAGTGCCACGATCTCGTTGACAAACGTGCTCAGCGTGCTGTACACACCGCAGAAACCTGTTCCCAGGGCAACTAGCACGTCAAGCTGTAGTTGGTCGGTGACCAGAGGCGCCCCCGTGCTTGTTTGTCCGTGTATTAGAACATAAATTATTGCGAGGAGAATAGATGCAGTGACGTTGGTAATAAAGGTGCCGATGGGGAACCAGGAGCGAGCGTTGAGTTTTGCGAGATGGTAGCGGCCGAAGCAGCCGAAGGGGGCGAAGACGATGCCGAACGACCACGATTTCTTCCAGAAATGGTGGTTGTGCAAAGTGCAGCAGAGCACGAGGTTGACGATCCACACAATAACTCCGAGCACCATGGTCAGCAGCTCAAAATTATGCACCACTTTGATAAACTTTTTATGGCCAAGTCCCCATGAGTCGCCGAACCTGGTGAGGAAAGAAGCGAGATCAGAGCCCAAATGGTAGCCAATCATGGAGACACCCATTTGAGTGAAAATAACGGAGAAAAACTCCATAACTCCGTAGCCGTGGTTGGGCAACTTGTTGTGTACGTTGAGAATATCCAGTGTTTTGGCGAGTATTTCCATGACCAGGGCCGAGAAACTTGAGAAACTGCCAATAAAGCCTGTGGTGAGGGCTGTGTAGACCACGAGCGCTTTTTTTGTCTGTGTTTTCTCGTCCGGGAGAAGCGTTTGCCAGCCCTGGTCGTACTGGTTAACTAGAGCGATCAACAGACAGGCGGTGAAATTCGACCAGATGCACGAGCCCGACAGCTTGTAGTTCGGGTTGATGTAGGAATTTGAGTAGAAAGTAAGTTTGGTGAGTCCTTCCCGGGCCATGAAGCCGAGAATCGACCAGAAGACCAGCTCGAGGTGGACATCGAGCCAAGACATGGAAATAAATAATTACCGATAATTAAGTTGCACAGCCATGTAATTATAGAAATTATAACTTTATGCACCAGCACAGTGGCCGCCGTCAATTCTAAGGTCAGAGCCGGTCATGAACCGCGACCCGTCGCCGAGCAGAAACACGGCGGCCGTCTTGAAGTCGTCGGGAGCGCCCAGGCGGTTAAGCATTGCACCGCGCATCCACGTCTCGTACAGCTCGGGTTCCACGTCCAGCAGCTCCTGGGTCATGGCAGTTATAATATAACCCGGCGAGATGGTGTTGATACGGATACCGTACTGGCCCCATTCCTGGCACAATGACCGCGCGAGCTGCAGCACGGCGGCCTTGGACGTGTTGTACGCCGTATTTTCAAGCCCACGGTTCGCGATAATGCCGGACATCGACCCAATCAGGACGATCGAGCCTGGCGTCCGTTCTGCTACAAGAATCTTGGCCGTGTGCTTGGCCATGATGAACGAGCCCACAAAGTTGATATCAACGATTTTCCGGTACAGCTCGACGGGGTAGTCGATAGCTGGCAGCTTCTGGTTGATGCCGGCGCAGTTCACCAGGCCGTGAACCGGTCTGCCTGCTTGGGCGGCCTCCTGAGCGAGCCGGGGTAGCAGCAACTCCACGGCCGGCTCACTGGTGACGTCGAGCGTGTTGAACGAGAGAGACCCGCCGTTTTCCTTGGCGAGCGCCTGTGCAGCGGCCCACTCTTCGGTGAGGGGCTCTGGCAGCAGGTCCAGAGCCACTGCGCTGCCGCCGGCCTCTAAAATGGCAGTGATAAGGCTCAAGCCGAGGCCACGGGCGCCGCCGGTGACAAAGTAGGTCCTGTTTTTCAGATCCAGGCCCGCTTTAATGGAGGACGGCGAGGCGGGAGCAGGATCGGTGATAGTGGCGAGAGGATTATAGGACTTGTACGTCATGGTGCTGCACCAAGAGCAAGCTAGTGCTGTATTTATAAGCCCCAATTTACAATAGCGGTAATCGATGCGGGGGCCGCATTGTGGGGCCGCCTAATTTTTCCAAATCAAACAATAGCCGTAAATCTAACGCATGCACCCCGCATTACACGCAGTCTTGGTATAAATGGACGGCTGAAAGCCCTGTTGCTTCCAAGAATGTATCTTGGATTGAAAGGCCGCAACTTGCAATGGGGAGTCACCATTGCCTCTGGTGCAGGATTCCTGCTCTTTGGATTTGATCAGGGCGTGATGTCGGGCCTGCTGACGGGTGCCGCGTTCACGCACCAGTTCCCGGCGATTGACACGACGGCCACAGGCCACGGCAGCTCATCGCTGCAGGGCACCGTGGTGGCCATCTACGAGATTGGCTGTTTCTTTGGCGCACTGTTTAGCTTCGCGTTTGGAGAGCGGCTTGGAAGACGCTGGAGTATCATGATCGGGTGCCTGACCCTGTCTGTGGGAGCCGCAATCCAAACCTCTGCGTACGGCGTTGCACAATTGATTGTGGGACGGATTGTCGCCGGGCTGGGAAACGGCATGAACACGGCCACGATTCCTGTCTGGCACTCGGAAATCTGTAAAGCCCACAACAGAGGCCGCGAGCTGTCGATCGAGCTGGCGATCAACATTTTTGGAGTTATGACGTCATACTGGGTTGACTACGGCATGAGTTATGTCGACAGCGAGGCCCAGTTCCGGTTCCCGATCTCGTTGCAGATTGTGTTTGCGCTCTTCACGCTCGCAGGAGTGATGTTCTTGCCGGAGTCGCCACGGTGGCTGATTGCCCACGACCGCCATGCAGAGGCCAAACAGGTGATCCATCTGACGATGCATAACGCTGAGCAGATAACCGACGACGACCCAAGTGTGGTGCACGAAATCGAGCTGATCAACGAGGCACTTGCCGAAGAACGCCAGTCTGCGAATGTCGGCTTCGCCGCCGTCTTCACCAACGGACCGCAGCGCTTTTTCTGGCGTACCTTTTTGGGCATGTTTTCGCAATTCATGCAGCAGCTGTCGGGAATCAACCTGATTACGTACTACGCCACGAGCATCTTTGAGGAGTCCGTTGGTATGGACCACAACTTGGCGCTGCTGATGTCAGGGTTCAACGGAATTGCGTACTTTTTCTCGTCGCTGCTCCCGATTTGGTTGCTCGATAGAATCGGCCGCCGCAAGCTGATGCTTTTTGCCGTGATCGGACAGGGCTCGTGTATGGCGATTCTGGCCGGCACGGTCTCGAACGGCAACACGGCGTCCGGAATAGTCGCCACGATTATGCTGTTTATGTTCAACTTCTTTTTCGCCGTTGGTCTGCTTGCTATTCCTTGGCTGCTCCCAGCAGAGTACGCGCCTTTGGCGATCCGTACGAAGGCTGCGGCGCTGGGCTCTGCCAGCAACTGGATTTTCACGTTTTTGGTCGTTGAGATCACGCCGTCGAGCGTCTCCAACATCGGTTACAAGACGTACATCTACTTCTGCGTGTTCAATTTCTGCTTTGTGCCGATGATTTATTTCTTCTACCCAGAAACGAAAAACCTCCCGCTCGAGAAAATCGACCGCATGTTTGTGGGGGAGAAGGTCCACTTGTTCTGGAACGACGCGCTCGAAGACGACTTTGCGCTTGTTGCCGACAAGGCCGCCGAGAAAGCGGAGGTCGAGATGGTGGAGTCAGGTGTGTAAGTTTAAGCTTAGCAATATCTGCCGCAATTTTTTTAAAACTCGCGTAGCTTTCCAGATTGGGAAATTTCGAGCGCAACGAGGACCCCAGATAAATAGCACCGATCTGGCCTGCTGGAACGCCAATGACGACCGACAACTCTCAGACACACCAGCTCGTGCTCAGCAGTTTCCGCTGCCTCATTGCAGACCTCGTCCAGCACTATGGGGGCGGCCATCCCGGCGGCGCCATGGGCATGGCCGCTATGGGTGTGGCTTTGTGGAAATACACCATGAACTACTCTCCAAGCAACCCAGATTTCTTCAATAGAGACCGTTTCGTGCTCTCCAACGGCCACACGTGCTTGTTCCAATACGTGTTCCTGCACCTGTCGGGCTACAAGCACATGACCATGGAGCAGCTGAAAACGTACCACTCGGACCGCCCAGACTCATACTGTCCGGGCCATCCCGAGATTGAGCACCCAGGCATTGAAGTCACAACTGGTCCGCTCGGCCAGGGCATTGCCAACGCTGTCGGCCTCTCCATTGCGTCGAAAAATCTCGCCGCTTTGTACAACAGACCGGGCTACGACGTGGTGGACAACTCCATCTTCTGTATTGTCGGCGATGCGTGCCTGCAGGAAGGCGTTGGGCTCGAGGCCATTTCGCTCGCAGGCCATCTTGGTCTCGGCAACTTGATCGTGCTCTACGACAATAATCAGGTCACGTGCGACGGCAGCGCCGACGTGGCTAACACGGAGGACGTGGCGGCCAAATTTCGGGCGTGCCAGTGGGCAGTGCTCGACGTGGCCAACGGCTCTGAGGACGTCGAGGCCATTGTGGGCGCCATCGACCGCGCCAAGCAGATCACCGACCGGCCTGTGTTGATCAACGTCCATACCGTCATCGGCTACGGCGCGCTCAACCAGGGCGAGGCATCAGCGCACGGCGCAGCGCTCGGAGAGGAAAACGTGAGACAGCTCAAGCTGAAGAACGGCCTGGACCCAGACCTGCGCTTCCACGTCCCGCAAGAGGTGTACGAGTTCTTCAGCGACTGCGTTCCGCGCGGCCAGCACAGCGAGCGGCTGTGGGAAGAAAAGGTGGCCAAGTACACGGAGCAGTATCCTGAGCTGGCGGCCGAATTTGCGCGCCGCGTGGCGGGCAAGCTGCCCGCCGACTGGAAAAAACACATTCCAACAGAATTCCCTTCCGGTCCAACACCAACTAGAAAGAGCAGCGGTCTCGTTTTTGCGCCGCTCGCCAAAGCCATCGACTCCATTATCGCCGGCACGGCCGATTTGACGCCGTCTGTGCACGTGAGCTGGCCTGGCGCTCGCGACTTCCAAAAACCCCAGCTGCAGACCAAGTGCGGTTTGGGCGGCGACTATTCGGGCCGCTACATCCACTACGGTATCCGTGAGCACGCGATGGCAGCGATTGCCAACGGGCTTGCCGCCTACAACAGAGGCACGTTTGTTCCGGTCACGTCCACTTTCCTGATGTTCTACCTGTACGCTGCTCCCGCCGTGCGGATGGGCGCTCTGCAGGAGCTACAGACAATCCACGTCGCCACACACGACTCGATCGGTACGGGCGAGGACGGGCCAACTCACCAGCCGATCGCGCTGCCGGCATTTTACCGTGCGCTGCCGAACTCGTTGTTTTTGCGGCCGGCAGATTCTGAGGAGACCGCCGGTGCTTGGGAAGCTGCCATGGACTTTAAGCATGGACCGAGCCTCATCTCGCTGTCACGTCAGGCTCTGCCGCAGCTGGGCGTCACTGCCCGTGACAAGGTTGCCCTGGGGGCCTACGTGGTGAAGCCGGAGGCCGAGCCACAGTTGCAGCTACTGGCAACGGGCTCTGACCTGCAATTGGCCCTGAAAGCGGCCGAGGAATTGGCCGGACGCGGTATCCGGACCAGAGTGGTCAGCTTCCCGTGCACACAGCTGTTTGAGCGGCAGAGCGCCGAGTACAAGCAGAGCGTGCTGCTGCGCGGCAAGATTCCGTCCGTGGTGGTGGAAAGCTACGCTGTGAACGGCTGGGAGCGGTACGCGACGGCGGGCTACAGCATGCGCACGTTTGGCAAGTCGCTGCCCGGCCAGGCTGCGTACGAGTACTTTGGGTTCTCGCCGCACCGGGTGGCAGACCGGGTGGAGAAGTATTTCCGTTCGGCAACTCCAGAAAAATTATGGTATTTCGAGGATTTGAACTAAATAGCTGAAATTAATTGGTGCTAATAACTCCAATGTTCCTGTAGGTCGCGGATACGCCAGCTGGTGGACCAGCCAGTGGTATTTTCGATGTCGCGCAGCAGCTGGACGATGATGTGCTGCTCCTCCTTGCTGCTCATGAGCTTGCCCGCTACCCAGAGCGGTTGCAGCGCGTTGTTGAGACAGCCGTGGTCCGAGTTGGACAGGCTGATGCCGACGACGCACTTGGCGTGCCAGATGAGGCTCTTGCGCATGACGGGGTCCACGGCGAGCGTGGGCAGCGGGCGCAGGATGCGCGTCTTGTACTTCATAAGCAGGATCATGGCGGTGTGGAACATCTGCGTGCCCGAGATGGCCGGGGCCACGCAGAACAGGATGCTCGGGAACGGCGTGCCGTCTTTAAACACGCTCACGACGGGATGCATCTCAGAGGGGCGGTCCTGCCACCAGCGGTCAAGCTCCGTGTACAGCTCGATCCACTCGGACTCGAAGTCGTCCTGCTTGAGGTTGCCCGAGTAAACGAGCCGACACACGCGGGCAAGCAGAAAGACCATGTAGTTGGCGTACATGTCGCGCGACTCGTTGCCGTCGAACTTGGAGTCCAAAAACAGCGCGCGCGCGTGCTGCACCGTGCAGTTGCGCGGCAACCAGTTCTCGCACGGGATCAGCGTCGCCGTCTTGTGCGAAATGGCGTGCATCACGTCCATGCGAATAAAACACCAGAACACCGCCTGCCGCAGGCCCCCCGAAAATCCGTGCAAGTCTGCCACTCTGAACAGCGCGGCACAGCCCTTTAGATGCTTCGTCCACGTTTCGCTCGGGTCCGATGACATCATCTCGAAGCAGCACAGTATCACGCACGATGCCATCACGCTAGTGTCGGGCACTTTTTTTACTTTCGGAATTAGGTATGTGAGCGACCGCTCGTACAGCCGGTACGTGGTTTCCGAGACAGGCCTGTCGTGCTGGAGCTTGTCGCGCTGACGGCTGGAAATAGTCAGAATCGCACACATAAGCGGGTCGTCTTTGGCCGTTTTTGAGAGCAGCGCGGTGAAACAGCTCCTGTGGTCGAACATGTCGAGCCAGGGGCCGATATCGTTGACGTAGCGCGTCAGCAACAGCAGATTTTCCTCGGGCGAAAGGATATCGTTGTCGGCGGGGCCGTGGCCAAACTCCAGCCCATCGTGGAACGCGTTGATTCCCTTTGTGAGGTTGAGCAGCTGGTCGTCGAGGGACAGGTCGTTTTCGAAAATGTTGCCCGACAAATTCGCCGGCGTGGACGGGCTCGTGGTCATGGCGTTGAGAAACATGTAGTCGCGCAAGGTCTCGCGCAAGTTGGCGTAGTCAGGGCTCACGCCCGACACTTCGTTGCGTTCAAACGCCCACGGCCGATCCCGCACGCTCTCGTCCGATGAGGGCGTGATGGGCACCGCGACCGGCTTGACCTCGTTCAACAGCGACTTGAGGTCGCAGAAACTGCTGCTGACCGCCGGCTTGGCAACCGGCTTGGCCTCGATCGGCTGGAGGTCCGGCGTGGCGGGGACTTTTGTCGGACGCTCGTCGCCAGGGACCATCAGATGGAAAGTGCTTGCGCGCGACGGCCATACGCACTCAAAGCGGCGGCGCGTGCAGAACCCGCACACGGGCTTTGCCTCGTCGCATTTTTTATGTTTGCGGCGGCAGGTCAGACAGCCCGTCTTAACGCGGCGCCGGGGCTCTGGCAGGAGAAGAGGATCTTTGGGGAACATTGACGAAATAGAATTAAAAAAAGATAAATCTGTACCCCGACTTTTTTTTCATGCACGGGGAACTGGCCGACTCCGCACACCCGTACACAGGGGGACGGAGATGGTAGCAACGCCGACATGGTGTACCTACTACACTAACAAAAGCCCATTGGTGAGAAAATGTCCATTGGTAAGAATTGTCCATTGCTATACAGGAACTGGGTCCATTTTCGGGAAAATACGAGCGGCCTGGAAGAAGATGCGTGCGGCAGCAGCGGAAGCCATGAGGCTCTTGCACACAGGCCGTTTTTTCGGGTCTCCTCCAGCCTGCACGCGGTCGTCCTCATTGGGCTGGAACGTCTTGTGTCCGCCAAATTCCGTGCGGTACCGCTCGTACGTGCGGTCGTCCAGCCGGTAGATGTCGAACGAGCAGAAATACAGCCCGTCGCTCGGGTCGTACATGTATTTTCTGAAGTACGACACGTGGCGCAGGATCTCGTTCTCGCAGCAGCGGCGCGTGCTTTCCGGGGCATCGTTCCCAAAGGTCACCAGGTAGTCCACAAGGCCCTCGACGAGCAGCTGGATGAAGTAGGAAGGCCCATGCCAGAACCGTTTGTTCCAGTCGTCGTAGTCTCTGTCGAACAGCGTGCGGCCGCGGTCGGTAGCGGCCTCGGCGAGTTTGCGGGCCTTGTCGACCCATTGCGGGTCTCTATCGTACTGGTACAGCATGCAGATTGCCGAGAGCGTGTTGCCCGTGTTGTAAGACCACTTGGTTTTGTCGATCACGTCCGAATCGTACGCCACACCGTCCATCACGACATTGTCGGATTTGTCCCAGAGGATCTGCTCAATGAAGTTGATGCACAGCTTGGCGAAGTTGTACAGCTGTTTCTGCTCCTCCGGCGACGAGTATTTGATCATCCGCATGGCGCCCGTCGCAGCCACGCAGTTCGAGATGGTGGCCATGTACTTGCGCGAGATGTGCCACTTGAGCCCCGGCACGTGGAACTTCTGGTGCTCGACCACGCCCGTCATCAGAAACCGCGCCAGCTCGCGTGATAGGTCCAAATATTCCTGGTTGCCCGTGGCCTCGTACAGAGCAATCATGCCACGCAGCAGGTGGGCGCAGTCGTCGTAGTTAATATCGTCGTCGCCCGAGTTTTGTGCGCCGTGGTACATCACCGAGTACGCGCCGTACTTGGGATTGCGGTAGCACGTCAGCGCAGACACCGTGGGCGCGACGATCGGCAGCGTGAGATCCTTGTACGCGGCGCAGCACTCGGCCACGGCGTGGAGCACGACGCCCATGGTCCAGCACGAGAACCGGCCCTCGCGCGACTCTTTGCATGGCACGCGGGTCGAGAAGTTGCCAATGCTGGGGTTCCAGTATGTTTGCCAGAACGTCTTGACGATGTTGTAGCCTTCCAAATTATTGTCAAAGGACATAGCAATAAAAAAATACCAAATTATTTCTCCTGCATACTCGGCTTTTGTTATAGCCGGCCAAGAATATTATTTTTTTTTTTTTCAGCCAAGAATCCCGATGGCCGACACAGAGGAGCAGACCGATTCGAAATGCCCGCTAGAGGTGTCTGAGACGCCCATTCGGGCTCCCCAAATTTCCAACGACATACCCAACAAGTTCAAGGGCCGCGGGCTGGCGTCCGTGGTAGGTTGCATACTATTCTCGTTCAATACCTGGGGTGCCAACTCGGCCTATTCACTTTACTACCAGGAATACCTCAATTCGGACGTATTTCCCGGCACCACCAAGTACGAGTACGGTGTTGTGGGCGGGCTCACGTTTGGCGCCGGACTCACTTTTGGCCCGCTCATCAACTATCTCGTGGGCACGCTGGGGCTCAAGCCCACCATCTCGATCGGGATCGCGTTCCAGCTCGCGTCGATGCTGCTGGCGTCCTTCTGCACCAAGTACTGGCAGCTGGCGCTTACACAGGGCGTCTGGCAGGGCGTTGCGCTTGCGCTGATTGCGATTCCCAGCGTTGTCGTGATCCCGCAGTGGTTCTCGAGTGGCAAGGGTGGCAAGCGTAATCTCGCGCTGGGCTTCTCTGCGGCGGGCTCCGGGCTCGGTGGAATTTTGTACAACATTGGCATGGAGCCCCTGCTCACCAGGTACGGCTACCAGTGGTCGATGCGCACACAGGCCATAATCTGTGCTTTTCTCAACGTCGTCGCCGTCTTGTTGATCCAGTCGCGCAACAAACATATCAAGCCCATCTACAAAGTGTACGACAAGGTTGTGTGGTCGAACTTTGGCGTCTGGTGTCTTCTGGCGTGGATCATGTTCACGCTGTTTGGCTACGTGACGCTAATGTATAATCTGGCCGACTTTACACGGTCGCTCGGCTACAACGCCAACAAGGCGTCCTTGGTGGCCACCATGACATCCATCGGCATCATCTACGGCCGACCAACAATGGGCCAGCTGTGCGACTTTCTCGGCCCGGTCAATATGACCATCTTTGCAAGCTGGGTTGTGGCGCTGTTTGCTCTGGCCATGTGGATCCCGTGCCGCAATTTCCCTACAGCGCTGATTTTCGCGCTGTTCGAGGGCTCCCTCATGGGCACCATCTGGATCACGCAGCCGTCGATGGCGGCGCACATTATCGGGCTGCGCAAGATGGGCATTGCCCTGTCGCTCTCTTGGGTGGCTACCGGCGTGTTTGGGTTCCTGAGCCCGATCCTGGGCATAGCACTGAAAAAAGACGGCCCGCAGCGGCCAGAACAGTACCAAAACGCGGCCATTTTCGTCGGCGTGTGCTACTTCGCCGCAGGCGTCATGCTCGTCATCCTGCGCGGCTGGCTCATCGCCAGACAGGAGATCACGCCGGGACACACCGACGAACAGCTCTGGCACGCGCGCGTGCCCATCAAAAGCGCTGTGCGCTGCACGTTCTCGTGCAGATTCCACAAACTGTAATCTATTCAGCTATCTTCAGCTATATATCGTAGCCCTGCTGCACAGCCATCTGTTGGTGGTGCACAATGTCGGTGCTCTCCCACGGATACGCGATCCAGCAGTCCGGGAACTGTTCCCCCACCACGTAGTTGCTGCGCATCAGCTCGGCCGGCAGCTGTGCTCTCTTGGGCTTGTCCTTGTTATGCAGCACAAACACGAAAAACTGCGTGTTGGGGTCCTCCAAACCTTTCTCGCGAGCCTGTCGCGCGGCATCCTTCTGCAGCTCCCGCAGCGCATAGTGCAGTGTGGTGCGTGTGTCGTCGACCTCGTCGACAATCAGAATCTTCTTGTTGCAAAGATCGACGCCGCTCTCCTTGTAGTTGATCCACTGGATCCGCTTGACCTCGGCGCCCGCCTGCTCCTCCTGCGTGGACACCGTGTTAAGGTCCTCGTACAGCGACAGCACAATGGCAAAAATCCGCAAATTTGGCTGGTTCTGCTGCTTGAGAAACGTGCGCAGGATCCGTGCTGGGATAAACCCACCGCCCCCGATTGCAATCATCAAGTCCAAGTCCAGCGGCTTCAACGTCTCTGCCGCACGCTGGCACAGCTGGTGCACATTGTTGTACGAGATGTACCTTTTATCCATGCAGGAGGGCAGAAGAGCTGGAGGTTTTATATATTTTTTTATTTTATTTTGCATTTCCAAATAAATCACCGGACTGGTTCCGGTGATAAGATAAGACCAATAAATACGATAAATAAATATGCCGTCTACAGCTTGAACATCCGCACAGGATACTCGTCCGTGTACATGCCGTGCTCGGGTTCCTCTAGAATTTTCATGCTGAGCTTCTTGTTCAGATTCGGAGCCACAACGGGCTCTCCGCGTGGTCCCAGCAGCTCGCCGTTCAGAATCGCGCTGTCGGCGGTCCGCAGCACCTGCGGCAGGTCCACCTGACCACTGGACACGAGCGCCAGCTGCTTCACGCCTTCCTCGCCCTTTGGCAGTCTGCTCCGTTTAGCGTTGCCGATCTGCAACAACGCGCCTATCTGCGGCTGTGTGAACACAGACGCCCGCGGATACGCTCTGCGCTTGTCTCTTTTATAGTAGTCGTTCTGGACGATGTCTGCGGCCGGAATGGTGCGCGGGTCCTTGTAGACCTGCTTGTTTGAGGACGGCGACGGGACACGGTAGTAGGGAACGTAAGGGTTTCCGGACGACCGGTTAGGCACCAGAACCAGCACCGACCGGATCAATTCCCAGATGCCCTTGGACCCAGTAGTGTATTTCTTCCAGACAGGAACAGGACCTCCAGCACTCATGGGGAGAAATATATTTTGGATGGAGTCTTTCTTCTCCACACTAAATTTCCGGGTAACGCCACTTTTTCTTTATCACCAATTATGCCTCTTCTTCGCAGTGCTAGACGGCTGCGCAGCAATTTCGGCGAGCTTCCGGAGGACTACGCGGAGGAGTCGCACGACGAGGAGATCCCGCAGGTCGACATCGACGAGATGGTCGATCTGGCCAACGAGCTCATGCGCAACGGCAACGGCACCCGCGCCGGGATCCGTGTGCGCCCCAGAAACATCGAGCTTGCGCGCGACATCATCCTGGAGCACGAGCGGCGCGCGGCCAACGGCACGCCGCGCCGGCTGGACGACCGCCCGCTGTGGATGAAAGTAGTCGACTCCGTCACAATCACGCTATTCCCCATCATCTTCATCCGCATCGTCAAGAACCTGCTCAGTGTGTCCTCCTTCTCGATCGATGTTGTGCAGGACACGTTCGACTACATTGAATACGTGCAGGGCGCGGAGCCTGCGCGCGAGAACAGCTCGCTGCTGATGAAGTTTGGCCAGATCCTCATGGCGGAGTTTCCTGGGCTGAGCAACAACGTGCTCATTGTGCTCACGCTGGTGGTGTTCTACGTCTACACGATCCTGTTCTCGATGTTCATGGTGACGTCGTTTGCGTTTCTGATCCTGTGTCTGACGTGGTCGCTGGGCAAACGGTGGCAGAGCATCGAGAAGCTGGTGATGGGGATAATTACGGACGGCGAGGGGTGTATATAGAAGAAATAATTCGCTATTATTTTTTTCCAATTTGATTATTTCCATGGACAAAAGACCGTTCGACCAATTAGAGCCGGAGTCCACGCCGACGCCCGTTTCGGAGACTCCGTCCAAACGTGCGACGCCGGACCCCGCCGCCACCACCGTCAATGGCGGCTCGTCCAAGGTGCCAGCACACGTTTTACAGAAAAGACGAGAGGGCCGTCTGAGGGCGATGGAGAAACTGCAGAACCGGCTCGACGAGCTGGGCATCAAGCGTGTGGACCAGGAGAACGCGCTGAAGTTCAGCTCCATCCCGCTTGTCCAGGCCATCAACCAGAAAAATTACTACACCGACTACCTCAAGAAGGACGACCAGATCATGATGATACGCGAGATGCGGCAGCGGCTGCTGGAGGCGCGGCTCGCGAAAAAACAGGCCGAGCTCGAGCGCAAGCAGGAGTCGCAGAACATGATCAACAAGATCAGCACCCACGGCTTCGACTTCGACGACAACGAGGACGAGGACGAGGACGACGACAACGGCAAGATGGGCTCGAAAATCATAGTTCTGCACCCGGGCTCTGCCAATATTCGTATTGGTCTGTCCAGTGACGTCGACCCGTTGGTGATCCCCAACATGGTGGCTCACAGACGGCCTGCTCCCAAAACCAGCGTGGACCCGCTGCGGCGCGAGGACGAGAACGGCGACATGAGCATTGTGGACGAGCAGTTTGTCAATGCGAAGCGCACGGTCACCTCGAACTTCAAGGAGCGGATGAAGTTCTACAAAAGGCGCATCTTGCCCAACTCCAACGAGCAGTGCTACAATTACAACAAACGGGTGCAGCCAGAGACAATCCCCGAGCTCGACGACGTGCACAAATTGGACTATTTCGACAAGGTGCGGGAAAACTACGTGACCGGCGCGGACGTGCTGAAAATCAAAGATCTCGAAAACTGGCAGGTCAGAAGCCCGTTCCTCAACGGCAGGTTCAACGACAAGGATATCGCGTACAAGTCCGAGCAGGATCTTCTCGGCGACATCAAGCTGATTCTGAACGACGCGCTTAAACGGTTCAACATATTTAACAGAAAGACGCTCAACACGTACAACTGCGTGCTGGTCATCCCCAACCTGTACGACAAGGTGTACTGTGAGAAAATGGTTGGGTTTTTGTTCAACCTCGGATTCGGCCAGGTGGCCGTGTTCCAGGAAGGCCTGGCAGCGACGTTTGGGTCCGGCGTGAGCTCGGCGTGCGTCGTGGACATCGGCGCCACGTCGACCAAGGTGTGCTGCATCGAGGAAGGCTACATTTTCCCGGACTCGGTGGTGGAATTGTCGTACGGCTCGAACGACATCACACGGGCATTGATCAAAAGCCTGATTGGCCAGCAGTTCCCGTACAGAAAGATCAACCTGAACGAGCTCCGCGACTGGACGCTTGCGACGCAGCTCAAGGAGAATATCGTTACTTTTAACGACGCCAACGTGGCTGTGCAGATATTCAAGTTTGTGAACAGGCGGCCGGGCCAGCTGAGTGAAAAATACGAGTTCAAGTCATTCGACGACGTGATGGTGACGCCGATGGGGCTGTTTTACCCGGAGCTGTTTTTGGAGGACGGCGACGCGCGCGAGGAGAGCACGATCCTCGGCAAATGGTCGCCCAATAAAAAACTGACCCGGGGCTTGATGGGTAGCAGAGTTGCGAAAAGCGCGACACACAAGAACGAAACGGAGCGGAAGCTCATCTCCGAAATGGACACCAAAGACCTGATGGACCAGCTGGTCAGCAGCGCGGGAGAGGAAACGGAAGCAGCCGACGGTGAAACGGATGAAAAAGTGACGCAGACGAATGACTTCCGGGTAAACATGACTCCATTGGACAAGGCCATCATCGAGTCGATCACGTACGCGGCCAGTGGCGACCAGCAGCGGCTCGAGAAGCTCTACCAGAACATCCTGATTGTTGGAGGCGGGTCCAAGATCGAGGGTTTAGACACGATTTTGGTGGACAGACTACATTTGAACCGTGTGCCGCTTCTTGCGTCCAACAAATTGGCCGAAATCACGAAGCAGGTGCAACAATGGAAAGAAAAGGAGAAAGAATTGAGCGAGCAGCATGTTCAGGAGATAAACAATACGGTTGCATCCGGGGGTGTGACGACGATCGAGATCATTGCGAACGACGAAAACCTGGACCCGTCGATGCTGGTCTGGAAAGGCGCGTCTGTGTTTGCGCGGTTGAAGATCGTGGAGGAAATGTGGATTGGCGAGAAGTACTGGGACATTTTTGGCGGCCGCGCGCTAAGCTACACGACGCTGTTTAACTACTAGAAACGCGATTAGCAAATGCTATTTTTTCCCAATTTTTTTTCAGTTTTTTTTGGTCTCCACCTCACACCTCGCCGCGCTTTCACCCGGTCGGGCTGGCGGTGCTCGCAAAACAAAACGCTTTCCACCAAAAACCACCTCACTGTTTATTTCTCTCACCGAAAATGTTAAGAAGAGCCTTCTCAACCACCAGAGCAGCCAGAAACTACTCGGACACGATCAAGAACCTCAAGATCAACAAGGACACCAAGGTGATCTACCAGGGTTTCACGGGAAGACAGGCCACCTTCCATGCTGAGCAAGCCTTGGCATATGGTACCAAAATTGTCGGTGGAACCAACCCAAAGAAAGCCGGCCAGACCCACCTGGGCAAGCCCGTTTTCGCCAGTGTTGCGGACGCCATCAAGGAGACAGGAGCTACCGCCAGCGGTATCTTTGTTCCTCCTCCGATCGCGGCCAGTGCCATTGAGGAGGCTGTTGCTGCTGAGATCCCGCTGGTGGTCGCCATCACCGAGGGAATCCCACAGGCAGACATGCTGAGAGTGTCGCAGCTGCTCAGAACCCAGTCTAAGACCAGATTGGTCGGACCTAACTGTCCGGGAATCATTGCTCCAGAACAGTGCAAGATCGGAATCATGCCCCAGAACATCCACAAGAAGGGCAGAATCGGCATTGTTTCGAGATCCGGAACCCTCACGTACGAGGCCGTCAACCAGACCACCAAGGTCGGTCTGGGCCAGTCGCTGGTCATCGGAATGGGAGGTGACCCATGTCCAGGTACCAATTTCATCGACGCCCTGACACTGTTCCTGAACGACCCAGAAACAGAGGGTATCATTTTGATCGGTGAAATCGGTGGAGAGGCCGAGGAAGAGGCCGCTGAGTACCTCAAACAGTATAACCTCACCAGAGACGTTCCAAAGCCGGTTGTCTCCTTCATTGCCGGTGTTACTGCTCCTCCAGGAAGAAGAATGGGCCACGCCGGTGCTCTGATCTCGGGCGGCAAGGGTACTGCCAAGTCCAAGATCGAGGCTTTGACTGCTGCCGAGGCCGTGGTTGTGCCTTCTCCAGGCAGACTCGGTAAGGCTCTCTACGACCAGTTCGTCGAGAAGAAGTTGCTCTAGACAGTAAATAGCTGATATAATCGATTCAAGCTCTTTTCACACCTTGCTGAGCCGTTCTTTCAGGCTCAGCAGCTCATTGTTCAAAACAGCCACACGCTCCAATTTCTCGCTGTTCATCTCCTGCTCCAACTCCTTGTATAACCGGAAATACTCTCTGTACGTCTGCTGGAACCGGCGAATATCGTTTGCCACGTCCGGCCGCTTTTTGTGCGGACTAGCAAGTCTGCCCTGTTCACCCCGCCAGTTGCGCACAATCATCCGTTTTCTGACCCGCCCGAGATGCGCGGCCGTGTTGTCTCTTCGCACGCCGTACACCTCTGTCGCATACTCGGGCAGACTCGAGAGCTCGAGCCGTCGGCCGCCCGCCTTGATTTCTGTGATCTGCCCCTTGCGTATCACGACTTTGAGCCCGTCGCGCGCGCTTGCCAGCTCTGCCGCCTGTTGATCGCTCAGTCGCAGCACGGCGCAGTGTCCACCTTTTTGCTCGCCTGCTAAACGGTATGTGTGGGGAGCCATTGAATAGCAAAAAAGATATTAATTTTAGAAAATAAAATAATCAGATTAATATTTATTTATCATGGATCCCTTTTATGACGTCTACAACGACGGCCTTGTCCAATTGGAGCGGCTCAGGTCCACGTCACCAAACTCGTTGGATTTCAACAACATTAAAACAGAGCTCATAGAAACTATCGGCGACCTCACAAACGCCCTGGAGGTGATACAGCAGTCTAAGAACCGGGCCAAAACAGGCAACGGAAACGACACTTTCGCCCACATAGACGCTGCAGAACTGCACTCGCGCGAGGCCAAATTGCAGGACCTCAAGTCGCAATTCAGCGACGTGCTCAAATCCGTCAATCTGCCCGGCCACTACTCAGACAACCCGTTCGAAGACCCGCCTCCAATCGATCAACAGTATACCCAGCAGCTTTTGCAAGAGCAGGACGACATAATCTCAAAAGACCTCACGAAATCTATCCAGAATTTGCATCAGCAGGCTCTCACTATTGGAAATGAGCTCGACTACCACCAGGAACTGCTGGAGGACGTGGAACAGGATATTGACAGACTTAACTTCAAGATGGTGAACCATGGCATCAAAAGAATCAACAGGTTCCTCGAAACAAACGAACGGGGCGGCAATTGCTGTATTGCTGTGCTTGTCGCTGTGCTTGTAATTATTTTAGTGTTACTGATTGTGCTATAGAAATCGACGGTATTTTCGAATACAAACTGAATTTACTTAATTGTTAAACACCTGGTCAAGCAGGGCCTCCTCCTCGGCAGTGTGCATGGCCTTGGATCCTGCTGCAACAGAGGCCGAAGGGTCTCTTCCTGCGTATCTCAGACCCAACTTCTCAAGACCGGCCTCTCTTAACACGGTCTCGATTCTCGGAGTAACATAAGAGTAGGCTCCCATGTTGAATGGCTCCTCTTGACACCACACGAGGTCCTCAAGAGCAGGGTACGACAGCAGAGCGTCTCTGAGCTGGGCAAATGGGAATGGATGCAGCTGTTCCACTTTGATGAAGGCGGTCTCCTTGTCTCCCAAATTCTGTCTTCTCTTGTGGAGAGCAGTGTAAACTTGGCCGCTGCACAAAACAACTCTCTTGATACCGGCCTTATCATTTATGCTCTTTCCAAGCTCCACGTCCTCAATTAACCATTGGAAGTGAGAGTCACCTGTGAACTCTTCAATACTCGATCTGGCCAATGGGTGTCTCAACAGACTCTTGGAGAAGAACAGAATCAGTGGTTTTCTGAACTGACGGTGCATCTGTCTTCTCAGAATGTGGAACAACGATGCTGGCGTCGATGGGTACGCAACCTGCATGTTGCAGTCTTGGTGCTGTCTCTCAAGCTTTTCTGGGGTAGGGAAGTAACGAGGGTCCTCATTACAAAGCTGCAAGTATCTCTCGAGTCTTCCCGAAGAATGCTCTGGTCCCTGTCCATCGTAACCGTGAGGCAGAGAGAGGACAACACCGGATCTCTGTTTCCACTTGGACTCACCAGCAGCAATGAACTGGTCAATAATGACCTGTGCAGTGTTGGCAAAATCACCGAATTGGGCCTCCCAAACAACAAGTGCGTCTGGCGAAGTCAAGGAGTATCCGTATTCGAATCCCATCACACCGTACTCAGAAAGAGACGAGTTGCTGATCACGAAGTCTCCTTGGTTTTCGTCAAGGTGTTTCAATGGAATGTAGGTCTCTTCGTTCTTTTGGTCGTGCAAAACAGCGTGTCTCTGAGAGAAAGTACCTCTTTCCACATCCTGTCCAGACACACGAACGTGGTATCCTTCCATAGCCAGAGAACCAAAGGCCAGCGCTTCACCAGTGGACCAGTCGATACCTTGGCCGCTCTCAATGGACTTGAGTCTGTTTCCTAAAATTCTTTTGAGGTTTCTATGCAAGTTGAACTTTTCAGGAACGGTCGAAACAACCTTTCCGATGTGCTTAACCTTCTCCTCAGAGATGGCGGTAGGCAAATGAGGCAAAACCTCTGTAGCCAGTTCCTTAGGCGACTTGAATCCTTCCCAAGGCGTAGTCAACCACTCTCTTGAGTCTGGCTTGTAGTCTTTCGACTTGCCAAAAGATTCCTCCAATGTGTTCCACACCCATTGTTTGTGCTCGTTGATGTCCTCTTCTGTAAACGTGCCCTCCTTCAAAAGCTTGTCGATATACATGTCTAACACCTGTTTCTTGTGTGCAATTCTCTCGTACATCAGTGGTTGCGTGAAGGAAGGCTGATCGGTCTCGTTGTGGCCGTGCTTTCTGTATCCAACAACGTCCAAAATGACGTCCGAGTTGAAAGCAGCTCTCCACTCGGCAGCCAGATTGAACATGTAAACAACAGACTCGACATCGTCAGCGTTCACGTGGAAAATTGGCGCGTTAATAGACTTGGCAATGTCGGACGGGTAAGGGGTAGATCTGGCAAATCTAGGATCTGTGGTGAAACCGATCTGGTTATTCACGATCACGTGAACAGTTCCTCCGGTAGCGTAGGCAGGCAAAGCAGTAAAGCCCATGGTTTCATAGACGACACCCTGGCCGGCAAACGCAGCGTCACCGTGCAATAGCACAGCCAGTGCCTTCTTGAACTCTCCGACGTCATTCTTGTAATGCTGAATGGCTCTAGTTCTTCCCAAAACGACTGGGTCCTCGGCCTCCAAGTGGGACGGGTTGGCGACAATGGACAAATTCACAGTTTTTCCCGAAGTAGTTGGTCTGACGTAGTTCATACCCAGATGGTACTTCACGTCGCCGGAACCTTCATCAAACTCCTTCGAACCCGTAAACTCGGAGAAAATGGCTTCGGCTGGCTTACGAACCACGTTGGCCAACATGTTGAGTCTACCTCTGTGAGGCATACCAATGACAACATCCTCGACTCCAAGGTCCACAGCAGTGTCGATCAAGGCCTTCAGACCCGGCACAACAGATTCGGCACCCTCAAGACCAAATCTCTTGTCGTTAGGGAACTTGGTGGATAGGAAGTTCTCAAATTCACAGGACCACATCAGTCTATCAAGAATCTGTCTTTTTTGATCTGGAGTGAACTTGAACGGCGTGGGGATCTCTATTCTCTCACGAAGCCAGTCGCACTTCTGCTTCGATGGGATGTGGACGTACTCAACACCGTACGACGAGCAGTATATCTTCTCGCACGTCTTGATCACATCCCTGAGCTTCATAGACGTAACGCCGTCCTTGATGAAGTATGGCAGAATACCCGGACCAAGCGTGATGTCTTTGTCCAGGTCGGCCTCGGTGAAGCCGTAGTAGTCAAGAGTCAACTCTCTTGGTGGCGGGGTGTTTTTGTCGTCGCCAAAGGAAATTCCCAACGGATCGATGTGGGCTCTCTGGTGGCCACGCACCTGGTACGCCCTCACAAGCAGCTGAGCTTTCAGGTGCACCAGAATGCCCTCGCTGACATTTCCAGAGGCAGAGGGCACAAGATGAGGAATGCCTCCCTCAGGCTGGGGAATCAGAGTGGGAGGGGCAACAAAGGCAGTGGAAGCCGGCTTGTTGCCGTTCATGTTGCGGAAGTATGCGTCCCACGAGACATGCACGCTCTTGGGATCTTTGCTCCATGCCTCATACATCTCGTCGATGTAATTGGCGTTATTGGTCTGTAGAAAGCTGTCAAACCCAGTGGCCAACGTTCTGGCCGGGATCAGCGACCGCACGCGGGAACGAAGACCGTTTTTGGCAACGAATCTAAGCATGTTGAGTTTGGAAAAGTTGCAAGGTGTATGAACAAGACAATTTTCCGTCTTATCCCAGGTACTTTATGTTTTTAGCCATTTTCTTTTTTATACCCACAGTGTTGGCTCTAGCAAGGGTTGCTGACGTAATTCTCCGGGCAGGAAAAATGCCCCAGAGCTGTGTCATTAACAAATGCCGGGCTGTGATTGGCTGCAGGATTTTGTCTTCGGTTTCCGGGGACGTAGATTCTGCAAGGAATCCGAGTCGGGGTCGACCCTCCGGGATGGAGTCGATCGACCTCTGTTTTTTTTTTGTTCTCCGCGTCGCGACGCCGGCCGATCGACCTTTTTGAGCTTTTTTTCATATTTTTCACCATGACGGGCATCCATCACCAGCGGGTCCTGGCTGGTCTGAGACGAATACACTGTTTCCGCGACCCGGGGCCGTTTGCGGAGGGCCCATGTGCGCCTCTGAATCTCTGTCTTGAGTACAAAATCAACCGCGCGCTCGACCAAAACGTCGCTTCCGAGCAGCTCCTTCGCTACTTCAAAGAGCATCCGCGAGAATCCATTGGCACGGCTACTTTAGACCGGGTACTGGAGCGTCTGCCTCCCAGGCTGTACCGGGAATTTTTCGAGCGGCTCCTTGTGTCAGGACACATTTTTTCGGCCGGCTCCCAGGCCAAACGGCTGCTGACTCGTCTGTGTTCAGGGACCGTTGCCGAGCGAGCGACGTTCTTGCTGAAAACCTGCCAATACCCGCAGAACCCGTTTTTGAGCCAGTATTCGGATGACATGCGCGTGACCACTATCAAACGGCTCAACGAAAAGACCTACACACACGAAGCTCTGCTGTTCCTTGGACTTTACAAATCCACCCTTACACCAGAAAGTAAGCGATGGCCGCAGTACTACCGGCTGTGGAACGACCTGATGTTGCGGCACGGGCGCCATCCCGTGCTGAGCCCGGCGACGATCCATTCGAGCATCGACCTAATTTTAAGGCACTATTTTGTCGTCGAACGCGACCTCGAAAAGGGCCTCAAGATCATGAACCGCTATTTTGAAGCTACCGATACCAAACTCTCGCCAAACAGGATTGATGACATCAACCTCGCATTTCTCAAGTGCTTGAGTGCTACTCCTGCCGCTACTCCACAGGTCGTTGTGAGCTACGTGCTCACGATGTATCCTAAAAGCTACAGTATTCTAGAACAGGTTGGACTGCTGAGCATGATCTACGAAAACCGGTGTGGCCCCGTTTTCAAGCGAACAGAGCTGCTGCTGAAGCCAAATATCCGTGATGAGCTAATTTGCGGCGATAGAATGCCGCCTCTGGACGTGCTGGCAATAGTATATCGCTCGTTGCTATTTTCGACGCGGCCGTCGAAACTGCAAACCAAGGTGCTTTTCGCGCACTATCTGGACTTTATAGACAATAGCCTTCCGTCATCGACCGTCGTGCTGGACATGTTTCTGTCGTACATGGACAGGGTGCACCATCGGCCAATATTTGCTGCGCGGTTGCTGGAGTCGTTCCTCGAAAAAGGAGGCTTTTCCAAAGCGGCAAAAATCCACTCTACCGCCGTCAACGCTATTCTGTCGCGTCTGGCCTCACTCGACGTCTCACGAGCCATCGAACTGGCCAATCGGCTGAAAAATATCATCAGCTTCGATGCGCGTGTGTTTTACAGCTTCGTGTGCAACCTGGACAGAATTGGCGAGACGGACGCGGCCAGAGTGTTCTACAACAAGCTGCTCGACCACCAGGCGTCTGTTGCGCCCAATCACGCCATCATGAACTTCTCCAAACTCGGCCATTTGTGCTACAAAAATAAGTGGCCCGTGCCGCAGCTCAGCCGCGACCCTACGCCAAAACGGCGGTCGCCTGAGATCGCAAACACGAAAAAGCTCAGCTACACGGAAATCGTCGACTTTCTCGACGCCATGCGAACCAACTCTTGAATGACCCATTCTACGCCATGCTAATAATCTCCTGAATACCTTTTTTATACACCAGTCACATGTATCGTAATAAATAATTAAATGTCCTCGCCAAACGAGTCGAGCGTCACCACTTGGCCGGGCTTGAACGCAGGAAGGCCCAGGAACGGGCATCCGTCGCATCTGAACGCATCGCCCAGAGCGCACGAGTTGCACCCGCCGGTCTTTCCCTCGATCGTGAAATCGACCTCTGTCATGTCTGTGTCCGAAAACTTGATTTTCTCGCCCAGCTGGCGTCTGGCCTCGTCGCGCTTGGCCTGCAGCCGTTTTTCGATCTGAATGGCCTCGTCCGTTGCCGAGCGCGCCATTTTGCTCAGAATGCTGTCCTGCACAGACCGCTGGTTGCGCTCCTCCTCCTCCTCTTTCTCTCTGAGACCACACGTGCAGTCTTTGCAGGCCTTCCGTCTCTTTTTGCCCGTCGTGGTGCACTGCACAGGCGTCACCAGGTTCTCGCTCAAACCAAGATCTGCGCTTTTCAGCAGCTCGTTCTCGTCGATGTATGAGTCGCCAACCTCAGTCTCAGACTCCGAGTCCTCGAAGAACACCAGCTTCGTCTCCTTCAGTTTGCTTTGCTCCACGCCATCGCTGTCGTCCTCATCAAACTCGGACGAATCCGTGAGCGTAGGAGGCGACGCAAGTTTCTTGAACAGCGGCAATCTTCTCGTAGGCGATTTATTCCGTCCCCGCGATTTGAGAGGCACGGCAACAGGCACAGGCTTTGTCGATTGTGGTTTCTGCCAGCTCTTCTCGTCGTCGGCAATCACAAAGCCCGCCATGATGGCCTCCAGAGCACAATCTGCCGGAATCAAACCCGTGAACTGGCCCCCTGGTATAAGCGAGTCGTACAACTGAGCAATTAAACTTGACGTGAACTTGTTCCGTTTGGCCTCTTCTGGCGCAAGATAATGAATCAGCTTGTAAGTGTTGGCATCCAACGTCTGTTGGCCAAGAGCCACGCGGTCTACCACATGCTGGACCAGGTCTGCCTCGGGGTTTGATGCTATCAGGTGTCTTTTGGTCTGCTCGACCTGTTCAGGCTCCGTGACGACCGTGGGATGGATAAGAAGTAGTATGGATGGCATCAGTGGAAAGAAAGCGTGTTAACGACGTTTTATTCCTCCTATCGAAACAACCACAAACTAGTTTCCGCCTATCTATCTTAGTAATCCTGAAAATTTTTATTGTTCCACTTTAGCCACATTTAATTCGCCCTTGCACAGCCGTAATTTACATCCCTACGAGGCAATCAATTCCTCGGCTCGGAATATTTGGGAGGCTACATGTAGATTAAGCTACGCTATCTAACGTTGCAAATCGTTTCCTAATCCGTTTATATACATACCGTCACCCCCGTCTCTCGTTCATCTTGATCTCGCCGCCTCCACAGCACCCGCCACTGGCCATCTCGCCGCCAAATGGGTTCTTCTTGCCTTTTTTCTTCTTAATATCATCATTGTCTCCCAGCTCGGTATCCTTGTGAATATTCAGGAAATACTTGTTCTCCTCGTCCTCCTCCTTTCTTCCCTGCACAATGTTACGTCTCAAAAACAGCGACACGTCGTTCAGGTGCTTGATCCGTTCCTCAACACTCTTGTCTGGCATGTCTGGGTCGACTTCAAGAGCCATCTTCGTCTTTATCTGTGCGCGGGCAGCCTGGAGCATGGCCACATCGCTGTTAAATGCGATCGATGTAGCACGCAGCGCGCCGCGGTATGCGCTGAGAGCCTGTTTTGCGAGAGACATGCTATGTCTGTTTATACCAATCGTAGGATTACAATTAATAAAAAAAAATTCCAGAAAAATGTGCATTGTTGTAATTGCTTATGTAAGCAGGGGAAGCTATGAGAACACAACCAGCTGTTTGCCCTTGTTGGAGTTGGCCAGGGCCTTCTGGAAGGCCTGATACACCTCTTCCTCAGATGCGTCAGCTGAGACTGGGTTCTCGTACATTTTCACGTCCACGAGGTCGCCGTCCTCCATCATTTTCTGGACAGCCTTAATAGTATTCTCTCTAGAGCCTGGAATGCGCTTGATGTTGGCAGAGACCCAGAATCCTTTGGCAGTGATGTTCTTAAAGATGAACAGAGTGGTTGGAATTGTGACTGGTTTCATGGACATGCCTCCGTAGGTGACGAGAGTACCGTCCTGGCCGAGTTTTCTCACCATGTTGGTGCAGTTATCACCTCCAACACAGTTGAGAGCCAGTTTGATTGGCTTGCCGTTGGTCCACTCAGCAATGGTCTTGCCAAACTCTTTGGAAGCGTTTTCCTCCTCGGTGATGACCTTGGTTGCTCCCAAGGCGGTGAGCTCATCGACCAACTCCTTGAGGTTGTCTCTGTTTCTGACGATGGAGATGGAGTTGAGGCCGAGCTTCTTTCCGATCTGGATCGCAGAGCGGCCAACCTGCGAGTTGCCTCCGTTTTGAATGAACCAGTCACCCGGCTTGAGCTCCTCGAACAGCGTCAGCATCTGATATGCGCTTGACGGATTAACGGCAATGGTGGCGGCCTGGTTTGCCGAGATGGTCTTTTCCATCTTCATGAGGGCAGATTCCTCGGACAAAACGTGAGATCTCCAGGTGCCGAAGTTTACGTTGCTTGGAATGACCCAATCGCCCTCCTTGAGGCCTGACACCTGGTCTCCCACGGCCAACACCTTAAACAGGCCCTCGTTTCCTCCAACTGCGACAGGCTCAGACTGGCCGTATTGCACCTTTAGCTCTGGTCTCGATGGATAGACGCCCTGGATCTGGTTGATGTCCGAAGGGTTGATTGGACAAGCAATGGTCTGCAACAGAACCTCCTTGCCCTTTGGTGAGGAAGGTAGTTCGTGAGACACGCATCTGAGAACTTGGTCAGGCTGGCCGTATTGCGAATAGAGCATGACCTTAGCCCTGATGGAATTGGCAACAGCAGAGGAGCTAAATGATCTCGACATTTGTTGAAAAGCAAATGGCACTCTAAACATTTCAGTTCTAAAAGCAACTTTGGAGGGGAGCAATAAGAGAAAAAATGCGCGAGGCCAGTCGCGTCGATCGGGAGAAAAAAATATAGTTATTTTTGTTCCCTAGATCTGTTGCAATGTCCTTGTCCGATTCGCTCACCCCGCACTGGAGCGGACGACAGCGACGCAGGCCGCTTCGTGTGTCAAGGGCGGTCTCGGAGTCTCTGCTGGGAACAGACACCGGCTCGGGCTCCGACTGGGAAACATCTACCGAGGATGCAGACAACGGCGAGTACGGGCCGTCTGCCATCCCCAAGCGGGTCTACTCCTCGTCATCAGAGGTGTCGAGCCGTCGCAACTCGTTCAACACTAATATCAAGCGGCCCAGCATACCGGAACTGCTCAGTCTCGAGTCTAATTCTGTGCCCCCTTCCCCTAATGCCACGCCGGCACAAGACTCTCACAGCCCCAAACTGCATCCGGACGACCAGCTAGACCTGTCTGGTATGCCATCGCCCAATTTGGTTTTCAAAAAGCTCGTCTCAAAGAAGAGAATGGTGCCCAAAGCGAAATCATTCAAACGGGTGGTAATCGACCTGGAAAACGAGTTCTCGCCGCTCGACACAGAGATCCAGCACGAGTCGCTGGTCACGTCTGCCCTTAAGGACGAACCACGCGTATTGTCGTCCCGATTAACCACAGCCTTGCTGGCAAGACCCTCCAAGCTCAACCAGGACAACCTGAAAAAATTCGAAATTATCAACAAGGCAAACGAACTGTGGAACCAGCGACCCGTGCTGCGCTCCCGCTCGAACTCGGCCGCCTCTACGGTGTCCGATATGACGCCGCAGCCGCCACAGCCCGCCGTCCAGACCCCCCGCGTGAAACGACGCCCCGACGACGAGCCCAAGGCCAGCTCGTCAAAACGCCGCGTCGTTTCCGTCGCACACTCACCCCCATCGCCGTTCTTCCCGCCCAGCCACAAAAACCCCAAACTTGTCCACAATACACCAGTCGATCCTGAGTCCGTCGTGCTTGGCAAGGTGCGAGGTGTGCCCCGGGACAGATAACACGGCCGCAATCTGCACCAACAACTTGACACAAAAAATTATACCCAGATGATGCTGATCAGACACTTTAGTACGGCCATCTGCAGATGTGCTAAGGTCGACTCGTCGGCCAAGAGCGCGCGCGCAATTGCCAACTCGATCGTCCAAAACATGAACTCCAATACGCTCCCAAACAAAAACCTCGCCACAAGCAATTCAGCCATCGACGCGGCCCGCTACTTTGACAGTCTCCAGGCACAAAACTTCTTTGAACACGCCGAATACAAGCAGCTACCGGACGACTCGCAGTTTATCGAGAAACACTACGACGAGCTCAGACACTACAGAGAGAAGCTGGGCAAGTCCTTTGGCGAATTTGGCAGTGCTAGCGAGCTGTTCCGCGAGCTGAGCAAGTTCAAGCCGAAATTCGGGTCCCGGAACACGCGCACGGTGCCCGACACAGAGGTGTTGCAGGATATGGACCAGCTGGCTGTTGTCAAGTTTGATCGCTTTATCAACGACCTGGCCATTACGCTGCGGCTCAACGGCGGCCATCTGTTTACGCTGGACCTGCTGTTGCATAATAAGGAGCTGTTTGACAGCTTTGAGCAGGAGAAGAAATGACTTTATGTAGCGTTAACGAACCGTGATTTACGATGGCAGACATGTACATTAATTGATCAAGATTAATTTATTTTCTCTCCACATGTCTCTTTACACCTGGAGTCTTGATCGCGAAACGCTGGGCCTGGGATGGCTCCCGTTTCATTCGACAATGGTTCATTGGAGGTTCTCGGATGCCGTATATGTGGTGCTGGTGATTCTTCTGGACGGGCTGATTTTTGAGCGAATTGAGCCGTACCAGAGACAGTTCACTGTGAACGACCTAACAATCAGCCATCCGTTTGCGCCTGTGGAGCGTGTGAGCGCCGAGAAGCTGCTGTGGGTCGTCACCGTTGTTCCTCCACTGATTATCATTTTCTTCGTTCTGTTGCTCACTCCTAAACAGCACAAATTCTATGTTCTCTATGTGAGCATATTAGGACACTTTGTTGCCCTCGGAACCTGCGTCTTTGTAACAGACGTGTTAAAGAACTGGATCGGCCGGTGTCGGCCTGATTTCCTCGACAGATGCCAGCCAGATCCGACAGCGCTCAAGGACACTCTCTACTTCGCAAAAGAGATTTGCACCACCAAACACAAACAAAAGCTCCTGGACGGCTTCCGTACCACCCCGTCGGGCCACTCCAGTATGAGCTTCTCTGCATTGGGCTACACCTCGCTCTGGCTCCTGGGCCAGCTGCAGGCTACCAGAACCGAAGTCGGAGCATGGCGGTCTGTGGTTGCCATGTTGCCCTCATTGTATGCTTTCTACGTGGCTATGTCCCGCACACAGGACTACCGCCATCATTTCGTCGACGTGCTACTTGGCTCTGTGCTCGGCTCGTTGCTGGCCTGGTGGTCCTATAGAAGAGTCTTCCCCGCCGTGACCAGTCCCGAAAGCCACCTGCCGCACGCGCTGACGGAGTCCGAGCCCAGCTACGCCAGACTCGGTGACGAGACTTACCCGCTCACGTCCCACCCCGACGACGCCAACTCTGAGATCCGCTCCGCTGTGTAAAGTAGAATATATTATCCCAGTTATCATCGGCCGGGTAACTGTCTTGTCACAGGTCCTACGCGAACAGATAAAAAACGGATCCAAAAATATCTTGTTTAACCATGGACTCACCCAGAAACTCCACCTACTGTCTGATCTCAGACGGCGACTTGCATTTTCTACCATACCAGGATGTTTCTCGCGCGGGGGGTCTGCCATACCACTCCTTTCTAGCCAGCAAGACGATGTCTTCGCTCGCGGCCAGTGCCACGGCCTCCCAGCCTAACTCAGGTTCCGATATGGAGTCACAGAGTGCCTCTGGATCCTCATCACTGTGCGACGGGGTTCCGGGTACCCATAGTCTCCAAACGTCTGCTCTTTTAAACCGCTACGCTACACATGCGTTGTATCTCCCCAACATTTACATCGAGCCGTCCAACACAGGTAACCACGAAGAGACCAAGAAAATGCTGTGCACTATCTTCCCTCACTGGAACGACGAGTCACAAATCAGCGTGAAACAGTTCACAGGAGGCATAACCAACATGCTGCTGGAGTGCACGATGTACCACCAAAACACAGAATCACATGAAAAAGTTCTGGTTAGAACTTATGGCCGCGGCACGGGCATGATTATTGACCGCGATAGAGAGTTTGTGTCGCATCTGGTGATCAACTCGGTCAACCTGGCACCGCCCATCCATGCCCGGTTTGGGAACGGGCTGGTTTACGGCTTTATAGAGGGACGCTCGCTGGAATTCACAGAGCTCGCCGATGAACATCTGTATCCATTGATAGCCGCGAAACTGGGACAGTGGCACCAGCAAGTCCAGGTGGACGCGATAGAAGAGTGTTTGGCGAAGCTGCGCCGGGAGTTCCGGGGATCGAAGCCGGAATCGAACGCTTCTGATCTTTGGTCTGTGATATCGAATTGGATCCAGCTACTTCCTGAGATCGAGGGAATCACCAGCAGCTGTGCGCAGAACATCGACATCCGGGAAGTCCAGGACCCACAGGCGTCGCTGGTGGACGTTCTGAGGGCCGAACTGGCCTGGCTGCGCAGCCAACTGAACTCCAAGTCGCCTTCGGTGGCTAGTCATTGTGACCTGTTGAGCGGGAACGTTATCATTTCGGAAGACTTGTCGCAGAAACTCGAAACTGGCCTTTCGGCGTCTGACATGGAATATTACATGCAACACAACCCAATATCGTTTATAGACTACGAGTACATGGTGAAGGCACCGCGGGCCTTTGACATCTCGAATCATTTCATGGAATGGCAGGGATTCAACTGCGAGCGACACAGAATCCCCAAGGCAGAGAAATCCAACCGTTTATTGAGGGAATGGTGTGCTGCGTACTTGGGAGTGCGCGATGCAGATGATGATAAAAATGCTATTGATGATCTTATATCAGAAATATCGCTACATTATGGACTTCCTGGATTTTACTGGGGAATATGGTCTGGCATCCAGAGCGGCATTTCGCTGATCGACTTCGACTATAGTCGATATGCTGGAGAGAGAATCCAAGAATACTGGGACTGGAAACGCAGTTTCAGGACGCAAACTCCTGGACCACATTTCTAACCACCATGGTTTTCTGCACCATCTTGGATTGAGTGCCGATCCGCACCGTCTTGCCGGAAGACGGCTGTGCCGACTCTGTCTGTGAGGGGTCGAACTCGTGGAAGATGTCGCGATATACGTTGCTGGCGTCGCGTGGTAGCTGGTATACCCAGTTGTGGCTTGAAACCAGACTCATGAACCCTTCAAATTGGGGAATTGTCTTCATCAGCTTCTCGCTGCCCAAAATGATGAGCTTGGACTTTGCGCGCGTCATGGCCACGTTCACACGGCGCCACTCGCGCAGCAGCTCTCCGGCGACGTTTTTTTCGTTCGACCGCACCAACGAAATGATAATACAGTCCTTGTCTCTGCCCTGGAACTGGTCTGCCGTGAGCACCTCAATGTCTGGGTGGTTTCTGAGTCCGCGATAGAAATACCGCAGCTGTGCACGGTAGAAAGACATAACGCCGATGGACGAGGCAGAGACTCCACACGAAACCAAACATTTGATGATCTGCAGAATCAGGTCTGCCTCGACAGGGTTTTCGATTTTCTCACCGTTGGCCACCTCCTGCGCAGGGACGCCGTCGTGGTTGAGGAACAGGACGCGGTTTTTCGGGTCAAACACATGGTCCATCCATCTGAACGGCTTAGGAATCTGAATACACTTTTCTTGCAATCTTTCAGGGAACGGGACCTGGAGCGTCTGGTAGGCCACTTGAGGCGTGCCGCATTTCAGCCGGCCGTCGTAGATCAGACAGTTCGACAGCATCATCACGTCAGCGCTCATACGGTACTGGTGTGTCAGTTCCACGACGCTCTGTGGATACTTTTCGCTCAGAATCCGGAACAGCGACTTGTCCATGCCGCCTGCGCGGGCCTCGGCGCTTCTCACGAGAGGCGGCAACTGATAGTGGTCGCCAACCAGCACAAACTTGTCGGCAAACCGCAGCGGGCCCAAACACACTGGCATGGACACTTGCGATGCCTCATCGATGATGCAGTAGTCGAAATGCTGTCTGTGGATGAACGCGGTGTCCTGGATGCCGAGACACGTGGTGGCGACGATGTTGGTTTCCAGGAATGCGTGGCGGAAGTCCTCGGCGGACTCCATTGGATAAATTGTGTCTGTAGAATACAGCGAGTACTTGCGCACTTTTTCAGTGATTTTTTTCGGTGCACCAACTCTCAGGATTTTCGGGTTGTCGACGATATCGATCACTTTTTCGAGGATGTTGTCGACGGCGGAGTGCGTGTAGGATGCAATCAGCACTGTCTGGCCGTTTTCCACCAGACATTTGATTAAACTGGCCGTGACGGTGGTCTTTCCCGTTCCTGGCATGCCCAGGATCAGACAGTAATCCTGTGCGCGCAGCACGCGGTCGAATGCTCTGAGCTGATCTGCGTTAAACCTGGACTTGTCGAATTGGCTGTGAAGCAGCGGTTTTCCCGCAAACTGGGGCGGCTCAAGGTCTACCACGAGCCGTCGTGTTTTTTCGTCTCCGTCGGGAAGAAACAGGTTTAGTAGGTTGAACCGTGCAAGAGCCAGACCGTGGAACATCTCGTCCTTGTCAATGCGATACGTCTTCTTTTTGGCGCCCACACTGGCCGCACTGCTCCCACTGAGCACGCTTTCAAAGACCTGGTTGTGTGCTGCGTCGAAATTGCTCATTTTGACGGTCGAGTTCTCAAAACGACGGTCGGTGCTGACGACAACCACATTCGACCGCAGCGTCTCGACGAACCCAAACGCAAGTCCAAACTGGCCGCTTTCGTCGGAAACGATGATCCGATCGTGCTTTGCCAGCTGCGTGTTGCTCATTGGCTGGTGTACTGTGTCGTCGCGCTCAAAAGTGTACAAAAACCGTTTGGCGCGGCCGCTCGCGTACTCCGCCTCCTGACATTGTGTAAGATGCAATCCGCCAACGGCCTTGCCGCCTTTGAGCTCTCGTTCTGCAGCAGAATAGCACCACAGATCCTTTTTGAAGCTATTGACAAAACTCTCCTCCTTGGACAGCAGGCCGTTCCAGTGGTTGAAAAATTCTGGATATTGCGGTTTGTTCAAATGTCCTGTCAAAGTATCGTACAATCCATCGTCAAGCCCACTTTTTTCGGCCGTTCCGTGCTCCGCGAGCTTGTTATATGTCATGCACTCGTTCAGCACAAAACAGCGCTCGCAGCTGGGCTGGTTCTTGATCGGCGGGAGCTCGCTGGCCCCGTAGCTCAAATACTGCGAGATGTGGTTGCGAATGTTCACCAGCATGCGCAGGTCGTTCGCATTGATTGCCTCGTAGTAGCTCTGGCGCATCTTGGTGTACACAAGCGCGAGCGAGCGCGCCTCCACGTCGTAGCGCTGCTTCACCAGCAGTGTATACAGCGTAGCCTGTGCGCGGTTGGCTATGTAGTCCCTGCCCGTTTTGATTTCCATGGGCACCACTACCTTGCTGCCGTCGCGCAGCGAGGCCTCAATCACCACATCGATCAGCCCGCGCAACCCATACATTGGCGACCAAATATTTTCTTCGATATCCAACACCTTGGAAGCTTGGAACTGTGCAGTGCTCGAAAATTGCGGGTCGCGCGTGTACGTGGCCACCCACTCCTTTATGTAATCGACATGCTCCAGAACGGTAGCTTTCAGCTCATGCCGGCTTGCACCAATGCTATAGAGCGCGATCTGGTTGGCATCAAGCAGCTCTTCGAGATACTCGTCGAAAAATGCGTCGGAAACGTCGTTTTCCTTCAAGCACGCCTGGAACAGCTGGTGGACAATATTCCCCAGCACCAATGGCACTGCGTGCTCGCCAATGCCCTGGATCTTGCTGCTTAGCACCGCGCGTCGTTTGCAGTCCACCGCAGTCGCTGCCATCGTCGCCGAAACCAGAATATCCGGGCCCCAGATCAGCAGGTTGCTGCTCTTGTCGACGAGCTGCGCGTTTGCGCTGTCGACAATCACGTGCACGATGTCGCCCTCTCGGTACTCCAGCTCGGTCCACAGATCGCGCACAACAATGTTTTTTGTTCTGTCGTCCTCGCCGACGCACTTGAGAACCAACTGCAGCCCACCTTTGTACTTGGAGCGGACGATTTTCGATATTTGGTAGCGGTGGCAGTTTCGTTTCTGGATCTGCGAATGCACAGTGTTTTCCACTGTTTCAAAGACGATGGCGTTCTCATTTTCGAGTTTCATGTCCTTGAACTGCGGCAGCGATACTGTGCTGGGCGCTGCGAAGATTTCGTCGCCGTTGTCGCTGAACTCGTCTGACAGGCCGTCAGACATCTCTGCGGGCGTCGAGGCTGACAAAATGGGCTCTACTGGCGGCTCTGCAGAAACGCTCTTTTCGCGCTGCGTCCTCCGCAGCGTTGTCAGCCGGTCCAGCTCGGCCATGTCGACGTCGCTCAGATCGTCCATATCGTCCATATCGTCCAATTCGTTCAATTCGCCCAGTATCTCGCCCGCCTCTTCGCGAATCGTCTTCCCAATCAACGTCAGAAGCTGCGAAACGCTCTGCGTGGGCGTCTCTGCGGGCGATCCAAAAACACTGCTATTCAACAGCCGTTTAGACGCCTTCAGCTTGTTAATGCTCTTCTGCATGCTCTCGCTCAAAGTCTGTTTCGTCGCAATAATCGGCGTCTCTCCGATTGCCGTAAAGCTCCGGTGCACCAGCGTGTGCGGATCAGACACAGACCGCGAGATACTAGGCGTCCGGTGTCCGTCACCAGAATTGTCGTACTTGTCCAACAGACTCTTCAGGTTCGGGTCCAGCAGCTGCACACCGTTCAGCGACTCGTCGATCGGCGACGACAGAACGTCGCGCTGGTCGATGCTGTCGCAGCCCGACGTGGTGGCAGAATTATCCTTGTTCTTCTTGATGCTCGGGGTCAGGGCCCAGAAAATGTTGTCGTCGCTGCTCGGGTGGTGCAGCTCGCTGTTGGCACGTGATGCGTTTTTATCCGGAGTCTTGACGTTCAATTGTGACTCCTGAGTCGACAAAGTGCGGACATTGGGATCCTTGCGCTGTAAAGGGACGGCCTCAGACGCAGGCTTGGACGGGCGAGCGGGCTTGCCGCGCGCCAGCGGCTCTGTGAACCCAAGCGTGTCCAAAACGCAGCGATTCTCGCGGTCGCAGTCGGCCTTTATTCGCTTTGTGCGTCTCTGTGGCGAGCCAGACATTGGATCAAAAATAATACACAGCACGCGTATTTTTTGCAGCGAAGAGAAAAAAGAATAGTGTCACGTGCCACAGGTCAGATGCCTCCTCCCCCGGCTGCTCCTGAGATATTTGTTTTTACACAAGCTTCTCAACTATGTCTGTGCCGTATACTGTGATTGCCAAATACCCGTACACCCCATCGGCTGAGAACGCCTCTGATGACCTCGCGTTCAATGCCGGCCAGCTCATAACCGTCACCGAGGAGGTCGACGCTGACTGGCTGTTTGGGACCACCAAGACAGGTGGCGAGCTGGTGTCCGGGTACTTCCCCAGGAATTTTGTGGAGAGGCAGGCCGAGGACGAGCCAGAGTTGGCGGAGAGGGCGGAGATCCCGCCACATGCTCCTGATGAAACACAAACTCCAGCGGAACCGAAGGTGGAACCGCCCGTCGCACAGCCTTCCGTGTCCGATCCAGTGTCGAATTCTGCGCCCGATCCTGTGCCCCAATCGGTTGTCCAATCCATTCCTGATCCGTCTTCGCTCAAAAGAGAGTCAACAGAGCCAATTCAGTCGACCATTGAGCACGGCACGTCCGACTTCAAGCATAAGCTGCAGAGCTTCAACGTCAGCTCTGCTCCTCCGATGCCGGGCCAGGTCATTGCCGATCCCAATTTTGCAAAAAAGCCCTTTGTCGCCGCCAGTCCCCACTCCACGTACGTTTCTCCCGTTGAGAGACGCGAGAGCAGGAGCGACGAGCGGCGTGTTTCGTCGGGCTCGGCCACCCTGCCTCTTCCACCGCTGCCAGCGCAATCTACCGCCGACGAGCCTACAAGCGCAGAGGAAGACGCTCCGCGCTTGACATTAAAGGAACGGCTACGGCTGCTGGAGGAGAGACAGCGAGAGGAACAGGCTGCTGCAGAAGCGTTGATGAAGCGTAGAGAGGAGAAGAAGAAGAAGAAGGAGATGCTAAAGGAGGACCCGGCTGAGGAAAACGAGGAGACGGAGGAGGAAGAGCACAAAGAGGACACGGAGAAGGAGACGGCGACAGAAGACGAGGAAGACGAGGAGGACGAGGAGGAGGCGAAACGACGCCAGCTTCGTGAGAGAATGGCCAAGCTTTCTGGCGGAATGGGCATGATTGGAATGATGGGATTCGGTGCTCCTATGCCCACAAAAGAGAAGAAAGTCAAGGAATCCAAGAGGACCGACGACGAGGCTGCTGCTCCTGTTCCGGGCCCGGTCCCTGTTCTGCCTATTAAGCCGGAACCACAAGACCCTGCGACTGCAGCTCCAGAAAGCGCTGGCGAAGAGTCCGAGGAGTCCAACGACCATGAGTCTGTCGACCTTACCAAACAGCCAGACGTCGGCGACGAGGAGGATCTGCCAACCGAGCTCGAGGAACCGAAACAGCTCCCATCTGCGGCCAACCCAGCACGGTCGTCTCCACCGCCAATTCCCACCTCGCCAGCCGTGCCCCTGCCGCCTACAGTCACCGCGCTGCCGGCCTCGTTCTACGCGGCAGAACCTGCACAGCCACCACCGCCACAGGACACAGAGTCGGAGTCAGACGACGAGTACAAGTCGGCCTCGTCAGCGTCTCCAACGCTTCCTGCCTCGCGGCCCGTGGCTCCTGTTCCGCCAATACCTGCGCCTGTTCCAACGTCACCGCCAGCACCGGCCGTTGCAGAGGTTCCTAGAGCTCCAACCTCGACAGCTCCCCCTCTTCCGCCAGTGCCACCTGTGCCGCCTGTTCCACCACCAATGTCGGACTCCAGCGAAGAGGTTGTGACCGGTTACGAAGCTGACGACGATACAGACATTGCACAGGCCGAAAAGCCGGTGGACTCGCCAGTGAGGCCAGCCCACGCCGTTGCTCCTCCTCCTCCTATCACCAAGGCTCCAACCGCGCCTCTGCCGCCAAAAACGTCCCCTGCTGTTCCTGCTGCTCGTCCACCACCGCCAATTCCTACATCACCACTAACACAGACAGGTACTCGTGCAGTTAGTTCGTCATCCGTCCAGTCAAAGGAGCGCAGAGTGTCTGGTAGCAAGACAACCACGTCTCATGCACCGCCACCTCCACCACCAGTCGCCGCTCCTGTGCAAACAGACAACACCGGTTCTACCATGCACTCCGGCTTCCGGTCGAGTCTGGAAATTAGCGACTATGGGTCGTCGTCCAAGTGGTGGCTGACTAAGAGTCTTCCGGCAGAACTGTCTGGCAAAGATGTATACTACGAGGTTGACAGTCATGAAATAAAGAAGAGAAACGGCAAAACGGTCGTCTACTTGGACTACTACATTGTCAACCAGGACTATTCGACAAAAATATGGGAGCTGTCGTACGACGCTGCAAACCCAGACAAATTGGCAACCTTTGTCGAGACGGTGCGAGAAAAACCGGCAACCAACCCTACTTACCTTCTTGAAGCATCAAGAAAGTACGGTGCAGTGGCATTCCAGCTCTCATCGTCGGCCGTTGGCAGTTCCAAAATTCAAGAAGATCTGGTCTCATGGGTGTTCAAACAACTGCCGCGCGACGTGATGCCTGCTGTCGGATCCAAAACATTCGGTGCCACTATCTACAGAAACACAAACAACGTCGAGATCAACCAGCTTGACGAGATCCGTCCCGGCGACGTGCTTGTTGTTCTGAAAGGACGGTTCGAGGGTCATTCTTCGGGTCCGTTCCACAAGAGCAAGACTGCCGAGCTGGGATTCAGTGGCAAGCCATACACAGCAATTCTGGCCGGCTTCGACCCGTCCAAGGGCAAGATCAAGGTGATTGAGCAAACTGCTAAGGGGGTGCAGTCAGGCGCGTACAAATTGGGAGACTTCAAGTCTGGCAAGATAAGAATCTTCAGGATCGTGGGTAGAAATTATTTTGGATGGTAAAATAAAAAATAATTATGATTCTTCGCAACATTGTAGCTTTCAATCGACCGGGACTCGTAAGATCGGTAAGCACGATAAATCTGACATTTTTTGGGAAAAGCAACTGTGGACTTTGCGATGAGGCCAAAAGCGCCCTCAAGTTGGCTCTGGATAGCAAGGAAGTTGCTCCGATATCTTCACGCATTCAACTGAATGATATAGACATCACCGCCAAGGGAAACGAGCAATGGTTCGACTGTTATAGATATGACATTCCTGTTTTGCACATCCACCGCCAGGGCTACAAGACTGTCAAGTTCATGCACAGATTCAACCCAGAGGAAATCAAAGAGGAATTAGTTGAGGAGATGTGACGCCTTTGGTCTGCCGCGCTTTCTTTTGCGGGGAGCCTTTGGTTTTTCCAACTCCTCCTTTGCATCCGAAGTGGTTATTTCCATCCCTAGAGATGCCAGCTTCTCGGCTTGGGACGCCACGGTCTGCTTCAAGGTCTCGATCTCCTGTAACTTGTCGTTGTGTCGCTTCTCAAAATCTGCATGCTCTGCATTCAAGCGGTTATACTCCTGCATCAGTGACTGATACTCCACCTCTCGCTTGGCCTGCTTAAAGTCGAGCAGAGCCTGGTCTCCAGAAAGCTGCTGCGCTTCGTGGACAGAATTTAGCGTCTTCTCAATATCCTCGAGTTTTCCAGGGATCTTTTCAGATCTCTCTGCCAACCGACGCATCTGCTCAGACATTTTTCGTGACACGGCTACCAAACCTTGCTCGAATTTGGCTCCAATTGTATATATTTGGTGAACATCTTTTTCTAGCTTGTCTGTCGAGACGACCGTATTTTCCTTATTTCCAATCATCTTCATAAGTTCCGCGTTTCTGGCCCGCTCTTCCTCCAGTCTCGAAAGAGCGTCGTCAAGCCTCATTCGCAAAGACGTCATCTCTATCTCCTGTTTTGTGGCCCTACCTTGTGTGTCGATATGTCTGGCCTTGAGCCATTCAAACCTTTTCATGTGCAACTGTAATTGTTCCTTGGTGTCCTGAGCAGTCCTCTTGAGCTCTCTGGACTCCTTTAGCACCTCGAACGTAGTCCTGCTCAAATCCGTGCATTTCTTTTTTCCCTGTAGCAGCTCTTTCCGCGAAACACACAAGTCTGACTCCAGCAACTTGAGCCTCTCCTTAAACGAAGTAGCCAGCCGCTTATACACTGCCAGTCTTCCGTTTGCCTCCGCTAATTTGGCCTCAGTCTGTCTGAGCTCTGAGCCGTTTTTCTCTGTTGTGGTGTTCAGATGAGATATCGTGGAGAGTAGGTAATCGATGGAAGCCTGTGTTTCGGCGTGCTTCCTTCTTTTGTGTGGCTTAGAGGGCATTTCTGGAGCAAATCTTGTTTTTTGGGGAGCATGGTCAACAAAAACATTCCTTTCTCCCTCTTCTACAATCCCTGAGTCGTTGCACAGTGTTGTCTCCGAGACATCACCAATCTCTTTTTCCGACTTATCCAACTTGAATGTGGCCAGTTTCGACCGAAACAGCGACGAATCTTGCAGAAAACTGGCCATGGCTGATAAAAGATAACCTAAAAACTAATCCCTAAAATGTGCCCATTAAAAAAAAACAGGAAAATTACTACAAATCTACGGTAGCTGCGAAAATCAAGCGTTATTGTATAATTGGTTATCAAATGCTGGCAGTAGAGCCAGACTTGTTCAGCCACCCAGACACAGTGTCGGTGTCGAGAGAGTCGCTGAAGTCGACGTCGTCGTCAAGCACAACAATGTGGACCTCTCCGTCGTAGAAAATGGCAGCAGCCTTCATGGAGGAGTCAGTAGGTCTCTTGAAGTAGTCCTGCGTTCCTCCTCCGCCAGAGGAAGAGCCGTTGTCGCCCTGGCCGTCGTGGAGGTGGGAGATCAGCTTGCTGGATCCAGAAGAAAGAATCTCAAACAGATCTAGCTCTCCACAACCAGTAGACCAACAAGAGCAGTCTGCACTGCCGTATTGAAGAGTTCTTGGAATCTTGGCGTTGAGCAGCCAGATAGCTGGCATGTCGTAGTTGGTGGTGGCAGAGTCGGTGGCAGTAGGCATTTGGAACTCGAACACAAACATCTTGGTAGCACCGGCGAAACCGTGGTAGGCTGGGATGCCCGATCTGTAGTAGCCACAGTCTCCAGCAGAAGAGTCGTCACAGTCCACGCCAGACATGATAAGGAACTCGACGTTCGAGTCGATGGTGACCTCGTCAAGAGCGACGCTGGAAGAAGAGGCGGACTTACCGTCGGAACCGCAGTAGGAGATCGAGTTACCGAAACAGTAGGAGAAAGTGCCGGATCCAGAACCACCCTTGTGATTGAGGAAAGTGACATTGCTTTTGGAGCCTGGAGTGAAGTAGGAAGATCTGCTCCATCCGGATCCAGAAGAAGAAGACGACGAGCTGGAGGTGGAAGCGGCCGAAGAGGAAGACGACGAGCTGGAAGAGCTACTCTTCGAGGTAGTCTTGGAAGTGGTCTCATCGTTTCCGTAAGAAGTAGGAACTGCTTCGGCAGTCGAAGAAGCAGCACTCTCACTGGTGATGACCTTCATCTCTGCAGTGGATGCACTGGTGGTACCGCTGATCGTGTTGCCGTTCTGGTCGACGTACACGGTCGCGGTGACAGAAACGTAGTCAATAGCTCTTCTGTGGTGATGATGAGCATGGACAGTGGTTTGGCATTCCTCGTCCTCCTCGTCCTCCTCGTCTCTCTTCATCTTCGAAGAAGAGGAAGATGGATAGTAGACACCAAATTGCAGCAACTTCAAAGGACCTCTGAAGTGCACAGAAAGTTCCTCGTCCAAAGGAGACAGCGTGCCAGAGAACGACTTGGTCTGCGAAGAACACTGGCACGAGGACTCGTCGATGTCGGTGACATCAGAATAGGAGCCAGAGTAACCGATGCCTTCGTAGACGATGGCATTTGTCTGGGAACAGTAGTAGTTGCCGTCCTCGTACGAGCATCCGGCATGGGCAGTGGCCCAGATGGCTGAAAACACGGTAAGGAGCGTAGCTTTGTTGAATAACATGGTCTGGAGATATTAAAGGAATGAATACCAGACAAGGTTCACAGTGAAAACACTTTTTAGTCGATTCTCACGGAAAGCGCAGTTTATTTTAACAAGTGCAAAGCATTCGTCCAAGCTTCAGACTTGTTTCTTAGAAGGGATGGCCAAGCACGGGTCGTGCGCGGCTCGAGATTTCTGCATGAGAATGGGTTTTTTTTCAGTTTGGAGGAGGCTGGATTTGGAAACTTCCAAACACGTTGAAACTGTACCGCGTTTCAGCGTGCTCAGCCTCACACCCGTGCACCGTGTCTAGCAAAAGATGCAGCCAAGATGCCCCAAATTGGAGCGGCTGCTCAGCCATCTCTCAGAAGTGTGCGATTCTGTCGCTGATTGTCTGGTCCCGCTCCCAACTGTCGCTAGTCTAGATTCCTGGTACTGACCATCTGCTCTTTCCTTTTTCTATTGTCCGAGCAGCCCAAATCATCCTGGTTGCCGAAAACGAGACTAAAATTTTTCGTGGGTCCCCAGAACATGCAGCCTCTATCTGGTTCATGCACTGATTTTGCACGGGCCAGCCAGATGCGAGTTGAAGTTTTATTGTATCGAGTAAGTTTTATTGCCCTCATGCACATAATTTGCGCAAGATACTATTGTTGAGCACCGTTCAGCCTGTCGTCTGTGCAATGACGAATCCTCTGATGGCCCAAACAAGGCAGTCTGTACGTAATCTGCTCCATCTGCTTCCTTCCCTATTGAGCCATACGATAATACCGTTGAAACGATTGTTTCACTATTGTAGCATCCTCTTTCTTTTTCACTTCCGCACCCTTCCTCCCAGACATTTGTCGATGTGGGCAGCAAAACGCCCACCGGCAATCTTTCTCTCGCAGTTGAGACACTGGAAGTAGGCATCTGAGCTGTTGGTGCTTCTAGGGAATATCTCTCTGCCGTTCTGTAGAAAGCCTATTCTGCCGATATCTGGGATAGATCCGTTTTCTCCGGACTGCGGTGTCGCCGCTGCTGATGATTGGCTCGACCCACTGGCCGAGTTGCCAATATTTTGTCGCACTTTCTTTACCAGCCCTGCAGCGGTGTCCCCCTCGTCTACCAGGCCCGGCTGGGCCATTCCGTACTCCTGTCGTAGCAGCTTCTCATCCAGAATCGACCTGCTGATGATCTCGCTCGCAATCTCCAGCAGCATGTCCTCCAGAATCGAAATAGATACCGACGAATAGGTCACCGTCATGGTTTGATCTAATTTGAGAAAAATTATCTTCAATGGGTGCAAGGATGCCTCGAAAATAATTATAAAATTAATCCATGTCATATTTGGACCAAGAAGAAGTGCAGGACTGGAGTTTGTTCGCAGAGCTCGCCGTGAAGCGCGGTGACAAGAGCTTTGAGCCGGTCTACGATGGTAGCCTACTTTCACAGTACGACGTCGACGCCCTCGAGAAACAGCGGAGCATCATGTACCATGCTTTGTGCCAACCGCGAGGGTTCCTCTCCCAGCCAGAGAAGCTCATTTCCTCCACCATTAGATTGGGAATAGGAGCATATATTGATCAACCCAGAGGCAAGTATTTGGAGACGATGGGGAGAATAGACCGGTCTGGAAGATGTCATCTCAACTTCGAGGAGGCACTGTATCTGGTGGAGAGAGGAACCTGCGTGGCAAAGAAGGAGGACTCTGAACGTATTTTATCATTGCAAGAAGTCTACGGCAGCCTTATTACCAATTCGGAACAGTACGATCAGCTACTTGTATACTCGCTGCTTAAGAGAAACGGATACATAGTCCTGCGAGCAACGCAACACGCTGCGGAATGCCATAACCCAACTAGATTCCGCTACGGCTCGATGTTCTTGAACTTTGTGGTATCGTTTTTTGGCCTCAAATTCCTCCCTTTTCGCTCAATTTTCAACTACCTACACTCGCTCATAGCTCCCAAAAAATTCCACCCGAGCCCAAACCCCAATTGGCAGCCAGTCTATGACGTCTGGAAGCCATTCAAGGGCTTCAAAAAAAGCAAGCCGCCCGTCCCGCATTTCCAGGTCGTCATTGTGTCTGCAACGGATCAAATGCCAGAAATTGAGACTCTCAAACAGCATCTGCACGAGTCGCCGTCTTTGCTGGTGGCAGTTGTTGACAACGGCATCGTGAATTTCTATAACCTCGCGCAGATGGACTTTAACCGGCTGGGAATCGCATGGAAGGACTCCTGGGGGTACAACCGCACGCTCTGGTCGCTGGCTCGTCGTCTACTTATAGGTAAAAAATAATAGCACCGGTTGGTTTCGATCCAACGACATCAGGGTTATGAGCCCTGCGCGCTTCCACTGCGCCACGGTGCTTAATAATTACAAAAGGTGGCCACCAGTCCCCAAGTGCTCGCACCTTATGGGGCACCACTCCCATACGTCATACCACTGACAGAATCTTTTTAACCTTGCAATCAATGACGGTCCAGGACACAAAGCAGAACAAGAACCTGTTCTCGAAAATCAAACACTCGCTCCAGGCAAGCAGCAGGCACAGCCGCTCGTTTTCGGCGCTGGATTCGCTCCAGGCCAGCCGTCAACACCCACCGAATGCGTCTCAGATAATCTCCAAGTTCCCCATCTACAATCCGTACGGGATCAACAATCGTCACTCCTACTCGGTGCAGCTCGCCTCCCCGGCTGCCGACGGCACTTCCGACAGCCCCATCACGCTACCGTATCCAATAGACTCGCCGAAAGACCACGTTCCGCAACCTTTCCAGAACGAAATAGAAGACCTGGACCAGATGTATGAGATCGCCGATTCAGGCAGTTTCCTCGGGTCAGGAGGCTCCTCGACCATTCGCAAGGTGCAGCGAAGGACCGACAAGAAAGTAGTGGCTCTCAAAGTCTTTAACGTGTTCAAAGACGAGGCCCCCGGCTCGTACTACCGCAGGGTTGCTCACGAGTACATCATCACCAAAAGCTTAGCACATGTTCACGTAATCACGGTGTACGAACTTGTTCGATTGCCCACGATTCTGTCCCGAAATTGGGGGATGGTTATGGAGTACTATCCGCACGATCTGTACAATGTTTTGCGCCAGCCGCACTGGCAGGCCATAAGTCTTGGCGAAAAACTGTGCTACTTCAAACAGCTCGTGTTTGGGCTCTACCATTTGCATTTGCACGACATCGTGCATCTGGACCTGAAGCCGGGCAACATCCTCTTGGAACACGGCGTGCTCAAGATCACAGACTTTGGCTGTGGCGACTACGGCCATGTTAGTCCGGGCAGGTTCGAATCTGGTGTACGGATGTGCGATAAGATACTGGGCACGCCTCCGTTCCAGAGTCCGGAGGTCACGATGCTGCGCAATGCGAAGGGCCACTACGACCCGTTCAAGGCCGATTGCTGGTCGTTGGGGATGATGTTGTTCTCGATTGTGAAGGGCCGAGTCCCGTTCAAAGAGGCCCAGCGTCTTGACAAAGACTACGCCGATTATGAGCACGAGTCGCGCTGGTACAAGGATCTCAACCCGTCATTTGTGCACAACGACGCGCGCAAAGTTCCCAACAGAGGCCCGCTCGCACACGAGTTGCCCCACGGACAGTTGACGCGTCTTTTTTGGAGACTGTGTGATCCGGTGGCTGCCACGCGAATGAGCATGAAAGAAGTTTTTGCGAGCGATTATTTTCAGAAAATAGCAATGTGTTTCAAAGAGGAGACACACGGTGACGGTGTGAGCATTCTCGACGAGACGGGCACGGTGGTGGAGAGCTCAGGGCTCGGTGTTGTGGCCGAAGTTCACGATGTGCACCTGGCGATTGGGTGTCGTATGGAGAAGCATCTTCATGATATCTAGGGCGGTCGATCGACGCGCCGAAAATGGTTGGGGCCAGTCCAAAAAAGAAAAATTATAATCGTGCAATTTTGACGACTTGTGACCAATGGACTTGAAAAACCTAATTTCCAACGACGAGAAGTCGGCACCGAACATGTCGCGCACCAATTCGCAGCAGCGAATGTCTATCCATGACCTGATGAACTCCGACGACGGCGGCATTCGCCAAAGAACCAGCATCACAAACCTGACAAACGACCTGGACGTCGACATGAACGGCAACAAAACGATGACTCGGTCGCGCAGAATGTCGTCCGCAACGTCGAGCGACGCCGATGCATCGTCCACGAGAAGCCGCAATTCGTCGTTTCAGGACCACGTAAAACCACTGGAGGAGCTAAAAGAAAACAAAGAGCCAAAGGCGACTGGCGGGACCAGAAAGCCAAGGCGGTATGCAGAGAAGCCTGTTTGGGCCAAGGATTATGTGCCCACGGTGCGAAAGAGCGTCCGCAAGCCTGTGCTCACGACTGTGGCCACTAAGCTCAGCGTCGCGTCGATCACGGGGTCTATTCCGAGAAACGACTTCAACAAGGTCGTCACCGAGTGGATATGGGCGAACGTGGAGGGCGTGCGCCACGAGTACGCTGCACTGGGGCCGGTGGACAAATATCTTGAGCTGGAACTGAAAATGGGCCATATTTGGGACAAAGTGAAGGACAAGCGACTACGATTGCCCGTGAACTGCGAGACGATTTTGAACGTGGACTTTTTCCAGAATGAGTGTTTTTTCCGTTCTGGCGTGCCGGCCCAGCAATTCCACGACCTCAAAGCGTACATTGCCAAGCTTGCACAGGAAAAGAACCATAACAGAGGCAACCGGTTTGTGGTGGAAAATTCGCACTGCGTGGACCTGATTGCCCACGAAAGAAAGCGCAACGAGAAACCGTCGACGGGCCGTGTCTCTGTGGATGTCAAGACTAAGAGACGGATGGCCAGTGTGCATAAGCAGCGGGTAGCCGACCTGGTGATGTATCTTCCGAACTCGCTCTACGACATCCGGTTGTCGATGTCGCTGGAATTGCCGTACGAGATGAATGATGCCGCGTTTGAGAGCTTCCAGCAGCGCGTTGAGCTGCGTCGCGACAAGGAGCGTGTAAGTTACACGCATCCGGCCACGTTCACCAAGATCGACATGACCAAGGTGAAGGAGAACGGGGCCGTGAAGCACGAGGTGGAGCTGGAGCTGGACGTGGGAGAGCTTCTCAGAAGTATGGCCAAGGTGGCCGAGGATCCACTGTACTATATCGACTTGGTCCAGGCGTTTTTGGACAACGGGCGCATAATAAGTAGACAGCTTAGTATACAGGATTGACTGAAATAAAAAAAAAATACGGCTGTGGATGATCTATTTTTTGTTATTTTATTTTCCATGTCGCTGGCCGTTCTAGCCACCGTTGCCGCGGGTGTGGTGATAAGCGTATGTAATTGCTCCGTCCCTACTAACTCCAGGTGTACCTCGTGGTGTTTCTGCTCAGGCACAGCCCGAGAAAGCCCTACGACAGCGAATTGCAATACATAACAAACGGCACCGCTGGTCGATTCAAGCTTCCGCCACGCAACTCGCCTCCCAGCGAGAATATCGAGATTACCGTCGTGGTTCCCTGTTTTAACGAGCACGGCCGGCTCCGTGCCATGCTTGCCGAGTGCATCGAGCATCTGGAGGCTCGGTTCCCTGGTCAATACGAGATCATCATTGTGGATGATGGTTCGAGCGACGGGACGGCAGAGTACGCTGTGGACCTGGCTGCGGAGCTGGGACTGAAGCCGCATGTGTTGCGCGTGGTGCAATTTGTGAGAAACCGGGGCAAGGGCGGCGCTGTGACCCACGGGATGCAGTTCGGCCGGGGAAAATATGCCATTTTCGCTGACGCGGACGGAGCGTCGAAATTCAGCGACTTGGACAAACTGCTCGAAAGTATCCGGCGGCTGGACAGGAACGAGCCTGAGACGCGTGCTGCCGTCGCCATTGGCTCCAGAGCACACATGGTGAACACGGACGCCGTGGTGAAACGGTCGTTTGTGCGCAACTTTCTGATGTATGCTTTGCACGCTCTGGTGTTTGTTTTTGGCATTCGCACCATCAAGGACACGCAGTGCGGCTTTAAGCTCTTCAACAAGGCCGCCGTCGCCAAGATCTTCCCGAAAATGCACACCGAGGGCTGGATATTTGACGTTGAGCTGCTGATCCTCGCCATCAACCAGCATATTCCTGTTGACGAGATCGCGATCAGCTGGCACGAGGTCGACGGCTCCAAGATGGTGCTTGCCCGCGACTCCATCACCATGGCTATTGATCTCGTCGTCACCCGTCTGGCATATATTCTTGGTATATACTGAATAGAGTATTTTTTTTCAATTATTTTACTATGGCCAGCTACATCTCAACGGGCGGTCTGCGCATCGTGCCGCCTTATTATCGCCAGTGTGCCACGACAGTGAAAGAGCGATGGCGCAATAGACTGCTGCTGGACGTGCTGACGACTGAGTTTCGCGAATTTTCAGAAAATCAGCATCTCCAAAGGATCAAAGATAATCAAATAATAGTGCAGCGCAGAAGTAAGCAGCAAACGCTCGAGCTGAGACAGGAGCAGCTGTTGTCTGAAAAACTCAAACAAGGCGACGTGATTGTGCGCCATGTGCACGTTCACGAGCCGCCCATAGTGGACGCGAAAATCCAAACTGTCTATGAAGACGACGACGTGCTTGTGGTGAACAAGCCCGCCGGAATGCCAATCCATCCCGTGCAAAACTTTTATTACAACACGATGGTGGAGATTCTGAAACACGAGAAGGGCCTGAGCGAGCTTAGGCCGTGTTTCCGGCTGGACAAGGTGACGAGCGGGATCTGCATTCTGGCCAAGAGCGTCGCAAAGGCCAAGGAAATCCAGGCAGCGATCAAAAACAAACAGGTCCGCAAGGTCTACGTGGCGCGTGTGGCGGGCAAGATTCCGGAATCTCTGGTTTGCGAGGATGATGTGGTCATCGTCGAGACGAAGCGTGGCCTCAAGGACGGGATCGACCGCAAATCTGCTACCACGGTATTCAAACGGCTAAATTACTCATCTGTCCTGGACGAGAGCATTGTGGAGTGCCGGCCGTTGACGGGCAGAACGCACCAGATCCGAATTCATCTTCGAAACCTTGGCTTTCCGATTGTCAACGACCAGCTTTACAGACACGGACTTTTGGCTACCAACGAAGACTACTCCGATCCGGACGTCTTTCAGCGGATCGCAAAGGAGGCAGAAAGCTCACGCGAGGAACAGTTGACTGGCGAATTCTGCGAAGAGTGCGGAAAACGGCTCTTCAAGAGGCCAGAGCCAGGAAAACTTGTGCTATATTTGCATGCAAGAGAATACTATCACGAGGAAAATAAATGGGCGTACGTAACCGAATACCCAGAATGGACAAATATATAGCGGCCGCCACGCTATGCTCACTTCTGCCGAACTAAAGGGGGCAGTCCGTACACCTCGGACACGCTGTTGATTTTTGTCCAGTCCATACGGGCTTTTGGTTCTGGAGATGCCCGGCAGCGACGCACATACTCCAGACTCTTCCGGATGTGGAATTCGAGATTTTCAAAGTCCTTTTTCAACACCGGACGCAAGTATAGCTGGAAGCGGTACAGGCCGTCCCATTTCTCTATCATGTTGTTGGCTGTGAAATGCTCGAAGAACGTTTTACGGTAGAACTTCGAGGTTTTTGTGCGGTGCACGGATAGAATAAACGGATAGTAATTTGCCGCGTCTTTGCTCAGGTTCTTGTCGATTTTCACCCTACGCGACGCAAGCGTGTTGAGGAACGCGTGGTTGTCGAACTGAAGCATCACTCCCGGCCGGGATTTGCGTATCTGGCCCATGTAGTATGACTTTGGATAGTACGTCAATGCGAAATAGTCGCACTTATAAACCGGTTTGACGCGTCCAATGCGCGTGTCCATGGCCATCGAGTACAACGAGGACTGAACGCCCCTGAGTTCCTGGTAGTTTGCGGCGATTGGGGTGTCTTTAGTCACGTATCCGAGTGGTGAGTCAGGAACCTGTCCTGGCGCGCTGTCGAGATCCTGTTGCGTTATTATGTATTTTTTAGGGTCAAAATGGAACCACGGCACTTTTTGTATTGGCTCATACTTGTGTGAGACTGTCTCGAACTTCGCAACCTCAGCAACTAGGTTCGGTCGCTCCCGTTTCAGACCCAGCTGTCCAAACACCCTGTCCAGTGCCAATCCCACTTCCTCATTTCCCCGAGTCACAAACTTCCCCATGTCCACCTTAGCCGTTCCCAAAAACTTCACCAGCGCTCGCACCTGTCCTGGTTTCAAAATGCTCTTTCTCATAGAGAAAAAAATTAAAGTTTCCCAGATTTTTTAATTTATTTATTCCATTCGTCTTATGAGTGCCCCTGCTTATATGAAAAGAGGCAGCGTTCCTTTGCAGGATTCGGGCGCCGCAATGGCCAACTCGAACCCGATGTCGGCGTTTGGCCAGCCAGTAAACCCCTACATCACATTCACGGCCGCCTCTCCCAACGCTCACCAGAATCCCCAACTGCCCATGCCGGCGAGGAAAAGAATCTGGGTCAAACGTCCAGGGGGCAACGCCACGACACTGTTTGTTGGTCCTGGAGACCTTGTGGACGACGTCAAGTCTCAAATAATGCTCAAATTCCCTACGACACTGGCACAGCAGTTCGACCCATCAGAGCTCATCTTGAAACTGGAGATCCCGTCCGTTTCGTCTCCGTCCGCCGCCGCCTTTAGTGTTCCGCCGAGCCACCCTCAACGAGACCCCACGTTCCAGAGCTCTCCGCTAACGGCCCAGAACGCCACGTTTGCGCCAAAAACCATCATGAGCCGCTCCAGCAGCACCAACTTACAAGGCAACAAAATGTCGAAAATGAGGCCTCACGCGGCTGCCGGGGAGAATCCCTCGCACCACGCGCACCCGGTGTCGCCGATTCCTGTGTCCGCATCCAAATCGTCGCTGTTGAACCACAACGAGGTCTCGGCAACAGACAGGGTGCCCGAAACGACTCACAGACCGTCGCCCCTGGGCCATACCAGGGCCCATGCCAAACCGAGAATTACCACCATAGTGCTCGAGCCCGATGCTTTCATCTGGAAAATAGTGGACCAGTACTTCCCGTCCGGAATGAAGCTCGAGGACTCGTTTATTATCGACACGCCATATCCGGTAGCCGAAAAAAGACCTAGTGCCAAGACCACATTCCCGCAGGCGGCCGAAACGAGTTTTTTCAACCAGACCAGTGCAGGAGCCTCATTCAATTCGGAAGTGAAAGACGCTGCAAACGCTCCGCCTTTCTATAGTGGCTCGCTCACAGGTCGGTCTAATCCAACTAAAACGCCCCAGGACGCCGTTTTTACAGACAACAACTACTCAGGAAAGGTAGCTGTACTGGGCGAACAGGGCCTGCCTCCTCCAAGAGAGTTTACGAGGCTAGGACGCAACTCTGTCCAGGACCAAAATCAGTCTTCCTCCACAGTGATACTCTTTCCAAAGGGCACAAGAACGGGCAGTAAATCGCCTGCCTCGCAATATTCCAACCACGCCTCGACTCCTGGAAGAACGCCGACATTCGAGGAGAACCACGCCGCTGACGAGACCAATAAGGCCTCTGCGACTCCAGAAAGCGCTTCGTCGTCTTCGAAGCACTCAATTTTGCTGAAACACGGGCCAAAAAAGGAGGAGGTGGCCTCAGCCTTGCGTCTGAAACAGCAGCCAAAGCCAGGAATTAATAAGATCCTGACCAACATCAATGTGCTGGTTGTGGAGGACAATCTGGTGAATCAGAAAATTTTGGCTAGACACCTAAAATCCTGCAATGTTCAGTTCAAGATCGCCAGCAACGGAGAAGAAGGCTTGCAGCTGTGGAAGGAAGGAGGTTTCCATCTTTGCTTCATGGATATCCAGCTGCCTGTGATATCGGGGATCCAGGTGACGGAGGAAATTAGACGGCTGGAACGGCTCAACAGGATTGGGAATTTTGCCAACTTGTCTCTTCCAACGGAGCAGGAAGAGCTGAAGCCTGCTGATCAACTCGACCATGAGCTGTTCCGTTCGCCTATCATCATTGTGGCGTTGACTGCGTCGACCTCTGCGGCCGATAAGCAACAGGCTCTGGCAGCTGGCTGCAACGATTATTTGACAAAGCCTGTGCAGCTGAAGTGGCTCCGGAACAAACTCACGGAATGGGGGTGCATGCAAGCGCTGATCAATTACGACCATTTCAGAAACGGCAAGGATTAAACGGTCATTCTGTCCTCTTTATTGGTTCGTTTGGCTGTACAGAATCTACAAAGGCTCTCTGGCGGTGTCAAGGTTGTTTGTCTCGCGTGCAAATGCGCCTGGAAGCGCACGTCTGGGGCTCGTTGATTTTCTAGAGACCCGCGATTGCAGGAAGGCCTCATACTCAGAGTATTCTGGCGAGGTTGCACCCGAAAATGACGTGGAACCGCAGCAATCGTTGTGTTCTTCCTGGATCTGTTTTCTCAAATAGGCCATGAGCTCCAAAACCTCGGGGTTCTTATAATTCTCCAGCTCAGACTCCGGAAGCAAATATATGAGGTTGTGAGGGGTGGGTGGTGTGGAAAAGAATATCAGGACCTCTCCAAGTAAATCGGTCTTGTATCCCGACTTGATCAGTGTGCAAATGTACTTGAACACTTTGTACTGCGGCGGAACGTGGGGAGTCATCTTCCAGGCAGCAAACTTCCTGTCGACTTTCAGATGTCTGGACGTTGGATATTTCCAGCAGCACACACAGTACTTGACCACGATCTCGATGAAGGCGCCGATCAGAATTGTCGGTATATCGTTATCCTTGATGATGAAGTCCGATTCCACCAGCTGCTCGATCAGCATGCCGTACGACATGAGGAATATGCGCGGATTGTTGAATTTTTGGAGCCCGAACGAGTTGGCCAAAAACTTGATGATCTCGAGCACTTTCGAGGCTGTGTCCAAAGAGCAGTTGAATAGGTTAAGCCGAATCATTGTCAGCTCTTTCTCAATCTCCACAACCGAGCTCTCCGAGTAGAGCGGTTTTTTAGGGAACAAAATGTCTGTAGCTAGCAATTTATTGTCGTCTCCGTCAACAAACTCCTGGATCAGGTCCAAAGGTTCTAGCTCGTAGAGCTGGACCATCGTGTAGACGGTCTTGGGCTCATCTTCGAGGTGGCCGCTTACTTCTGGGGAGTACTGCTCGTAGATGCTCATAAAGCGGGTGTTGTCTGCGGACTGCTCCACCAGGGATCCGTCATCGTTCACAAGACAGGACGTCTCGGGCGCAGACTCGTTGGTGGCCGTGTTTTTCACGGCATCGGGCGAAACGCTGCCGTGGACGACGTCGATGGGAGACAGTCTCGAGTCGATCATCGACGACCAGGTCGGCATGTATCCTCCGTCGATCGGCGCAGAGAACTGCGTAGAGGCAGAGTGTTTGCCTGCTACAGCCTTGGACGTGCCGCGCTTAGAAATCTTGTGTAGAGAGTCTTTCCAGGAGTGGAGCGTCCGCGTAACCGCAGGGGTCTGTTGCTCGGCGTCGGGAAAAGTAAGACTGGTTTTGGGCAGTTCGCGTCCTGGGCATGGCGAAAAAGCAGATGCTCTGTTGGACGCCTCCCGCAGCGTGGCGCCGCTGTATGCGCTGTGTGGTTTGGGCTCCTCCTCAAGCTCTTCGTCGTCGTCGCAGGGCGGGACATCTTTTTCGTAGAGGCTGACCCGCCTGAGAAGAAGACTGTACTCTCTGTAACCAAAATAGACAGCTCCGCAGAAGACGGCCAGCAGAGTTACAAAACAGGCGATCAGAAAGATGAGTATCACAAAGTCCTTCTTCTCGAACGTGTATTTCAGCGGCTGGGCCAATTTGCTGAAAAAAGAGCTCTTCTTTAGCGACTCTGTCGCGTTCTCGGCCGCCACGGCCTCCTCCAGATAACTGGGTTCTCTGTACTGCTTGAACTCGGTCGCCACGTCGAAGTTGCCGCCTAGAAGATCCTCAAAGTCATCTCTTCTGATTATCCGCATGGTGGTTGCAAAAGAGCAAAAGATTGAGAGAGCGGCTGTGATGAGCGTCTAAAATAAGCTGCTCCCAAAAACCTGCACAGCCCAGATTAGGAAAACTTTTTTTTTTCGGTAGCTCACTTGTTGGCTACAGGCAGGTCCTGGTAGCCGGTGTCTATGAAGGCGCGATTTAAGTACGTTTTCCACAGTTTTTTTGCGCCAGCGGTTTCCACGTCGTCGGCAGCAACGGTGGCGGATTTGGCCAGTTTCCGCGCCATCTTCAGCCAGTCAGAGACCAGCAAGCTGTCCATTTGGTACTCGTCGTCGTCTGTCGAGTACTCCACCTGGTATTCAAATTTCCAGTCGGGATGTTTGGCCGCGTAGTCCAGATCAACGTAGTATTGGGTGTATCTTTCTGGAGAAAAAAGCTGGGGTGTGTATGCGGGGCCCAGAGGCAGATCTGCCGGCATGATTGGCGGGATTGTCTTGTCTTTCGACGCTTCGATGTCCAGAGTATCCTGACTGTCCGCTGCGGCGAGTTCCACCTCGAGCCGAGCGAAAAATTGCTCCCAGGGCTCATATATTTGTTCCTCGCTGCTGTATAGCTCCGACACGTTGTACTCCCAAACACGGAACCCAGGGTTGAATGTGGGCACCACCGACGCGGTCACGTGCGCAAATGAGTACCGCTCGCCGTCCTTGCCGGCCTTTTTCGGGCCCTTGAGCTTGGCGTACAGTCCATCTCTGACGTCTTCCAGATACGACACTTTTCCCGATGGGGCGTTGTCGTAGCGTCGCGAGCCGCGTTCGATCTCAAAATCGTCGTCGAGCAGCCCAAACGCCTCGTAGGTTTCTAAATCGTCCTTTTCGTCGTCATCGCCGTAGGTTTCGTAGTCCAGCTTGCCCAGTCTTTTCTCAATCGTTCTCCAGGACTTGACGGAGTCCAGCGGCACAAAATGATCAATGTTCATGTGGCCGTACAGCGATCCAATGATGATGTCTCGGTATTCGTGCTGCCAGACGCTCATTTTTGCGTGGCAGCTATAATGCAGGTTTTTGGGCACCGGCGGAACGTGGCCGGTCAGCCAAACCTTCATGTTGCGTTTGCGCAGCTCCTTGAGCACGAAACCAAGCCATTGAAACAGCTTATATCCGGGCTCCTTGCGATTGTAGCAGTTGTCGCACAGCGGGTTCGATTTAAACAGGTACAGCGTGTTTATCGACACCACGGCCAGCTTGTTAGGGATGACCTCTCTGAAGAAATAGGCTCCTCTGTCGAAAGTATGCAGCTGTTCCGTGGGGACAAAGTTGCGCCAGATTTTGTACAGCTCTCTCGTCTGCAACGTGGGGCCCGGAGCAAACAGGTTATGCGGATAAACGTCGTTATTGCCCAAACTCGGCACGATCTTGACGCGGCGGTCCAGCGGCATGGTGTCCTCCTCGCCGTCGTCCATGAACACGCTGCTCATTTTCTCGGCCACTTTCTCGTTCATGGAGAATATCTCGCCCTCGTAACGTGGGTTTTTACGGTCATTGTCGTGCCGAACGTTGTCCCCAGTCCAGACGACAAAATCGATTTTATCCTTCAAATTGTCCCGAATCCATTGCAGAGTCGCCTCGTAGAGCTCCAACGGTGAGTCGCAGCCGCTCATCGCGTCGCCGTACCGGTGCATCACCTCGTCGGGCAGAGCCTGCTTGTCTTTGCGGTGGCATCTGTTCTCAAACGACGCACCAATTTTCGACATTTCGTCTGGATGGAAGTCAGTGACATGGAGAAACCGGCCGTGCAAGACGGTCTTGTCCACCACGGCGTCGCCAGCTAACGTAGTGACTGCGATTGAGTGGTGGGGTGTCAGCCCGAGTCTATAGTACTCCTCTGCGTCGTCGTCGACTATTCTCGAGGAAATGTAGGAATAACCAGACCTGGCAGTTATGTTCACACGCCGGCTGCGCTCTAAAACCTCCAGCATCCCGCCCAGGCCCAACAGGACCGCTATTACCACAACTACCTGACGAAACATAAACGTGCCAAAAAAAGAAGGCTGTGCCACCAAATATTTAGAACATTATTTAATGAGGTCAAAAACTTCCTGCGCACAGGCCCAGCTCTCTGTAAAGCCCAGGTTGCTGCACCCGTAATTGTGGATCAGTTTTGGGTTTTCCGGATCGAATTCGATCCGCACGCCGCCATCCCTGTGCGGCCGGAACCCGATGTTGTGCTTGAGGACGCGGATCTCGCCCTGCAGCTCAGGAAGGTGCTTGGTCGCCTTGGCCTGGAGCCTTTCAACGTAGTCGGCGTGCACAGACGTGTCGAATGCCGGCGAGTGTGCGTCGTAGATGCCCCCCAGCACGGCACAGCCCTCTTTACGAGGGAACAGCATGAGAAACTCACCCTCTTCGACCGGATTATTCTCCTTGAACATAACCTGGTACGGCAGCGTGTTTTCGATCAGCAGTGTGTGGCCTCTGATAGGACGCAGGGCCGCGTCATGACATCCGTCGATGTTGTTGTACTGGATTCCCGTGCAATTGATGACGTAGTCGGCGGCGACGTCCTCGAAGTTGCGCACCACACCGCGCTGAATAGCCACGCCAAGCTTGAGCAGCTCGTTCGCCAGGTACGCGAGGTACTGTGGAGGAGAGATGGTGAAGGTGTCGAACTTGTAAATGTGGCTGACACCGGGGAATTTTTGCTGGTCCTCGCCGATCCACTCGTAATTGTCCACAAACGACTTGAGATCTGGCTCTGTAGCAGGCCGCTTTGGGTCGATTTCTCCCTTGTAGAGCGGGATTTTGGTAACCCAGGCCTCTGGAACTTTGCTCAGCTCGTCGAAGATCCGGTACGAAAACTCCGCGCGCTTGTTGCCCGGAGAGCTGGACCACTGTGCTCCTGCCTTGGTGGAGGTGTAGATGGGGTCTGCGTCGCCGGGTATTTCCTTGGAAACGACGACGACGTCGCAGTTCAGCTTGCGCTTGAGTATCAAGGCGGTGGTCAGGCCGATGACACCCGCACCAACAACAACAATCTTCATTAAAGAAACAAACTACACCACAGTGCTGGATTTATGACTCTGCATCGGGAAGTATGCGATAGATAAGGCTGAGATCGACGCGTCGGCGACGGCGTGCAGGCCGTCGAAGTTTTACCCTCTCAAACAGAAAATTGTTCTATTTCGGGAAATCTGTTTTAATCCATGAAACGATAAGATCCATGAGTCTTGTATCCGAACAACAATTGTTACAAAACCAGCTCCAGCTCAAACAGCTGGATGAACAAAGACAGAAACAAGCCGAGCAAACAAGAAGCTTCCAATCCAAATCGTCGTCCACACAGGAAATGCTGCATAACCTGCGCCAGAAAGAAATGGCCAAGCGAGACCCAACAGACCCGCTGGCCGTGCTGGTTCCGACAGAGGCAAACCCGACAGACATCCTGGCTACCCGCTTTGGTCTCTGGCGCACCATCATTGGCTGTCTTGTGCACTATCTCAAGGAGATAGTGTCTGTGCACGAGGAAATAAGCAGACAGCAAATTAGACTCCATCACGCCATCACCTTCCCGTTCGTGACCCAGGGCCTTGACGGCGAATTTTACCAGCCTGTGAAAGTCAACACGGGGGCCCCGCAAGGCGGCCAGGGTCTGTTTGGCCACAAGGAGCAGCCGCACCCAGAAACGAACGACGAGTTCGAGATGGCAGAGAAGTTTTTCCTTCCGCTGGGGAACGGCAGCATTCAGGATCTGCCGACCGTGTTATACCAGTACCACTCGAACTCGGCCCTTCTGGCCCAGGCCACCGTCAAGGAGCTCAACGGCACTATTATTCCGCGGCTGGAGGACCTCAAGCGGGACCTGATTGTGAAAATAAAGGAGATTAAGTCATTGCAGAGCGACTTCAAAAACCAGGTGGCCAGATACCACCAGGAGACAAAGCAGGAGCTGAATGCATACATCAAGGCCGTCGAGACCGCCAAACACCACCCTGAGCTGCTTACGCCCAAAGACGACCCGTATTTATTGAGATTCAATCTCAACAGATTGATCAAACGGCAGCTGACCGAGGAAAACTATTTGCATGAGGCCTTCAACAACTTGCAGGGATCGGGCAAAGAGCTGGAGAAAGTTGTGTATATTGAGATCCAGACGGCATTGACCGTTTACGCCAAGCTGATTGGCCAGCAGGCACAGAACGTTTTTGATGGGTTGATCTCGAAATTGGACACAGGACTACTGACCAAGGACCCCAGCTTCGAATGGGACTCGTTCGTCGCCAAGGACACCAAGAACTTCATCGACGTGAACCTGCCCATGAGACATCTGAGCGAGATCCACTACCAGCACCAAAATGACCCGCTCACGTTCGAGATCCGGTCTGGATTCTTGGAGAGAAAGTCCAAGTATCTCAAGTCCTACTCCAAGGGCTATTACGTGCTGACCCCGACGTTTTTACACGAATTCAAGTCTGCCGACCGCAAACGTGACCCCGTGCCGATCATGTCGCTAGCGGTGGAGGACTGCCAGGTGGCCGAGCACTCAAAGAAAGACGAGCACAACCCAAATTCGTACCATAAGTTTGTTCTACATGCCAAGCAGAACGGACTGCTCCGGAAAGGCCACAACTGGGTGTTCAGAGCCGAGTCGTACGACCAAATGATGAGCTGGTACAATGATCTCAAGAAGGTGACGGGCCTGCCCTCTCCGCAGGCTCGGTCTGTCATCGGCTGGGAGCGCAAGAAACAGGAACGGCTCTCGTCGCTGGCGTCCTCGTCGATGATCTCGAAAAACAGAAGAGACACCAATTTGACCGGCGTCACCGACCAGTCGAGCTACAAGCGCGGCCAGTCGCCGCGCAGTTCAATTGCGCACCACTCGCTCAACACGGTGTTGTCGTTGCCGAAGAACCACCACCCTGCCACCGAGGCCACGACGGTCGCGGACTCTGAAGTCCAGGCCAAGCCACGGCTGCCGATCGACATCAATAACAGCTCGTTTGTGACTCTCGAGACGGGTAACGGCTATGTGGATGAGAAGATCGGCGACATGACGCTGTCTGATGAGTCGAAAAAAGATACTCAAATGTAGCAGCATAGCTAAATTTGATTATGTAAGTGTAAAAATAATTAAAATTATGTCTGGACAAATACCACTGATGATACGACAGGTTTCCGGCGGTGGGACCGGTGCTGATCCTGCGCCGCACTCCGCATTTGGGCTCTCCACGGCATTGGGCACTTTTTTGGGCGCATTGGTGCTTGTGTGGGCCGTCTACAAGTGCATCGACGCCTCTCTTCTTCGCTTTCTCGTGGTGCCTCCACACAACTACCGGGACGCGATCGCACGCAGCCTCGAAAAAGGGGCGATTCCAGAGTCCGTCGTGGGCATCAAACACAGCTCTTTCCGTAGAAGACTGGTTCTGGCTGCCCAGAAGCCGCAACTATACTCCACCATGAAACTCAACAGAGACTCTGTGTCGACGTCAAAATTGCGTCTGGCCAGAGTCGACAAAGACGATCCCGACTTCGTTGACCGTCTGCGTCCTGCCGACCCAAATTCAAAACGCCGACTCGTCTTTGGCTACTTCCACCCCTACAGCGACGCCAATGGCGGCGGCGAGCGAGTCCTCTGGGAGGCAGTGTACTATACGCTAAAACAGTCAGAACAGAATCTGGTCGCCATATACACGTTCACGGCGTCGGACGATGTGTGTGTGAGCTCAATTTTGCAATCTGTGCGCTCAACGTTCGGAATTGATTTATTTGCAGACGGCCTCAATGACCGTATAATTTTTATTCAGCTCAACAACAGGTATAAATGGCTTATTGATGGTGGGTCCTGGAAACACTTCACAATTATTGGCCAGGCGTTGGGTTCTATTTTTGTGTGTTTCAGCAGTTTGACAAAACTCGTGCCCGATGTGTTCATCGACACCCAGGGCCTGCCCTTCTGCTATCCGCTGGTGGCTCTCTTGCGTATTCCCGTGGTCGCGTACGTGCACTATCCGCTAATCTCGACTGACATGCTGAACAAGCTGAGCTCGAAAAGTGTCTACAACCTGCTCAAGTACGTCTATTGGACCCTGATGATGAAACTGTACCAGTTGGCTGCCAATTTTATTGACTGCACCCTGTGCAACTCGACATGGACCTGCAACCATATCCGCGCCATTTGGGGCAGCAGCGCAAAAACGAGCCCTCAGATCCTTTATCCACCCACCGGCATTGAAGGGTCCAAGATCGCTGATCCACTGGGGGAAAAAGACCGTGTTTTGTTGTACCTGGCGCAGTTCCGGCCAGAGAAAAGACACAGGCTCTTGCTAAAGGAGTTTGCAAGTTATGCAAAACACAGCGCTGCGCCGTTTAAGTTGGCGTTGGTCGGATCAACAAGGTCCAAACAGGACGAGGAGACGGTGCGAGAGCTGAAGTCGTTGGCAGAGCAGCTTGAAATCTCCTCGCTGGTTGCTTTTGAGGTGAACGCTCCTCGCAAAACCGTCGACGAGTACCTGTCGCGGGCCGCATATGGACTCAATGTAATGTGGAACGAGCATTTTGGTATCTCTGTCGTCGAGTACATGCTCAACGGCGCCATTCCTATAGTTCACGCCAGTGCTGGTCCACTGCTGGACATTGTGCTGCCTGTTGCAAAAGACGAGGTTGTGGCACCTGAAACCAAGCATGCGACGCCGTCGGGCTTCTTTTTCGCTGACTCATCGGATCCTGACTACAAGGGATTGTATCCGTCTTTAAATGAAGTGCTCCTCAAGGCTGACCGTTTAGATAAGGACGAGGCAATCGCTGTTCGCAAAGCAGGCCAGCTGGTGGCACAGAAAAAATTCGGAAAGGAGGTATTTGGTCGTGAATGGACCCAGGTGGTGGCGCTGGCCAAGAAAATTGAGCTTGAGAAACGCCAGACCAGAAACAAGGTGGAGATGGTGTACTGATTGAAAATATTTGAACACTGCCAAATAAATTTTTCTGCACAATTTTTTTTTTTTATTCATGGCTGAATCGACTAAACTGAACACCAACCCAGAGGTGTTGCTCAAGAAGCGGAAGAATGCTGACAGACTCCGTATAGAGAAACAGGAACAGGCACGTAAGAAGCTCGAGGAACAGAAAAAACGCAAACAACAGCAGAGAAAGGCAAGGTTTATCAGAGCAGAAACCCTAGTTGCTAAACATCGCGCATCAGAAAGAGAACAGTACCGTGTGAAGCGCGTGTCTCAGCATGAACGGAGCTCTGCTGTGCCGGAAGAGTCCGATGAACGTCTTTTGTTTGTGGTCCGCATCCCCGGCCCGCATGGTGCCAAAGTGCCCTCCAAGGCCAGGAAAGTGCTTGAACTGCTGCGTCTAGAGCACGTGTACACAGGAACTTTCATCAAGTTGAACGCTGCCGTCAAACCTCTCCTCAGACTGACCAGTCCGTACATCGCCATTGGTACTCCATCGCTTGCTACCGTCAGAAACCTGATCCAGAAACGTGCCACGGCTAGTATCGTGGAGGACGGAACGGCCAAGAAGGTGAACTTGGATGACAACAATTTAATTGAAGAGCACCTCGGAGACTATGGAATCATCTGTGTGGAAGATATCATCCACGAGATTGCCACTTTGGGCGACTCGTTTAAACAGTGTGTTAAGTTTCTGGATCCGTTCAAACTTAGCCCACCTGTGCACGGCTGGGGCCCTCTTAGCAAGCTGAAACGTCTCGAGCTCAGAGAGGAGAAGCCAAAGGTGAACAATGCAGCCACTGCTCCACTCGATGAGGTCGACATCGACCAGTTTGTGTCTGAGCAAATCTGAGTGGTGAGTACGTAAGCGGTTTGGTAATACGAAAAAAAAAGACAGGAATGAGTAAATCGATGGTTTTTCAGTTTTTCCCGGTACCGGCGCAAAATAGTTCCATCATTTTGCAATCATGAGTAAGAACATTGTGCTTCTCCCTGGTGATCACGTCGGCCCTGAGGTTGTTGCGGAGGCCGTTAAGGTTCTCGAGGCAGTCTCGTTGGCCAGCGGCGTTAAGTTCAACTTTTCCAAGCACCTGATCGGCGGTGCCTCGATCGATGCTTATGGGGTGCCATTGTCCGACGAGGCCCTCGAAGCCGCTAAGAAGGCTGATGCCGTTCTGCTTGGAGCCGTTGGAGGACCTAAGTGGGGGACTGGCACCGTGCGTCCTGAACAGGGTCTGTTGAAGATCAGAAAAGAGCTCAACTTGTACGCCAACCTGCGTCCATGCAGTTTTGCTTCCGACGCTCTTCTGAAGCTGTCTCCGCTGAAATCAGAAATCGTCAAAGGCACTGACTTCGTTGTTGTGCGTGAGCTGGTTGGTGGAATCTACTTTGGCGACCGCAAAGAGGATACCGGCGACGGAGTTGCCAGCGACACTGAGAGTTATTCTGTTCCAGAGGTGCAGAGAATCACGAGAATGGCGGCCTTTTTGGCGCTGCAGAGTGACCCACCGCTTCCACTGTGGTCGCTGGACAAAGCCAACGTGCTTGCATCCTCGCGTTTGTGGCGGAAGACTGTTGAGGAGACCATCAAGAACGAGTTCCCACAGCTGACGGTGCAGCACCAGCTGATCGACTCGGCGGCCATGATTTTGGTCAAGTCGCCAACGAAACTCAACGGCGTCATTGTCACCAACAACATGTTTGGCGACATCATCAGTGACGAGGCCAGTGTGATTCCAGGGTCTCTGGGTCTGCTGCCTTCTGCCTCGTTGGCGTCTCTGCCGGACACAAACAAGGCGTTTGGTCTTTACGAGCCCTGCCACGGCTCGGCGCCAGATTTGGGTCCGGGCAAGGTCAATCCATTGGCCACAATTTTGTCTGCGGCCATGATGCTGAAGCTGTTGCTGGACATGGTGGACGCAGGCCGTGCGATCGAGCAGGCTGTGAAGAACGTTCTGGATGCGGGCATCATGACTGGCGATTTGGGTGGAAGCTCCTCAACCCAGGAAGTTGGCGACGCTGTTGCGCAGGAGGTGGCCAAGCTGCTTAAGAACTAAATAAGGGAGAAAAAAAAAGTAGGATCTCGAATAATTCCTAAATAATCCCCAAAAATCCTAAACACACCTGACACAGATTTCATTTTTTTCGACGCGACGCTCTATTGTTTATTTTTTAGCTTTTCCATGTCAACATGAGATTCGGTGTTGTGTTTGTGATCACCCAAGTCCTAGCAGACTTTACGTATTTGGGTTGCTACAGCTCGGATGCCATTTCCGGCCTGACCAAGAAGGACTCGTACACATGGCAGAGCTCCAGTCATTGCACGGAGCAGTGTTCGGGACACGCAGTTGCTGCATTGATCAACGGCCAGGACTGCTACTGTGGAGACGACGTGCCTTCGGACGACCCCGACGGCTCGTGCACAAAGTCTTGTACGGGCTATCCCCTGGAGAAGTGCGGTGGTACCAACTCTTATTCCGTGTATGTTGACGAGTCAGAGGAGGACGACGACGACAGTTCGTCGGCGCAATCGTCGCACTCGTCCACAAACGATGCCACTTCCACCTCCTCCTCCAGCTCCTCCAGCTCCTCCAGCTCCAGTTCCTCCAGCTCCACTCGGTCCAGCTCCTCCACATCGTCTTCCTCCACCCAAAGTTCCTCCACACAGAGCTCCACCTTATCGTCCACAAGCTCTTCTCCAACGTCCTCAACTTCGTCCACAAGCTCGTCTACAACGAGCTCAATTTCGTCCTCTTCTACCTCCCACACCTCCTCGTCGTCTTCAACCACTTCTTCCTCCACATCCTCATCCGAAACAGTCCGGATAACTACCTCCGTTTCACCTGGAAACACGCAGACCTCCATTATCTACATCACGGAGTCTGTCGCTACAGCCACCTCGGCGTCCGCTGCCGCGTCGTCCTCAAGTGCCTCGAGCGCCAACAACGGGTCCACGGGGCTCAGCAAGGGCGCGAAGGCCGGAATCGCTGTCGGGTCGATCGTCGGAGCTTTGCTGCTCCTAGGACTCCTGTTCCTGCTCCTGCTTTGGCGCAGACGCCAGCGCGACGAAAGAGACGACCTCAGTGAAAAGCGCGCGTCCAGCATTCTGGCGTCGTCGCCCCTGCAGCCTCCAGCAGGCTCGCGAGGCGCGGCAGCAGGCATCGGAGCCAACGCGTTCGGATTCATGTCCGAGGACGACAGACTGGACATGCCGGGCACATCGAGACGGTTCAGCGACGGGTCGTTGCCGGACGCTGCTGCTGGAGCCGCGGTGCCGCCCAATAGTGCCCGCCAGGGAGGTTTGCGGGTGGTAAACCCAGATCTCAGCGACGAAGAATAAATTGCATATAAACACTTACATAAAATTCAATGTCCTGCCCATTCGATCGAATTCAAGTCGATTCCCTCGTTGACCATCTCCCACAGCGGACTCAGCTCCCGCAAGAACTTGACTCTCTCGGTCAGGGCCTGGATCACGTAGTCGACCTCGGCCTCGGTGGTGAATCTGCCGATGCCGAACCGGATCGATGAGTGTGCAAGGGCGTCGTCGGCGCCCAGAGCATGCAAAACGTACGAAGGCTCAAGAGACGCGGACGTGCAGGCGGATCCTGACGAAAGAGCAATGTCCTTCAATGCCATCAAAAGAGACTCTCCCTCGATGTACGCAAAGGAAACGTTAACGCAGCCAGGGTATCTATGGATGCGGGATCCGTTCAATTGTGTGTGCTCCATAGACAACAGGGCATCCATCAGCTTCGTGCTTAGGGCCTTGATGTGGGCCTGGTCTGCATCGTACTCTTGCACCATCAGTCTTGCGGCCTCTCCAAAGCCACAAACAAGCGGAGGAGCCAAAGTTCCGGACCGCAGACCTCTCTCTTGGCCTCCGCCGTTGATGATTGGGTCCAGTCTGACTCTAGGCCGTCTTCGCACGTACGTGGCACCAACACCCATAGGTCCATATATCTTGTGTGACGAGATCGACATCAGGTCAATGTTGCACTTGTTGACGTCGATCGGTATCTTGCCGTACGCCTGGGCGGCGTCGGTGTGGAAGAACACCTTGTGCGAGCGACAGATGCGGCCAATATCCTCCAAAGGCTGGATCACTCCTATCTCGTTATTCACAGCCATAACAGACACCAAACAGGTATCTTTTCTGATAGACTTCTCCAAAAGCTCCAAATCGATCAGACCGTCCGAGTTGACCGGCAAATATGTCACCTCGAAGCCCTCATCCTGCAGATGTCTGCAGGAGTCCAGAACGCACTTGTGCTCGGTCTGGGTGGTGATGATGTGCTTCTTGCTCTTTCCGTAGAACCGAGCCACGCCCTTCAGAGCCATGTTGTTACATTCGGTGGCGCCCGAAGTGAAAATAATCTCCTTTGGGTCTGCGCCGATCACGGCAGCGACGTTTGCGCGCGCCTCCTCAACAGCCTTATCGGTCTCCCATCCATAGGCGTGGGTAGACGAGTGCGGGTTGCCATAAAGCCCCGTATAAAATTCCAGCATTTTGTCCAACACACGTGGGTCTGTCGGCGTTGTTGCCTGCATATCCAAGTATATCGGTCTTGTGCCATACTCCGAAGGATCTCTTGTTGCGGACTTGAGAGATATTGATGATCCCTGAGGCGGCTGGGCCCCAGACGTGGGCATTGCCTGTTTGACGCCACTCGACGATGTCCTTCTCAGCGCAGAGACGGAAAAGCGTCTCACGCCAGCTCCGATCCTGAACCTGTACATGAAGAGTGCTGAAAATTAAATTAGATAAAATAAAATGTTTTTTTGCCTCCAACTAAAACACCGACCGATTAAATCCGACGCGACGAAAAATCATTTTTCAATGAACGAGTTTACCATCTCGCTGGTCAGCGGCGGGGCTGCGGGAACAGCCACCGACCTGGCGTTTTTCCCGATCGACACCATCAAGACGCGCGTCCAGGCGCACGGCGGGTTCCTCAAGAACGGCGGGTTTCGGGGCCTTTATCGGGGGCTCGGGTCGGCCGTCGTGGCCTCTGCTCCTTCTGCGTCGCTGTTTTTCGTCACCTACGACGCTCTTAAACGCAGCCTCATAAACAACGGCACTCCGGCCGCCGTGTCACACATGGCCGCCGCATCGTGCGGAGAAGTCGCCGCCTGCATGGTGAGAGTCCCCGCCGAGGTGATCAAACAGCGGACCCAGTCGATGCAGTTCCGCACCTCTGCACAGGCACTGCGCCACATCCTCGGGAACGTTTCTGGCGAGGGTGTCCTCAACGGCCTCTACCGCGGGTGGAGCACCACGATCATGCGCGAGATCCCGTTCACAATCATCCAGTTCCCGCTATACGAGTACCTCAAGACGCTGTGGGGCGCAGACGGTGCGCTCTCGCCGGCCAGGGGAGCCGTGTGCGGGTCTGTGGCTGGGGGCGTGGCTGCGGCAGCAACCACGCCGCTCGACCTGCTCAAGACACGGCTCATGCTGAGCCACGGCAAGGTGGGTGTGTGGAAGCTGGCGCGGCAAATTGCCCGCGATGAGGGCTACACGGCCTTTCTCCGCGGTATCGGCCCGCGAACCATGTGGATCAGCGCCGGGGGTGCCATTTTCCTCGGGGTTTACGAAAACGTGCGGGCCCTCCTAGACAAGAACCTATAGATATATCAAAGAAAGCGCTCTATTCGATGTCCATGGCGAACTTGAAGCCTGTGCTCTGCTGCGTAAGCGACTTCCACAGATTTCTGTGCTGTTTCAGCTGCTTTCCGTTGAGTTGCAGCAGTCGCTCGAATATCTCGTAGATCGGCAGCTGCACGTCCAACTCGCCGATATCGTCGTTCGACTCGACCTCGCCGACTTTCTGGAGCAACCCGGCGTCCATCTCGCCCGCGGCAACGCACCGCTTCACAAACTCCAGCACCGTCGCCGGATGGAAGCCAGAGATCTGGTCCTGCTTCTTGCGGAAAAACCGTGCCACCTCCTCCAGCTTGCACTCGGGAACAAAATTCGCCGTCAGTGCAACTGTGTCCTCCAGGTTAATCACCGTGTGCCACCAGCCGGCAGGAACATGGAGACACTCTCCAGGAAATGTGATGCCAATGGCGCAGCGCTGCTCTGCTCTGGCAATTTTGAGAGTGTCATTGAAAAACCCGGATAGCACCCACTCTGCAAGGCCCAGCGGAGACGTCACCTCGCTCTCGTCTTCGTTGGTGTGCACGCCTGGTGGAGTCACGTCGGGCGGGAGCATGATCCACAGCTTCGAGCCGTCCAGCACCGTGTTCCACGCAGACGTGTTGTTGGGGTCCTTGTGGAACGTCGAGCCAGACCGGTGCGGGCCCACAATCAGCCACGTGTGATCGGGACGGCACGAGTAGCCGTGGCGCGTGAATACGTCAAACATGTCCTCGGAAAAAAACGCCGGGACACACAAACTCTGTCTTGAGTTGTTTCATGGCCTCGGAGTTGCAGTCAAACAGATACAGCGGGCTTTCGTCCTGGTTGCTGGCACAGTACTCGGCGTACAGTTTTAGCGGCCACTGCACGTACTCCTGGCGGAAAGTTGTGCCTGGGAAGCGGGCTGTGAGTGTGTCTATTGTCCACGCTGGCCAGCGAGCAGGATTGGTGGACTTGAGAATAAATGGGCGGTCATGGAAGCGCGAGGAGAAAAGCGAGGGGGTCATGGTATCCTCGTCGAGCCGCGGGATGGAAAGGTCGTATGGAATATTGGCAGAAGCCGGCACGACCTGGTGTCTGCGCTTGTTTTCTGTAATTATGATATTTTCGAAAAGCTTGGAATAGTCGACCTGGGAATTTTGATACGGAACAAATAGCAAGTCTGAGTGCACGATGCTGCAGTCTATGGCGCTCTGCTTGCATCTGAGAACGCTCTCTTTCCAGCTTCCCAGCCAGCGGTCAAACTTCTCTCCCTTAAGATATATCTGCTTCCATAGCTCGTCAGAGCTGGTAAAGGCGTAGAAAAATCGGGAGACACACATCACATGTCCCAAGTCAGTGGCTGAGTCTAGAAATCCAAGAATATCCATGATCAGCTGCTCTGGGAATCTGTGAAAGTCGCCCATCGACATACGCAGCTTTTCTTCCGTCTCCTTTCCGGCGAGCAGCAAATTCCCAGCGGGACGTATTTTCAGAGGGTGGCTCACCACCTGCAATGACAAGGATGCAGGAATGGCATATGGGTGAAAAGTCGCCGTCTTGGGCGTCTTCTGACGTTTACGAGACTGTGTCGTCTGCTCTGGCATGATATATTTTTTGCAAATTTATTTTTTTCGACGCGTCGATCTATGTACATTATTTCTCAACAGGCAGCGGCTTCGGACGTTTCTCGACGTATTCCTTCAGCCGCAGCTTCTTAACGTGCGGACGCTCATACGTCTTTGGATATAGCACCCGCTCATCGGCAGGATTGGCAAACTCCTCCTTGTACACAGGCGGTTTCCCGGCCTGCTCGCTCCATAGCTGTTTGATCTCAAAAAAGCAAGACATGCACAGGAAATGCGATCTTTTGTAGTTTCCGCACGACGGACACCGATTAAGGTTGTGGTTGGGCTTGATCTGCTTGCTTCCCGGCGTGTAAAGGCGCAGCCGGCGCTTCATGTGGGACGTTTTCTTCTTTGGGGCTGCCAAAACGAGACCGTTGTCTAGGAACGACGGAAGTAGTTTGGAAGGCAGTTTGTTGCGCAGGCGGTCGAGGAACGACTCTGCTGGGGCCCACAGTGCGTTCGAGAGGGCCGGCACAGCTGGCAGGGCGAGTCTGGCGGCGAGACCGGCCAGCGGATGAGCGATTGCAAGAGACATGAGAGCAGGTTCTGAGACTGGAAAAATATTTTAATTGTCGATTTATTTAGGCAGGGGAAAAAAGCTGGCGTGTACAGGTGCATGCGTGTTATGCTGCGAAATTGTTGTTTTTCGCGTCTAAGTAGCGTGTAAATAAGATCCAAATTTAACAACTAACGATTAAACTCTTTGATATGACAGACTTCCAGGGCGTCTCCGATGCCGCTTCTCTGCTGCAGCCGAAATCCTACGTTGGATTTGACACGATCACCACGCAGATCGAAAACAGACTTCTTAAACGGGGCTTCACGCTGAATGTTATGGTTGTTGGCCACTCTGGCCTGGGAAAGAGCACGCTGGTCAACACGCTGTTTGCACAGCACGTGATTGACTCGAGCGGCAGAAAAACGATCTACGAGCCGGTCGACAAGACCTGCGAGGTCAAGGTTACGTCGCAAACTCTGGTGGAGAATAACGTCAAGCTGGCCCTGAACGTGATCGACACGCCGGGATTCGGCGACCAAGTGAACAACGAAAAGTGCTGGGAGCCGATTCTAAAGTACATCAAGGACCAGCAGAACCAGTATCTCAGAAAAGAACTGAACGCCACTAGAGAAACATACATCAAAGACACTAGAGTCCACTGCATTCTCTACTTCATCGAGCCGACGAACTACGGGCTCAAGAAACTGGACATCATTGCGTTGAGAAAATTGACAGAGGTCGCCAACGTGGTGCCAGTGATCGCCAAGGCAGACACCTTGACCCTGGAGGAAAGAGCCAACCTCAAGTCCATTCTGCAGGAACAGTTCAAATTCTACAACTTCAGAATGTATCCGTACGAGTTCAGCCTGGGCGAGGACGGCCTCACTGCCGAAGAGAGACAATTGAACAGCGACATCCAGTCGCTATTGCCTTTTGCCATCATTGGCTCCGAGGACATCATCACCACTCCTTCCGGAGAGGTTATTCGCGGGAGAAGAACCAAGTGGGGGCTGATCAACGTCGAGGACGTCACTCAGTGTGAGTTTGTCTATCTGAGAGACTTCCTGACCAGAACACATCTCCACGACCTGATTGAGACCACTGCCTACGTCCACTACGAGAGTTTCAGAACGAAGCAGCTCACCGCTCTCAGAGAGAACGTGGGGGCCAGAAACACGCAGTACCAGCCGCAGGGCCCTGTCCCGGCCACTGCGCCGGGCCCTGCTGGCCCGTCCATGGTGGGAGGAATTCCTCAAATGTCTTAAAAGTGCAGTTTTTTTCTAGTGAGGATAAATAAAATTAAGGTGCTAATTTTTCCAGCTCTTGAGACTCCTGCTCGTCCAGCTGTTCGTCCTGTTTGATCTCCTGCAACGTCTCCGGCCGGTCGGCCTGGTCTCTGCTGGCAATGTAGTTTTCGAGCTCCGAGCCGTCGTCAAAGGCAGCAGTGAACGGGATTTTTGTCAGCGACGAGGGCAGCGACGTTCTTGCACTGAACGAGCGTGTAGGCTTCTGTCTGGCGGCAGATTTCTCCCACGGGAAGATCGGGTGTGTACTTGCGTAGTCGTCCTGCGGGCTTTCAACGTCCAATTGCGACAGCGAGTGGACCAGCTCTCTGGTGTCCAGCTCTCTAGTGTCATCCTCCTCCTCGGACTCGCTAGCATCCTCCCATTTGTTTGGGCCCCGCGACTCGTTCAGCTTCCAGGCCTCACCGCGGTTCTCCTCGTACTTTTCTGGCTCCGATTCTGGCTCCTTGTAGTAGTATTGGTGGTGAACAATAGGTGGCTGTGGCTGGGGTTCCACCGCAGTCTCAACAGCCTCGACAGCCTCAACAGCCTCAACACGGTCTGGCTCTGACTTTTCGGTGATTTTCAGAGCCTCAGTCTGAGAACTTCCGTCTACCTCGATCGATTCATAGACCTCATGCCAAATTTGGTAAACGTTCTTGTTGTCTGCGACCTTGAACAGTGAAGGGTCCTTGCGCAACTGGCTGGCAAAGGTCGGATCCCACGGCTTCTTGGCGCCAATGAAATGAAAAAGCTTGATGTCCTGGAAGTAGCGCTGCAGAGCCGGGAAGTACTCGTAGTGCGAGTTCAGCGTGCAGTTGTAAATGAACGGCAGCCGCAGCCAGCGCGAGATGCCACCGTGGTACAGGTCTGGGTTGAAGTAGTGGTTCAGCAGGCCCTGATCGGCACCGTCAAACGACTCTGTAGACTCATACAGGTCCATCAATTCCTGGAATACAGTCATGTTCGGTTGCAGCACCATAAATCCGGAATTGAACAGGTCGGGCCAGCCGCAGTCGGGCGCCGCCATAACCTGCGAAGCGTCAAAATTGCGCGCAAACAAATGGTCTAGGTTTTGCAAGGGCAAAGTGTCTGCGTCGAGATAAACGAGTTTCGAGTACTCTACCAGTCGCCATAGGTTAATTTTGGAAAGGGTGTATGCCAGGTCCGGCCGGTTAAGGACAGATTCTAGTGTGTGGGGGGAGTTGGACACGAGGATATTGTCGTCAATGTTGATGAGGTCCGAAAACAGCTTGGAGGCGGTCAACAAGGCAATTGTGTCTTTGTTGACGTTTTCGGCCGAGTAAAGGAGAATCACCGGGAATTGGGCCTTTGTGTCGGAGAGGGCCTTGCGGACAGCAAGGACTCCTGGGAGATATGTGTTTTCGAGCAGGAGAAGAGCGTAGGCCGACATGGGGAGCGCAAAAAAGGAAGGCGATAAGTACGAGAAGTGGTTGTTTTTAATAGCTAATTTAATTTGTAGCAGCTTTGTGTGGGGTGGAAATCCCAGCGCGACGGTCGACGCGACGGTCTTGCCCTATTGTGGACCCAACATGACGCTGTGTGTGTTTTTTTAAATGTCCGCGCTTGTTTCTTGCCTATTTAGGCGAGCTGTCGCATGTGGCATTATGCATGCAGAAAATTACAACCACATGGAGAGAAAAATTATGAGAACAGGCGGTGGTGTCAGTGCAGGCTTAAGTGTTTCTCGATTGTAGCCGAACCAGCTCCTCTAGATACGCCTCGTCCACATCGAAAAAGCCGGGGTTTTTCCAGAACAAGTATCGCAACAGCTCGCGGAGCTGTTTCTGGTCGACAGCCTTCCCAGTACTTTTTTCAAACTCGCGCACCAGATACCGGATTTTTTCCAGCTCGCCTTGGTCGACCACGTTTCGCAACTCCATCACGTCCTCAGGCCCGCAGTCGTTACTGCCGCCGCCCTGCTGTCCAATCAGGACCTGATATCTGTTGCGTGCGGCCAGAAAAGTGCCCACATTTGCCAGCTCGGCAATCTCAACCCATGATTTTCCCGCCTTTTTTAGGTCGATGATCATCTGGTCTTGTTCCTTGGTAAATTTTGACTTGCGCTTTGCTCGTCGAGTCGGCTGCCGACGTAATGACTCGGGCGACGGCTCGAGCTTGTCGAAAGGCGGCGTCGGTAATTGTTGCGACAGCTTGTAGGCCAGCGGCGAGATTCCATGGGTCTGGACGGTGATTGGCTTGGGCGGAGGAGGCTGTGGAGCCATGATAAGCGGAGGTTGCGGGGGGAAGTACGTCTGCGGCGATCGTTGGTATTGAAACGGGCTGTAAGAGTAGCTGATTTGCTGTGGCTGGGGTTGGTTCTGCCCGACCCGGTACGGGGGAAACTGGGACGTGTACTGGTTTTGGACGCTGTGGCCCCTGTTATCGGCTGGATGGCTAATTTTTCGGTCCATGCTTCATTTTGAAAGGAGATAAAAAGTAAACGGTTTTGCTGAACAATTTATATACATTGGCATTTCTTGTCTAGCTGTGGTTTGGGAAGTGATTGGGTAAATCACCTCTGAAGCATAAAGCTGCATTGTTTGCTTAATACACACCACCTATGGTGGGCGCACTTTTTTTCTTCTCTGCATTTGCATGCATAATGTGGGACGTTCCCTGATATCAGAAAAAAATAGAGCCCGCTCAAAGTGGTCGCTGGGGATTACCCATCTTGCGTTTCCAAGAGCACTCGGAAGAGCGCTACTTCCGTGCCGAGATCTGCAAAGAGCGCGCGGCCGGATCATTTGTGTGCATTTGGTGCTAAACTGCGCTGAGACTCCATAGAATCAGCTGGATCATGAACTGCAGCGACCAGAACCCCACCTTGCGCAGCTTTTCGCGCTGGAACTGCTCGTCACTTAAGTACTCAACAAAACTGTTGTACACGCCGACACTCAAATCGTCCATCAACAGACTGTCGTAGACGGTCCACGACCCGTCGAAGTCCTTAAGTTGTTTGTAAACGCGGCAATAAATAGGGATGAAAGTTTTTCGGGAGTTGATGTAGCCAACGATCGGCCGAATCAGCGCGCTGTTCACGTACGACAGCTCGTTCGAGAACAATGGCACGCTGGCCTTCGGGTTATTGAGTCGCAGATAGAAATCCATGATGAATGGAGCGTCATAACTCTCGTTTTTTTCCGAGGAGGTGTAGTATTTGAAAACGTCTCTGAGCGTAGCTTGTTCAGTCGATGCGTTTTCTGGAACTATAACGTCTCCAATCATATCCACTGTTCCCTTGTGGATCCACCCAAACGGGCCCTTCATGCCGCCGTTCAGATGCTCCAAGGGAAGGTTGTCGATCCGTAGTCTGGTGACAGTTTTGTTTGTGAGGTCGATCTCCTGACGCGAGCGGTGCGTGGGCGCCTTGCGGTACTCTTCAACCTCCCCGCCAATCTGCCGCTCCCCACGGAAATCGTCTGTGGTCTGCACACGGTCGATGGTGAACAGTGCGCCATCGTAGCAGCCATTGATGTGTCTGCCGTTCAAAATGTCGAAAAATAACCAGTTTTTACGAAACAATGGCAGCTCGCAGTTGTACACAGAAATGTCAAAACTGCGAAAGTTATTTGGGTTATGCATCGTCACCAATAGATCCTGCATGCGGAAATCGGATATCTCCCAGTCGCCCGGCCGGTGGATATTTTTGTAGTTTAGAGCAGAATCACCCGGTTTCCAATAAACGTGCGTCCTGTCCACCACGCCACGCACACCACGCAAAGAGCAGTTGTCGATTATTCCCTTGCCCGACAACCACTTTCCGAAACTCAGAGAGATGTCGATTTGGTCGATTGTCAGATCAAATTGGGTATAATTGCCGTCATCAAGGTCTTCCTCAGGAGCTGTCTCAGCACTTTTGTCCTTTTTGCGGAACATGTGCCGTTTGCGTGGTCGTCTGCTCACCACACAGTGATTGAACTGGATTTTTCCATCTTTCCAATTGGGCACAATCGCGTTGTCAAACGTGACGCTGAGCGCTGAGTTTCTAGTTATAACGTTTCCCACAAACTCAGCCACCATCTCCTGGGCAAGCACGGTGTTCATGGTGTAGAGAAGAAGCGAGAAAAACGAGGTGGTACCGATAATCAGAAATGCAATGTTGCCGGCCATGAGCCACGAGAAAATCGCAGAAAAATCGTCATTGTTCAAGGGTCGTTTGCTCTTAACTAGCACCCACCGAAGGCGGCGGCATTTGTCGTAGACGTACTCGAAAACTCGAGAGACTCTGCGTTGCGAATAGAACCGATAACCCAATTGCCCGACTCGACCGGGCAACGCGAGCCGTACCAGCGAACTGGGCGCTATAGCAGGCATTCCAGCAACACGCACCTGGTACGGAACCTGGAAACGTCGGGCAGCTCGCCATGAGCATCGAAAGATCAGCATCAATTTTTGAAAGGACTTTTTTTATTATCGAATATTTTTAATTTCCCCAGATAATCAAATAAAAAGGCTAGCAACAATTAAAAGTTTACTGATAAATAATTCTAGTTATTTAGCGGAATCCTGGTCGCCATTTGTATCCGGTTTTTCGAGTTTGCGTAACTTTCGTCTGCCGGCGTCCGTCAGTCCCGTCTGCGTTTTGTCGCCAGCCTTGCACTCCTCGCTCCCACCTGCTTCTGGAGCAAGTTCGTACTCCACGTCGTCGTGACACCCGACAGTGCCGTTATCGCGCGCGCCGACAAGCATAACCATCCGTTTATAATACAGATCAAGCACCTCCGAGGCGTTCTCGATGCCCAGCTTGACCTTCTTCAAATAATCCGTGTCCAGCGTCCCAGTGCTGCTTTTCCTTTCCTGTAGTCTATCGTAGTTGAAGTCTCGGGGAACCACGCGGTACCCGACTTTGTTGAGAAACTCTGTCTCCAGCACGTTGAGCTCCATCAAGTTCACACCCCCTACTTTGGCATAATGGCTATTGGAGCAAAAACTGTCGCAGAGCGCTTTGGAAGCCACCGTCGTCGCCGTCAGCAAAAAACGGTGCACTGTGAGAGAATTGACTGCAAATATGGGATAACACATGCTGAGTAAATCAATGTAATAAATGCTAGTTATGAGAACGGAATTCTCCAGAGACGAATAATGGGAAAGTCTGGAAAGATAAGAGTAGAGCGAGATTTGTGGCGGTGAACGCGAATGAAAACGCGTGAGCGACTGCTGGTTGATGTCCGACGAGATTTGCTGGTCGTTGATGGAAATGAGCGAGGAAAGCATGCGCGATATGATCACTATGAGGTCGTCTTTGGGACAGTGTATGAACTTTTGCGGGAGCGTGCGGTAGGTTGCGGGAGTTGGAGTGGGCTCGTCGGCACCCACGGGCGGCGGAGGGATCACAATGGGCGGTCTTTTGGACCTGTGCGGCTGCGAAGTCATGGTGTTTTACCCAGAGAGTTAAAAAAGTCAATCTATACGGGCTCACCTTTGCACCGAGTGTTTTAATTAAAAAATATTTAATTATTTTCAACACATTAATGTCTTTTGTCTCGAAATTGGGCGTGTTCGTCCGCGGCCTGGCGACCGCAGCAGAGTCAAAATTCCCCCACAAGGCCGTCCCGCCAACGTACACGCTGGCCACGTTGCGCGCATTCCCGTCGCTCGAACCGCATGCTGTGTTCCCCGTTCACAACGCTTTCCTCAATGCTCCGATCAGAAGAGACGTCCTATGGCTTGCCGTGGTCATGGAACTAGACAACAAACGTGTGGGAGCGTCCAACCCGCCGGGGAGAAGCGACCACAAGTTTTCCAGACACAAATTGCTGCCGCAGAAGGGTTCTGGACGGGCCAGAGTGGGAGATGCAAACTCGCCGATCAGATTCCGTGGAGCATATGCTTTGGCCCGCACGGCCCCTAATGACTTCAGCACGGACCTGCCCCAGAAGGTTTACGACATGGCATACCGGATAGCATTGAGCTCGGCCTACAAGGCGGGCAAATTGTTTGTCGTTGGAGAGCACGAAGCAGCCGGGTCCGAGCTGCTTCCGGGCGACTCGTTCAACCTGGAGCTGACACACAGTCATCCCCGCGCGCTCGATACTTTTGTGGCGAAGCACGGGTTCAGCAAGCTGAACGTGCTATTTATTCCTGGGGAATACGATCCGGAAGCCAATCTGGCCAAGGCGGTGAGCAAATACAGCGACAAGGTGCGGATTCTGCGCAAAGAGGACGTCGAGGTAAGAGACCTGCTGAAGGCAGACCGTCTGGTGGTCTCAAAGGACGCCCTTGTGTATTTCGCTGCCAAGTACACCAAACACATTTTGTAGATAGGAACGTTTGGTGGAATCACGTGACACAGTACAGGGCAGGGTTTTTTTTATAATTAAAATTTTTAGTCCATGAAAAATTGTAACTTTAATACATCACCATGGGACTCGTTGTTCAAGAATCTGGCTCGTTCCAGCACATTTTGCGTCTCCTCAACACCAACGTTGACGGAAGAATCAAGGTTATGTACGCCCTGACCACCATCAGAGGTGTCGGTAGAAGATACGCCAACTTGGTCTGCAAGAAAGCCGATGTTGATCTTTCCAAGAGAGCTGGTGAGCTGACCCAAGAAGAATTGGAGAGAATCGTCACCATCATGCAAAACCCAACCCAATACAAGATTCCAGCTTGGTTCTTGAACAGACAGGCCGACGTTGTTGACGGAAAGGACTACCACGTTCTTGCCAACAACTTGGAGAGCAAGTTGAGAGAAGACTTGGAGAGATTGAAGAGAATGAGAGCTCACCGTGGTTTGAGACACTCCTGGAGACTCAGAGTTAGAGGTCAACACACCAAGACCACTGGTAGAAGAGGTAAGATTGCTGGACCTTGAGCGGCGAGCAGGCAAGTGAGTGCAGCTAGCATAAATATGTGATAATATAGTGGAAACTATGAGACAAGTAGATGTTGATGTGTAGCTGGCGATGTAGCACCGTTATACTGAGAAAAATAATTTAATTATGCTTCCTTTATATATATCATAACTCGTCATATCCTCTACACCGGAGTTTGACTTTTCAAACTCAGCAGGTTTTCCACACATTCAATGTCTGTCTTGCCGCTCTGCTTTGCGTGTGCAGTGTTCGTGCTGTCCTTCAACACATTTCCCAGCTTCTTGTTGACGTTCATCCTCATAACTGGCTTCTGTCTTTTATGCAGTGTCTGGGTCATTGGCGTTGCCAGCCCCAGATCGCTGGCTTTGAACTTGAACGTCATGGTGGCAGAGCTCGGCGTGCTTTGCGGCACGTTCTTGCGCACCGGTGTCTTCATTGGCGTCAGGAAAATGCCTTTTGGTGGCAGGTTTTCGTTCCTTGGAGACGAGGCCGGCGACGACTCCACAGAGGTTGCAGAGTCGTCCTCCACGCTAGTGTCGACGGTGGACAGGTCCTCTGCCGACATGAGCTGCTGGTCCAGGTCCTGTCTCTTGGGGATGTCCAGCACCACCTCCTTAATGCTCTGATTATTTTTGCGTAGCGACTGTCTTTTGTTCTGGAACCAGATCTGCACTGCTTTCTCGGTCATGTCAACCTTGCGCGCAATCTCAATTCTTCTCATCTTGTTGGGGGTATTTCCTTTTTCGAACTCTGCCTGTAAAATGGCCAGTTCGGCGGGGGACGTTCTTCTTCTTTTGCGTCTGGCGAGACGGGCATTGTCGATGTCCGGCTCGGAGGACAGAAACGTGGAGACCGAATGCGAAATGAAGGCAAAGCTCTTGCCCTCACTTGGCGGCGATTTTGCCATTTGTCTTTCTGGCTTGTGTGGAGTAACGGCGAATTGTCTTGGAGGCTGTGCGCGTAGCGCGGGTGTCTGCGAAAACATTGGAGGTGGGGGTGGTAGCACACGGTTCGCCACGGGAGTGACGGGGCTATTGTACAATGGGAATGAGTTAGACCGCTTGTAGCTGGGACTCGACGTGATATGCTCAAGTGGCGGAAGCACCATCTTGTGGGATGGCGTATTTCCCGGCCGCACTTGGGAGCGCACTGGGGAGTGGTTAAGGAGCGAACTCAAAGGCGGCAACCTTGTTTGACGGGCTGGTGACGGATCAGAGTTCGATCTGGTAGGTCTAGACACGTTAACAGACATGGATTTTAGCAACAGCTGGATTTTTTTGTTGTTTATATATGTTGAAGGCCTCCTGTGATTGAACCTCGAAAGTGTACACAAAGAGCGAATGAGTTGTAATTAGACTTTGCTGGAAACGGAAGTTGCGGCGCGCGGCATGCAGCAGTTTTATTATATTTCGACATTTCATTTCTATTTTCGGCCATGATTCGAATAGAACCGTGTTTAATATAGCTGCAGGAATAGCGAACGCGTTCGAAGGGGCTTCATTAGGAGGCCGAGCGGACGCGTGCCAGCAAAGGGCGATGAAACGGGAACTAATTTGCAGCATACATACAAATGTGGGAAATGGGCAGCAGACGCACTTTGCCAAAGCGAGAATGTCACAGGGGCACCATGTCCGGGCTGCACTGCCTAGCTCAACAAAGAAATTCGTCGTGGTGTAAGGATGTATCAAAATGTCAACATAAAAACCTTTGCGGTGCAGAGATGCTTTTTTTGTAGATAGCACCGCGGAATATCTCGCTCTAATCCTCTGGCCAGCCAACCGGTCTGTTTAATCTTGTATAAATATATTCCTTCCAGCCAGTAATTCCGATTCTGCGCAATACTCCCAGCATTCCTTTCGCGGCATTCCGTTCTGTCTGGTTATTTTCCTTTCAAAACTGCGGCCAATCTGCCTGCTCGGCTTTCCTCGCCTTGCTCCTCCAGCTCTGATTGCTTGTCACAGACACACCAACGCTGATAGATATCTCCATCATCTTCCTATTGTAGGCGCTATTGTTCTTACGACCGAGCAAAACCGAACCGTTCCTGTTCCAGATTGCACACCCAGCAATCCGCCCTTATCTCTGGGGCAGTTTCCAGATTAGGCAACTATTTCGCAGCGCTGCTACCATTATAAATACACCCTCTCTCTCCCCTTCCAGCACCAATGGCAACCGCAGAGCTTCTCCAGCAGATCCAGACGGGCAACCTCCATAAGAGGATTTTGCCCCAGGCTTATGAGGCGCAAATCAAGCCCATCAGCGAAACCCTTAATAATGTTGACATCAACGTGGAATTCGACCCTAAAAAACACCTCGCTTTCACCCCAGACTGTCTGCAAACCGTTAAGCGCACCACGATGGAAGAGCTGGGCGCGGTGTGCGACGACCAGATCTCCGACATCGGCGTCAGCGCGCCATTCCCGCTCTTCACTGAGGAGGCCGTCGAAATCATGAGAGCAGAGATCCTGCGCGAAGAGGTGTTCTCCCAGTGGGCCAGAGTTTCGTTCAACTCCACCACAGGCCTCGACTGCACCATCCGCGGCTACGCAAAGCCAACCTGTCCGTTCACATATAGGGCCTGGACCCATCCGGAAACCGTTGCTGCTGTTTCCGCCATGGCCGGCGTCGAGCTCGAGGTGATTATGGATTACGAGGTTGCCAACGTCAACGTCGCCATGCGCTCGGAGGACGAGGCGTTCAACCAAAAAGTCTCCGCCAGAAGAAGATCGTCGCTGGCAGACAAGACAGACTCCGACATCCCGGCCGTGGTGGGCTGGCACAATGACTCGTATCCGTTCGTGTGTGTGCTGATGCTTTCCGACACGACGGAAATGATTGGCGGCGAGACACTCATCAAAACGGGCTCCGGCGAGATCGTGCCTGCAGCAGGCCCGGCAAAAGGTAAGGCCACGGTTCTCCAGGGCAGGAAGTTGACCCATTTGGCAGCGCTGCCGGTCGGCTACACCGAGAGAATTACTACTGTCACCTCGTACAGGGCCAAGGACTCTACCAAGCCGGAAACCAGCGTGCTCAAGACAGTCAAGCCGGAAAACAACTTTGGCTCCATGTACAACGAGTTCTACCCAGAGTGGATCTCGTATAGAATGAAGGTCATCTCCGACAGAGCCATTGCGATCGGCGAGGAGTTTGAACGCAGAAGAAGCAACGGCGAGACGTTCGACAAAGACGCCGCTTTTGAAAAGCTCAAAGATTTGCAGGCGTATTTGCAACACACTTGGAAAGAAATGGAGGTGACCGACGAGGAGTATGCTGCTCACTACAGCAAAAAATGAATAACCATCACCTTGCGTATATTCTATTCCATAACCTATGACAGTCTCAAACCGTGACTCATGTTTTCTAGTCTATCTCTAAAATCCTAAATCTCTCTTTTTTGCTGCTTGCACATCCATATCCGTGTCTTGTATATCCTGAATAATTCCTTGACCAAATCCCTGAAATCAATCCGTGCGTTGGAGTGGTAGTAAAACGTCAGCTTGCGACGGTCCCATTGGTACTCTGCGTCTGTGACCTGCATCACCAGCCCGTGCGACTTCACCTTCAGCTGGCACACGTTGCGCGACTTCTCCTCGTCGCTCTTCTTCAACAGCAGCTGCGCCACCTCGTTAGGGTACGCAAAGCGCACTATTGGCTTTGGGAAGTGCAGCACAGGGTGCTTGTCGTTGTTCTCCTGGTTGAGGGCCGCTTGCTGCTCTTGGAACTGTTTCAGCTTCAACAAACGCGCCTCGTCGATCGACACATCTAGTTTGACCACTTTTCCCAAGTCCCGCCCTCTATCAGCCTCCACAATCACCAACTCGCCAACCTTCATGTTCTGCAGTAGTTTCTGATTCTCTGGCGGAAGGAAGAACACATCCAATCTGCCGCTCTTGAAACAAACAAGAACAAGCTTTACACCGGGCAAGCCTCCTCCTGGGAACTTCGGCAGCTGCTGCGTGTTTAGGTTCTCCAACACCTTCGACAAGTTGAGTGACTCGGGCGACGGAGATGTAAAATATAGATCTGCTTCTTTGTATGCTTGTGAGTATTGGTCCTGAAAGTTGAGTACTCCTGGAAATTGAGTTGTTTGTTGCGCTGGCGCTGTTGATTTTTGCTCGAGTGATTTCACAAAGTCCAAACCTGGGGCATGCCCAAAAGTTGAAGATGCTGATTGTCTTTTTTGCTGAAGCGCCGGAAGTAAGGGCTGCGTGCTGCCGGACGACCCAGACTGCGTGGCGGCTCCCAGCGCAGCATCGTACGAGTACCGTCTAAGAGCAGCAAAGTCTGATGCTGGCGGCGACTGCCATGCGGTGGGCAGTTGCGGAGGAGAGCTCAAATTAGGGAAACTGAGCAGCGGACTCCCAGCAGACCCAATCGAGCTTCTGTTGTCGTCTCTGGAATTCCAGATGCTGCCTGTCGATGGCCTGCTATGCGTGGTAAACTCTCCAACATAGGAAGTTCGTCTCGACCCGAACTCTGCCTGAGATGGAGGCTGGGCAGAAAATGAGGATCCCGAAGGGGGGCTCATTAAAGTAGCGTATGGGGAAAGTGGCGAGACTATTGGATCCCGTGGAAACTCTGGCGCATGTGACGAAGGCGAAAGTAGATCCTGCGGCCCCCGAGGTTCGGGTTGCGGCACAGAAGTCCATATGGAAGAGTTTATTTCGAACGGGTTGACAAAGCCCGTCTGCGCAGTGCTATTGTTGTTGTTGTTCGTAGTCCCTGTGACCGTTGAGCCCGTTGCTATAGTATCCTTGTCGCTCAAAGTGTGGTTGTCCATATCGCTGGCGTATGATAGAACACTGGTTAGGTTGTTTACAGAGAGATCATATTCTCCCTGATTGGAAAAGATGTTGGAGCTGTTGGAGCCGTTCGATTCGAAAGATAACGATGATCTGGCTGATTCCGGGTCTATGAATGTGTCGTAATTGATCGCTCTGGACATGCCCTTTACCTCTTTAAAAAACAAGTACTTGTTTGCTAAAGAGAAGGAAGGCAAATTTATTTATAAAGATAAGCCTGGAATATAATATGCGCGTGGTGTGCGGGGGGTGGAGGGGCGCGAGGCGAGACGATTTGACAGGACAGAAAATTGCTGGGGACCCTGTGCCTGCCCTGTAAAAACGCGGGCTAACTAGGGAATCTTGTGGGGACGTCACGCCATGCACTGTTTCTTGCTCTCCTCCACAGGTCACGGAGTTCCCGGCCGTTCGCCAGAACTCACCGCCCATATTCCGTTACGTAAGCGCCAGCTGATAAAAAAAAAAGCTGTCATGTCAACCCTAATACACGGAGCTGAAGATGCGGTGATTCTCCTTGTTTTCTGCGCGCGTGCCAGACCGGATAGTACCACCGTTGTCGAGAGATGCTGCTGTGAGCAAATCCAGCAGTTTCTGGCTACTTGGGGTGTGGCTGTTCTGCTTTTCACGCTCTAGATTGCTGATCAGATGCTCTTTCTCCGTCTCGAGCTGCTTGAACTCGCTCCGGAGCGTCTTCAGATGAGCTGTGTACTGTACACATTTGGCGCGCAGCTGAGACGCGGCCAATTCTGTGCGCAGAAGCTCTTCCGTGGCCGCTTTATTTTTCTGGAGCAGTTCCGTCTGCTCGGCACGAAGGGCCTCCAGATAGCTCTGATCTGCCACTATCTGGTCCTTTGTAAAATCCGTAACCTGTTTCTCCTTTTCTGCCTCCCCCGGCTCCTTTCCTGCCCTCAATTCCTCGACAACCTCGCGCAGTTGTTGCACCAGTGTCTGGAGCTCTTTCCGCTCCTCGCCGCCCGTTGTCTCATTGAATCTCGCCAGATTCTCGTTCAGCTTCGTGAGACTCTGGTTGTTGTTCTTCGAACGCACTTTCAGGTCCGTCAATGCCGTCTTGATCTCGGCCAGCTCCTCGCTGATCTTCATATTGAAGCTGATCGGAAGCGGTTTCGGCTGTGCAAACTTCGAGATGTTGGTGATGGACGGCGACTTCTTCAAAGTCGCTTCCTCTTTTGTCTCGGTGCTTTGCGAAATTCCCAATGTCATGATGTCAACGTAAGGCGTCCAAATTCTTTTCATAAAACAAAAACACCGGTGCCAGGTGTGTCTCGTTATCGAATATGAAATATATTCAGCTCGTGCTCTGTCTTGCTTGGTGGTCGTTGGCGCTCGCAAACACGGAAACGCTGCAGTTTGTGCCCGTGCACGGCGATAATTCTCACGCCACGGCTCCTGACGATGTCCAGCCACTTCAGCTCGGCCTGAACGTGCTGTCCGTGTCGCTCGACCCGCTGACGCACGTGGCGCCGTCGGAAAACGGCCAGCAGGTCCAGCTGCGGCTGGCCACGAACGACCTCCGCCCTACACCGCACTTCGCCAAGCTGTGCTGGTCGGCCACGGCCCCCGTCAACGTCGACCTCCGCCAGATCGACGCCGCCGTGCTCATAACCGTGGTTCCGGACTACTATAGTACCAACGCGGAGCAGTCGCGGCGGTATTTGAAGGACGTCCGTCTGGAGATGCACGTGAGTGAGGTGCACGTACTCCCTACAGATCTCTGGCCCATCTTGGGGTACGTGGTCTCCGTCGCCGTACTTGCACTTTCTGTCTCCGCTTACATAATACGCCTCCGCCCAAAAATGTGTTGAGCCTTGTTTTTTCCAGCCTTGTTTTTAATCACAAGTACGGCCTCCTAGTATCGCACAGATCTGGCAATGAACGACGACCAGAATCTCACCACAGATCCGGCGCTCAAGGCGGAGGGCCAGCCGGATTTATTGCAATATTCGCAGGACGCTCCGGCAGGCACAACAACACAGCCTCAATTACCAAGTTTACAAAAAAACCCCGGGTCTCTTATGGGCCAGCACCAGTCGCAGCCGCTGTACTATCCCTCGTCGACGTCGCATTTGCGCGAGGACCATAAAAAGCTGCCGCCGATCGAGATGGCTGGCGCAGACTCCAAATATATCGCCAACCTGTTCCCCTTTGCGCAGCACTCGTCGTCGCAGCAGGGCGCGTCCGAGTCGGGCAGCTCGAATCCGGCCACGCAGCAGGACAACCCGCTGTTCACGCTGGCGAACTCGGTGCCGTACCAGTCGATTCCCGGCGGCAAGGCCCAAAAAGAGGACGAGAACTCGATCGACTGGTCGAGAAAAGCGGCCGACATCGCGCTGCGCATCGACGGCGCGAAACAGGGGATGGTGGAGTCCTCGAACGGCGGGCTTCCGTCGCCGCCGGGCAAGTATGGCGGCCAGGGCTCGAGAAAACAGCCCCGGACGTTTGCGTGTCCGTTTTCGGGCTGTGGCAAAACGTTTTCGCGGAAAATGAACCTCAACTCGCACATCCAGTCCACCCACGAGCACCGCAAGCCGTTCCAATGCGACAAGTGCAAGCAGTTCTTTGCGCGTCACAGCGACCGCAGACGCCACGAGACCAACCAGCACAAGAACGACGGCGGCTTTGTGTGCGGTGGAGTGCTCAAGAACGGCGAGGAATGGGGTTGTGGCAAGAGTTTCAAACGTAAGGACGGTCTCACCGCGCACTGGCGGTCCCAAAAGGCCAAGAAGAAGTGTCTCAGACACATCACCAATCCGAGCGAGCTCGAGATGATGACCATGGCCAAGTGAGTGTCTTAGCTTTATGTATTTGTACTATATCAGCACCTGTGAGCTTGTGAAATCCAGATCCTGATTGCACGGGTTTGGCTCTTCTTTTTTTTTTTAATTTTTCTGTTGCTAACATTTATTTTACATTTATCTGTCGATGTTGTTTCCTCTTCTGCTGCTAGTCGGCTCCGCGCTGGCAGGCAGAATCCGCCCATTCCCGGATCCAGAAGACGATATATCCAAGCTGCCCGTCTACGCGCCTAACGACGCCGTCCCACTGCAGTGCAATGCCCGGCAAATCGACAACGGAGAGCATAAGTTCGACTCGCAGGGAAACGTTGTCTACGCAGACTTTCTCAAGTGCCAGGAGACGGCCAAACCGCTGGCGTTGAAATACGGCCACGACGAGCAGATCGAGTGCACCGTCAAATTTGAGGACGAAATATACCATCTATTCCAATTATATCTACATAACGACGCTCCGTTCTCGTGCAAGGTGGACGTCAAACCGAAATCTGGCGTCAGCGTGCCGATCGTGTTCCAATTCCGTGGCGTGGTCGAGGAGTCGCACTTCGATCTGGACCCAAACGTCAACGTGCTTTTCATGACAAGAGACAACCAAATAGTCTCGGGAACGGCTTGGTCCAGCTCGCTCAACACCACAAAGGTCATCATCGGCGACTCTGTGCCGCTCAAATTCGACGTCAAATGGCTCGCCAATGGAAACAAGGACACCGACGCTTCCGGAATGACCTTCCTCCGGTTCCCAAAGCACCACAGCCCGCTTATCATCGCCACGTATTGCGCCGGGTCGCTCGTCGTTGGGGCCGTCGTGGCCATTGGCCTCGGATACAAACGGATCTCGAAAAAAATCCAGCTCAGCGACCTAAATAAGGTGGATTGATTATTTCAGTTTCTTCACAAGCAGTGTCAGGATCTGTTTCACCTCGCCGTCAGCCCTGCTCAGGTACTGCTGCGTGATGTAGTCGGTGTAGAGATGTTTCACCTCGTCTTTCACGGCCGCCTCCACCTTGGCCCGCGTAGCCCACGACTGGTATGTCTTGACCGAGCTCTGCAGCGTGTTCACAAACTCGGCGTCGCCCAGCTGCACGTACCGTAGCGGCAGCAACAGCTGCAACAGGATCACCTTTGGCACGTGACCATGGTCATGTGCCAGCCACTCGACAACGTGGTTTGCCAGGTACAGTCTGTCGAGGATGTCGTAGTTGTCGATCAGGGTGAGCACTCTGGTACAGAAGTCCCACACTTTGGCAAACTTGTCCTCGGACAGCTGGACGTTTTTCTGGATCGCGTGCACGGCAACGTCGAAGATGGCCAGCACGAGGTCTCCCTTGAGCACCGGGTTGGTTTCTGCGGTTCCAAGCACGTCGATGTTCATTTCTGGCAGTTTATTGAGCTCGTCGTTGAGCTCTGTGTCTGGAATCAGGCTGATCATGTCGTCTCCGTCGAAATTGCCTGCCTCATTTTCTTTCAAGTCCTGGATCTGCTGCTGTTCGGTAATTATCTTGAGCAATTTTCTTCTGAGTAGCAATTTGGACAAGTACGTCAGTTCCAGCTTAATAAATTCCTGCCAGACCTCGCTGCTCTCTGGATTGAATCTCACACATCTTTTGAACAGGTTTCTGGCGGACTTGACGTTTCTGTTCTGTTCAAATTCGTAGCTGGCAGCAGAAAACCAGACGTTGATATTTTTCGGCTGTAATTGCAACAATTTTGAGTAGATCGAGTACACCACCTTAACAGAGCCGTTTTTGCGGGCAAACTTCAGGTAAGACGACCACAGATCCATGCTTTTGGGGAACTTGTTGACTCCACGCTCGAAAATGAAGAAAATCCGCCGACTGGACGCCCAGTCCGACACAGACGGCTTGGTGTCAATTAACGGCTTCATTCTATTGTAACGTTTGCGTCTCAGCTTCTCCAAATTCTTCTCGTACTGGGCATACGCAAGAAAATCCATAGGTTTGGATCCTCGGCCGGCAATCCTTTGTTCGAAGTCGGTACGCCTTCTCATGATCATCGTAATCTCTTTTCTTGTGAAGAGCTTCTTACGCTCAAGATCCTGCAGCTCAGGAACGCTTTGCTCCAAAAAGTAGCGAGACTTAGACATGGTGAAAAATGCTGAATTATCTTAAATTTTTTTAAAAAATTATTCACCTTTAATTATTTTTTCCTATCGTACAGTATAATACACTATGTAGCATTGCACCATTTCTGTTGCACAAAAAAATCGTATATTTTCATCGTCTTTGCCGGATCTATCTTGATTAGCTCCTTGGCAATCTTGCGCTTCAAGACACCTCCCGTGCGTAGCAGCTCGCGGAAAAATGTCTCCTTGATTGCCAAATATGGCTTCGGCAGTATGCGAAGGTTCGAACATAAAACCTTCTCCTCGTCCGACAACAGGTCATAGTCGAGCGCCTGCGAAATGTCCAGCGGCTGGTTCCCGCGCTTCTTGGGGTTACCATCAAATGAAGGAGTCTGGTGTCTTGACGTGGACCGAACAGAGTTCAACGTATGCCGTTCTCTGCCAGAAGTAATAGGGGCAGTAGCAATGCCAAGATTCACGCGAGATAGCCTGCTGATCTTGTCCTTTTCGTACTTTGCACCGCCCTCGAATGACATCACACCGTTGCGACGCCATTCCTGCAGCTGCTGGATCCGGTTGCGGATGCGCACTTCGCTCAGCATGTCATCGGTGAACTCCTTGAAATCCTCCGGCGTCATTATCCGCGCAAAGGCCTTCAGTTTGTTGTACAATTCGCGCTCCTCCTTTGTCCGTTTTTTGTCAATAGCTATGTTGTTTCGGTAATCCAGCAAGTTGTTTTTCAGCATGAGCCGTTTGCGTTCGGCTCGCATCGTCAGCTTCGAGTTGTAGATATCCAGTATCGTCAACTTGAGTTCAATGTCCTCCTTTGTCTCGTCTCCTTCGAAAACCATGTCCTGCACAACCTTCTCTGCCTCGTCATCTGCTTCCTCTTCGAACTCCAGTCTGCCGGGCATATACTTTTGAATGTCCGAGCACAACGGTTTTGAGGTAAGCACCTTTTTCGGTGGGGGCAGGGGCAGGTTCTTCCGTGAGTCGAGGCGCTGTTTGCGTTTGCGCAGGAACGACGACGTGGAAACATGCTCAAAGGTTTTATTAAGATCAGGAATGGGATAGCACGGAGAGTTTAGGTAATATTCCTCGTAATGTTTTCCAACTTCCTCCTTAGACCGACCTCCGATGAAGTCGCTGATATCTTGCCAATTACCCAGCCCAAGAGTCTGACAGCCTTCTATCAGTAGTAGCTCCTCGTCGGCTCCCCAATCCTCGTCAAAAATCGGATATTGGTGTTGTTCGATTACCTGGTAGTCGTGGTACGGCTTGTGCTTGCCAGAACTTTCGCCCTTGGCAAAACACGGCACACAGAGGTCATAGTCGGCACAAACTGCGCACCGTATACGCACACGGCGTGTGCAGTCCGACGAGCAGACGTCGCAGTGGAACTTGGCCATTGGAAAGCGGGATGTTTGGCACTATTTATATTTTCGCCCCCGATGTACGTAATGCGGGTGGGACCTTGTACGGGAATTGTAATAAGCAATAAAGTTACGGGTAAAAAAAATTGGGAAAGTATCACGTGATGTAACGGCGGGCCAAAATCGCATTTTTGGTTCAGTCCTGTGAAAAATTTCTTTACCAGGATTGAAAACTAACATCACAAAATGGTAAGTAGGCGCTAGCTGGCTATAGCAAGTGGAACCCCAAAGACTAACATGTTCAGGGTAGAGTTAGAACCAAGACCGTCAAGAGAGCCTCCAAGGTTCTCATCGAGAAATACTATCCAAAATTGACCTTGGACTTTGAGGTCAACAAGAGATTGACCAGTGAAATCGCCGAGATCCAGTCCAAGAGATTGAGAAACAAGATCGCTGGTTACACCACTCACTTGATGAAGAGAATTCAAAAGGGTCCAGTCAGAGGTATTTCGTTCAAGTTGCAAGAGGAAGAGAGAGAAAGAAAGGACCAATACGTCCCAGAAGTGTCGGCCTTGGACTTGAAGAAGAACAAGGGCCAGCTCCACATCGATGCCGACACCGACGAAATGATCAAATCCCTTGGCTTCAAGGTCCCAGCCTCCGTGATCGCTGTCTCTGCTAACAGAGGTCTCAGAAGATACAGAAAGTAAGCAACACACTTCCTGTTTAATATTGTGTATCTCACAGAATAAACAACTATAGCAAATTAAGGTTCGGTCTCTGGCGAGAGCAGTTTGTTAAACTTGTTTCTCAGACAAATCACCTTTTCCACGATTTTCTCGTAATCCTGGATCGTTTCTAGCGATTCATTGATCCATGCTGCCATCTCGGGGTCGCGCATTTTTTTCGACATCGAGCTCTCTTGTAATCCATACTCTGGTCTCTTGTACGAGAAGAATGGCAGCGGCTCCGCCTCTAGTTTGCGTTTTTTGGGGTTGCAAGGCGTCGAAGTTGACGAGTTGGTAATACACGAAACAGAGTCGTCTTCTCTCAGCTCGTTGGAATTTAGTTTCGTCCCCACGGTGGCCGCCGTCGTAGTAGACCCAGCAGTAGCGGCTCTGCCAAAGACGTTAACGGGGGTCAACGATGTGTCGTTAACAAACTCATTGAACCTGATTCCGTGGCCAGCCCACTCGTTCGACGCTCTTGAAACCACCTTATTGGCTTTGGGGGTGATAACTGGTATCTTGGAAACAGCATGCTCCCTGGCTGACATTGGGGTGATCAACTCGCTAGTCGTCTGCTGTTTGGGGGCACTCGCCGGCCTCAAGATCAGCCAATCAGAGCCCTTAACGTTGGGCGTGGACGAGGCGGCGTTACTCTTGGACATCTCCCTCTCCATAATCAATAAATCGGGTTTACAGATAAACAAAAGAATTTAGGGATAATCAGATGGGGGCAACAAGGGATCCACCTGAGGCAGGGTTTTCGTAGTGCTAGTTTATTTTTTGTGTACGTAAGTGATGACGTAAACCACGCAACCCTAGGATGAGTAACCGTTAACCTTAAGCCAGTCAGCAACGTCCTTGGAGTCTCTGCTGACCCATTTAGCTCTGGACTCAATCGACTCCAAAGCCTGGGCAAGTTTCTGGTCGAACGCCTTGGTGTCTTTGTCTTTGAAGAACTCCTCCACCTTTTGGTATTGCTCCTTGGTGGTGAATCCGCGTGTGGCACAATCCACCACGTACGCCAGCAAAGTCAGCGATGCAGGGATGGCCTTCACAATCTCGTCCCATCTGCTGGTCACAAAGTCCCACAGGTGCTCGACACCGGCTCTGTGAGTAGCCATGCCAGCCATTGGTCTGATCACGTCCTGAGTTCTGATAGTTCCGTTCAAAAGCATGTCGGTGACCTTGGTGAGCAGCTCTTTGTCCTCAAACTTGCCGAGACTGGCCAGCACCTCTTGTTTTTCGTCCGCGAGCGGTGTCTCTTTGTACAAATTGACGAGCGCCTCGAACTCTTTTTTGGAGCCGTGAGTTGCGGCAACGCTGAACACCGTTCCTCTGAGGTTAGGGTCTAACTCTGACTTCTCGTTGGCAATGTAGCCTGCAAACAGATTCTTGGCAGCGTCAATAACCTTTTGGTCGCCGTTGGCAGCAGCAGCGCTGAATAGCAGTGCCTTGAGTCTCTGTTCAAGGAAGGACTCGGACGAGTCGAATTTCCAGCCGGCCTTGTGGCACTTGTCACTCACAAGGCTTCTGACCAGGGCCTTGAGACCCTCCTTGATGCTCTCGTCTTCAAAGAGCCAGGCGCGCTTGACGGCACCAATTCTGGCAATCATCTCGGACCACACAAAGAACGATGGCTCATTCTTGAAGTGCGACGTCAGAGAAAGCAGGTTGGTGGTCTTGGAGTAGCCAGAGACCGACAGCGCACCAGCGTCGGCAACAAGACCGATTCTGTCCTCGACAGAGAGCTTGTCGGCGGCAGCACCTAGAGCCTGCCATCTTTCCGGCTCGTAGTTCACTCTGAACACACCGGTGGTGTCGCTGTTGAGCTTGAAGAAGTCAGAGCTCTTGAGGTCCAGCTCCTGCTCCTTCTTGTCAAACACAAACTCCTTGACACCGTCGTCGGTCCTGATGCTCAAAAAGATCGGATACACGGTGGTGTCGTCCTCTGGCTTGACATCACCGGTAGTGAGGTATCTGTGCTGTCTGATGGTCACCTTGCCGTTTTTCTCAGACACCTGCACCAATGGATAGCCGACTTTCTTGGTCCAGATGTTCATCGTGGATTGGACGTCCTTGCCTGACACCTCAGACAACGAGGCCCACAGGTCCTCGGTCACAGCGTTGGCGTACATGTGTTTTTTCACGTAGTGAGAGACGCCCTTGATGAAAGTCTCCTCGCCGAGGTAGTTAGCAAGCATTCTAAGAACAGAGGATCCCTTTTCATACGAGATGGCGTCGAAAATCTGGTTGATTTCGTCGGCATGCGCAACAGGAACTTCAATCGGGTGTGACGATCTCAAAGCATCCAGCGAAAGAGCCATCTGCAACGAGTCGCCAACAAAGTTCTCCCAGATCTTCCAATCCTTCTCAAAGTGATCACAGCACTTCCACGACATGTAGGTAGCAAAACTCTCGTTCAACCACAGAGAGTCCCAGAAATCCATCGTACAGATGTTTCCAAACCATTGATGTGCCAATTCATGAGCAACAACCTCAGAAACACGCAGCTTGGTGGCCAGATTGGTCTTGGTCTCATTCACCAGCAGATCAACCATTCTGTAGGTGACCAAACCCCAGTTTTCCATGGCACCCGCCGAGAAGTCGTGGATACCAACCATGTCCATCTTTGGCAGCGGATATGGAATGTCGAACACCTTTTCGTAGTATTCAAGAGCCTTGGCGGCCAATTCTGCAGAATATTGACCCTCCTTCTCGTAGCCCGGCGTGGTGTACACTCTGACAGGAATATCTCTGAACTTGTACTTGGACTCCACGTATTTCAGGTCTCCGACAATAAACGCAACCAAATACGTAGACATAGGCGGAGTCGTGTTGAAAACGACCTTTTTCTGGGTCTCGGAAACAGACTTCTCCTCCTTCACGTCCATGTTCGACAAACAGGTGTACTCCTTGTCGGCAACAATGGAGATGGAAAAAGTGGCCTTCAAGTTAGGCTCGTCGAAACACGGAAAAGCCCGTCTGCAGTCCGTGGCCTCCATCTGTGTCGTAGCCAGGTACTTGGTCTGGCCGTTCTCCGTGTACGAAGACCTGTAAAATCCGCTCAATTTGTCGTTCAATTCACCAATAAACTTGATGGACAATTGGACGGACTCTCCCGCCTTCAGGACGTTGTCGCCAAATTTGAACGTCGTTGACTGGTCATCCTTGGAGTAGGATGTCTCCTTAGGAGCCACTTTTCCTTCCTTAGTGCTCAATTGCACCTCAGAAAGCTCGAGCTCCAGAGTGTGAAGCTCGATAAAGTTGCTTGTTTCCTTCACGTTCAGGTCGATGGTGACCTCTCCATTAAACTTGAAAGTGGTCAGATCAGGCTTCAGACTCAGATCGTAGTGAACTGGCTTGACATTTGCAGGCAAAACCTGTCTCTGTGGAGGGCTCATAGTAGCGTGCGAGCAGTAGTGTAAATTTTTGACCCCGTATGGATTTGCCACTTTATATATTTTTACATGCACACCCGCGTGTCGGAACGGCAGTGCTTGATATTTAGGACGAGTTAAAAACCTCGATATATTTGTGCACACGCTTCTATGAAAGGTCTTCAACATCTCGACGACAAGTTTTCGGGCCCCAACGTTTTCGACATGGTTACCGGACGGTTGGTGATTACATAAGCACAATTGTGTCCATCATCCTGTTCTTTCGATGAGATGGATGCCGCTGTCAGACTCGACCACGTCGCTCAGCTCGCCGACCTGTAGGCCGAACGCGGCCTTTTCGAAACTAGGTTGCATCTCGCCGGGCCCAAAGTAGCCCAGGTCGCCGTTCTTCGAGTGCGAGCTGCAGTCGCTGTGTTCGGATGCGATTTCCTCGAATGATGCCTCTCCAGACTCGATCTGCGCTTTGTAGCCCTTGATCAGCTCGACCGCCTCCTCCTTCGTGCGTGTGATGTTCTGTTCTTTCCACGAGGACGGTCTTCTCGAGTCTCTGTGTTTCACGAGGATGTGTCTGGCCGCCACCTTCTTCGGCTTGTGCAAGTTTTTCGACAGATACAAGTCCAATGCATCTTTGTCCGTTCCCTCTGGAGGGGTCCAGATCGACTCGGACGTGGACGGGTTGTAGTAGTACTCTTGGTTGTGTGTTTTGGAGATCTTGATTTTCCAGCCTTTTGGCAGTCCCGTGTGTGGATTCAAAGACTGGGTGTTAGGAGGGCCAAATAATTGCAATACGTACCATGATGGCAAGAAATGTTTAATTCAATTAATTATTTTGTTTAAGCTTTATTTTATAATAAATCCGAATTTTGATTGACTTAATTTATTTGATCGATTTATTTTTTTTATTTATTCGGCCATTCCCTTACACCTTACCCTAGTTGCGCTCATCGTTGCGGATCATATGCTGACGGCTTCCTTAAGCTCATCGGCGTTTAGATAATCAGATCCCAGGGCAATAATCTGCTTCCAAACGGTGTGTTTGATCGACTTTGTGAACTTCGGGGTGTCCCAGACCCGTGTCTTGAGCCCGACTTTGTGAGCAGCAGAGATATATTTCTCAATGTCGGCGAGCTGGTGAGTGGACAGCCCGTTGAACAAACTCAGCGCCTTGTGGGAGCCTGTCAGCTCAGATAGCGAAGCGGAAGAAAATATCGAGATTTTGCCGGCCGGATAGAGACGGGCCTTCTCTGGGTCCACAAGATCTTTCAATGGTGCATCGATAAAGGTGTAACGGAGTTTTTGCGAACTTATGTAATTGTAAGGGTAATTTCCTGTGATAATGATGGTGAGAGGCCCTTCGCGAAATTCGTCTTTTTCAGAGTCGTAGGTAGTGAGGTATCCCTTGGCGAGGAATCGCTCCAGTTTCTTATTCAGTGCCTCCAACAGCTCTTCGCCCTTGGTCTTAATGTCAATGTAGAAGTATGTGGTGGTTTCCGGCGAAGTATAGAAAATACCATTTTTGCGAGAAGTGTCATTTTTGACATTGGCTTTCTCTAACATATCGTACAAGTGGTCCAGATATAGCGAGTCGACGTTCTGCTCCTTTTTGAGAAAGGCAGTGTTATGACCCACATATATGGTATCCGGGTCATTTGGGAAGTAGAAACAGTCGGCTTCCACGGAATTCGCGCCCACTTTTAGGGCGTCCACCAACGGATGTCTTCTCCATTCGTCATTGTGCGAATGGATCGGCTTGACGATCACGTCATGTGTGAGGGTATCTATATTGAGGAGCCGCGAGCCGATCTGGTCCTCGAACTCCTGACTGAGGCGAGCTGCCTTAATGTAGAAATGAATAGCGACGACAGACATGGATAACGCAAGCAGCAGCGAGAAGATGTGTGTACGCACCCGACTCATATATTGACTCTGTCTGAGCTTGTACATTCCCTGCGCCTCCAAGTCCTGGTACGGTTCTTTCCAGAGGTTCCACATTTATCTGCTGCTTTGTAAAGCTCCCTTTTGTTCAATATTTCTGATTTGTAATCGCTCCAAGATACGGTAAAGCTTATAAAAGTATCACCCAAACTCGCCTGCGATGCTGAATTTTGGCGCACTTGTCGACTATATATAGAGCCCAAAAAGAGTTCCGCGTATATTTATAACAACTCCTATTGCATGCTAGCTAAAATTAAATTTATTGAGCCGTATACTGCCGCGTCGGTGCGTAAATTAAATTGTCCGAGATCTAAAAAAAACGTGCCAAGGTAGGATTTCGGCGCGGCTCATGTTGCGTAATTATATAGAAATTATATACATAATACTGGGGCTTTCAGCCACATGCTCATTTATCTAAATCACAAAACTGCCAAGCCCGACCAGGATCAGGTTGCCGAGGATGAAATTGTTGAAGAATATCTCAAAATTCGTCCGTTTCGAGTAAGCCTCGATCAGCCGCTGTTGCAGCTCCTCCTTGTACAGCATCAGCAACCCGAGCATCTCTGTCATGGCCGCATCAATAAGCTTGTTGGTGTTGTCGAAACTTTGCTTTTGTACCCCGCTCAGATCCCGCGGCGGGTCGGTGTGCAGTCCCAAGCAGGCAACCATGTCCACGAGCTCAAAATTGGCCAGGTTGTGCACCAGACGGAATTTTATCGGGGGAACACGTGGGTCCACCGATTTGCCCTCGTCGGGCTCTGTAGCAAGATCTGACCCGTCAAAAGGATTCTCGTCGATGTCCCACGTTTCAGCCGTGCGCATGGCTAAGCCAAAACGTTTGTCATTAATAAACGTGATCAGGCTGCGTAAATCTGCTTCTGAAATATATGGAGCATTGGTCAAGGACGAACAGGGCATTTTTGCGGGCACCCTAGCATGCAGATCGTGAAAGTTCACCTTGAAGTCCATCACAACGTACTTGTTTTCCTCGGTGGTCTCGTTGCCCTGCAGCAACAGTTCCTTAATACTTTCCGAGTCGTCTTCTGTAGGAAGCATAATGTCGACTGTCAGCTCGACCGAGCCCGAGCGGAGCCAGTTTAGCTTCGAAACCGGGCCGGTCACCCGCGCAAGGTCCAGCTGGTCAATACGCAGCCGGGTGATTTTCTTCCACGGGTTCGTGTCCTCCGTATGGTCCAGAGCAGAGAACTCGGCAAACTGATTTTGGCGTTTGTGGAGCGTGATCAATGACCCATTGATCGATCCCGAAAATGCATCCGCGTTGATAAAGTCGTACGTGATCCAGTTGCGCCGCAATCTTGGAAGCTTGCAGTTGAATATCTCCACCTCCAACGGAGGACAATTTTTGCGCCTCACCACCAGCTTGAGATTGTTTATCTGAAAGTGCTCAAATTCGTATTTTGCGGAAAACGACTCGTCCATGACCTCCTGATAATGCTCGTCCATGTGTGCAGAGCCAACCACGCCGGTCAAATCTACATCTTTGATGAGTCCCTTGCCGTCCAGCCATTTCCCGAGCGACAGCGTCACAGTCACAGTGTCAATCTTGACGCTGTAGTGTAGATGTTCGTTGGGGCCAAATCCAACAACGAGATTCTGCAACTTGATCGCGCCGTCCTCCCAGGAGGCCTTGAAATCGTCGCTGTTGATGTCCACATTGAGTTTGTTATCGAAAGTAATGAGTTTCTGCAAGAACTTCTTGTTGATCTTGCCGTCGGTGAACGTATTTCCAACGTAGATTAGCAGGCCGCAAAATGTGGTGGTTCCTATGAAAATCCACAGAAAATTGCCCATCACGATCCACGACAGAAAAGCGCTGATCTCGTCCATGTTGAAGGGCCGGTTTTGCCGCAGAAGAATCCATTTCGCCCGCAGGACGAGGCGGTCGAGTCTGCTTTTTCCCGCCGCCAGAAATCGCTCTCGTGGACTCATATTCGTGTACGTGCGCCGTAGCATGCTCATGTTTAGTTTCGTGGCGGTCTGTGCGCTCGGGGTCGTCATTAGTGCTAAAATGCTGGTTCTTGGCGTGCAAGAAATAAATGGTCGTAAGGTTGTCCGTTGAAATTCCGGCTTGGCCAGTCCGTTCCGCAAGAGCTGGCCGAGCGTCCTCTGTGATGCAAGCCTCGCAGCTTGGCGTCCAAGACAGGTAAATCGCACACCTGTCAAAGAAGAGGGTTTAATCATTTATGAAAAATTTATTGCTAATTGGCTGTGCTAAGTACTGGATAGCATATAACTAAAAGGTCAGAGGTAGCGGGACAGGAGATCAAAACGGCCGGGATACTGGATGTCTAACAATAGAAAAACGCGTGCTGGTTGCATGGACGCTGGGTTTCCAGCAGGAGCTGATGCAATGCTGGTGACAGCGCTGGCTGCTAGTGTTGTCGGTTCCTAACTCTCGATCTCAACATGGAAGAGATGGCACATCAGATACTGCAACCATAACTGGCCCTGGATTTAGTCAAATCCAATCTAAATTTACTTCAAGCAACTGCCTCCTTTTTGACGAGCTGCCTCTCTTCACTTTCTGCTATGCTACCTAGTAATTACGTAAGTACAGAAAAGATTTATCCAAATCCTCTACGTGGCGATGAAAATAAACACAGTCAAGCGGACCCTGCTTCTGTCTGTGAGCATTGTGGCGATCGTCGTGGTGCTGATCCGACTATCGTCGGATTCGACGCCAGACCTGCACCAGGTGCTAAGTCCAGGAGTGCCCATGTCAGACTCATCACAACAGGATCATCAGGGCAGAGGACGAGGCCGGCGCGGATCAGGACTCGGTCTTTCGGGAAAATCGAACTCAGAGGAGCTTGAGATAGCCCGCAAGCTAAACGAGCTGACCGAGAAGCTGCTGAACGAGCAGGACGTTCGTCTAAAAAAACTGGAACAGGACAGACAGAGACTGGAGAAACAGCTGAGCGAGCTGCGCAGACCGAACCCGGAAGCGACTCTGCGCGAGCGTTTGGCGTACATGTTCCCATACGATCAGAACAGGAAGTTTCCTGCTTATATCTGGCAGTCGTGGAAGTACGGTTTAAACGACGCCAATTTCGGACCCAGGTACAAAGAAGGAGAGGAACAGTGGGCGTTGAAGAACCCGGGCTTTGTGCACGAGCTATTCAACGATGACACTTCCAACGCGATTGTCCACTATTTATACATGCACATGCCAGAGGTGGTGAAAGCGTACGAGCTGCTCCCCCACATTGTGCTCAAGATGGATTTTTTCAGATATTTAATACTTTTTGCAAAGGGAGGAGTTTATGCTGATGTCGACACGCTGCCGCTGCAGCCGATTCCCAACTGGATCCCAGAAAACGTCGACCCTTCGGAGATCGGCATGATCATCGGGATCCAATCAGACCCAGACACGCCAGACTGGCGTAAATTCTTTGCCAGAAGACTGCAGTTCGCCAACTGGGTGATCCAGGCCAAACCGGGGCACCCAATCCTGCGTGAGGTGATTGCTACGATCACAGAAGAGACGCTCAAACGGGCCAAGGAAGGCACTTTGGACTTTGACGCCGCCAGCGATTTCTCGATCATGGAGTGGACCGGAGCCGGGGTCTGGACAGACGTCATCTTCAAATATTTCAATGACTATGTTCTTAGTGGAATTTTCTCCAAAGTCACCTGGAAAGATTTCACCAAGCTGGATGTGCCGAAACTCGTGTCGGACGTGCTGGTGCTGCCCATCACGTGTTTTTCGCCGGGAATTGGCAAAATGGGTGCCCACGACGCAGACCATCCTTTGGCATTTGTCAAACACTATTCCGAACATCTCTTTAGACAGTGAGGACTGCTCCATTGATATTCCCAAAACGGTAATATTTTTGATACAGCGATTACGACTAAAACCAACTCCACACGGACCCTGGCCGGTATAAAGCCTGTTGCGAGTGCACTGTTGTGCTATCATGAGAGCCACCGAATTAGGAAGAGTCGAGGAACTGCAAAGCGACAGCTACCAGGAAAATTTCTGCGACTGCCACGTCTGCGCACTCCAAACCACGTTTATAAGCCACATTGCGCCAGTAAGTACACTTTCCAATTGACACTGACAGCCAGCTGTTTGTTGCTGGCCTGCTGCTGCCTCCGGTGCTGCTTGCCGTTGTTGGTGCAAGGATGTACTGCTGGTTTTACGACGAGTGGACTCTTGGCGGATCTGTGCGCAAGTCACGGCCCAGCGATGACGAGAGCCGGTACGAGGACAAGAGCATGGTTTCTGACCCGTTTGCGGACCCTGCAGACGGTTCGGTTGCCGACACTGGCATCGAGGCGCGCTGGGATGCGCACTGCCGCGTGCAAGAGGGCATGTCTCGGTGGTCAGGCCGTGCTCTGATTGGTCTGTTTGCGCAGGCATGTTTGGGGATGGTTGTTGCACTTGCTCTGACACACAAGCGCTGAGAAGCGTGGAAAATGGTTGACTGGTGTCTCAGAAAAATGCACAGCCGAGATTTCCGTTTTTGGGTTGCAAAGGTGAATTATCATACAATGGTAGCTAACGGGAAATTATATAAAGCGAGCGGGATGGAGACGGCAAATTGCATTCAGAATGGTTGATTTTAAAGCGTTTTTGATCAGCATTCACGCGCTGTGCTTTGCGCTGAACGTGCCGCCGATGCTGTGGCACATCCGCTCTCGCAACATCCCTGCGAGCGCACTGTTTATCTATCTGGAGATTATGATGCTGGAGTACATTGTTGCCGCCGTTATATGGGGCGGCGACGACTACGCGGACGCGTGGGACGGCAGAGGCTGGTGCGACTTGACTATCCGTGTGCAGCTCATGGCGCAGTTTGGCATCACCGGCTCGATCTTCTGCATTTTGCTCAATCTGATGATGATTTTACTGGCCAACCGGTGGACAGAGTATTGGTTCAACAGCAAACGCACCAAGACGGCCATTGAACTGTTCAGCGTGGTCGGATTCCCGCTTTTGATCGCCGTGTTTGTGTACTTTGCGCTCTATTTCAGATACGCCATCACGCAGTGCACAGGGTGTCGGCTGGTGTTCTTGAAATACGGCATTTCGCTGCTGCTATACTACTTCTGGCTGCTGCTGTGGGCGGTGCTATGTTTTGTCACTGCGTTGGCTACCCTGGCTGTGTTTTTCGCCAAGAGAAAGAACACCAGAAACATCTTGCAGTGCACCAACTCGGGTTACTCGCTGCGCAGATTTAGTAAAATGCTCATTTTCTGCTCGCTCGTGATTGGTGCAATGTTTCCGCTCAAGGTCCTGTCGCTGGTGCTCAACATGAACGGCTGGCAGCCGCAGTTCAAGCCAGACTTCAGCAGAAAACTGTACTGGGACACAATTTTGCGGCTGCCGTATAACTCATTCGACGACGCAGAACGGTGGATCCAGATCGCGATGTCGGTTGTCGGCTTTGCGCTGTTTGGACTCGGCGAGGACGCCGTGTACATGTACGTGGACTGGCTAGAGACGGTGCCTGGTGGCCGCCGACTGGTGCAGAGATGGCGTGCGTGGCAGGAGTCCCGAAAAGTGGTCAAGAAACAGAACTACATCTCCAGAAACACCACGTCTAGCACGCAGTATAGCACAGATTCCGGCTCTGACAAGGAGTATGTGCAGGAATCGCCGGTCTCGAGCTGGGAACTGGACGACGTTAAATCAGATGGCCGCAGTCCATACGACGATTACGTCAGCACGCCGTCGTCGCAGCTGACGACGCCGCGCGACGAGGATATCCGGCACGAGCTGCGGCAGGCGGAGCTGGACCTGCTGGACGAGGACATACGCCGCGACCTGCGCCGGATGGGGCTGGAGTACACAGATATATAATTACTTTATTTCGATTGAGCTAAGACTAACTTACAAAGCAGATTTAAAAAAGGCCGGGCTTTATTCCGACTCGGCCGGCTCCTCTCTCTTTGGGAATCTCACAACTTCGAGGTTGTTCTGGAATAGAACCCACGAGATATATTTGGAGCCGTCCTCTCTCTCAACGAGACTGTTGGACACGTCGGCTTCGACGTACACTCTGGCTCCCTTACCGAGACGTTCGCTCATGAAGTTAGCCTGGTTCTCATTGAAACAGGCAATGTTGAACCACGAGGTGGAGTCGTTGTTTTTCGATCTGGAGTCGACTGCCAGCGAATATCTGACGTACTCCTTGCCGGTGGACGTGGTGGCCTTGGTGACGTCGGACCCGATGGTGCCAATGAGGTTGATTTTGGCGAGCTGGGCTCTAGCAGTGCTAGAGAAGGTTCTTGCTTGCAGTCTAAGCATCTTTGGTTGAGTGTAAAGTTAATTGGGCAAACAGAAGTTGGGAAACGCGCTTGCTTTACACAGATTATGAAAAATAAAATGGCTTATATTAATTTCCCCAAAACGGTGGTGTGGGCCGGGTAACTCCCTGGGTGCGACAAAAGGTGGAGTACCCCAAATTATTTATTCTTCATTATGATTCGCATCGGCTTGAGACAGGTTCGATCGCTGCATTTGTCCCGGACAGTGTTCAAGCCGGCACTGTCTGCTACGGCTGGCTCCTCGCAGTCGTCGTGGCCAACGGGCTTCCGGCTGCCGCGTCCTCGAACCTGGGAGGAGTCCAAAGAGGGAGCACTTTCCAAAGCAACTAGATGGTATCTGCTGGCGGAGATGTTCAGGGGCATGTACGTCGTTCTGGAGATGTATTTCCGCGCTCCGTACACCATATACTATCCGTTTGAGAAGGGAGCCATTTCACCGCGGTTTAGAGGCGAGCATGCTCTGAGACGGTATCCGTCTGGAGAGGAGCGGTGCATTGCATGCAAGTTGTGCGAGGCGATCTGTCCAGCGCAGGCTATCACGATCGAGGCAGAGGAGCGTGCGGACGGGTCCAGAAGAACTTATAAATATGACATCGACATGACCAAGTGCATCTACTGCGGCTACTGTCAGGAGAGCTGTCCCGTGGATGCCATTGTCGAGACCCCGAACATTGAGTATTCGACAGAAACGCGGGAGGAGCTGCTGTACAACAAAGAAAAGCTGCTTTCCAACGGCGACAGATGGGAGCAGGAGTACAAGTATGCTGCCGATGCAGATGCTCCATACCGCTAACATATTTATTTTATTTATTTATTGGAAAATTTAGTTTTTAGGTATGTCTGTTGTATCTCGGAAGGAGGTTTTTGGCGACGCGGAGGTTTCCGCCGACGCGGGCCACGAGTACACGTTTGATCCTGGAATCGAGTTTGAGATCGTCGACGTTGCCGATGTTGCACCAGAGCCACAGCCTGAGACTATAGAGACGTTTCCTCTGTTTTCTGGAGTAGCAGATGTCCAGGTTAGTTTGGAGGAAAAGGAGTATGTTTACGAGCTGGGGAAGGAAAACACCGAGCGACCACGGAGCTACTATTGTGCGCAGTACTCCTCGCAGGAAAAAGCCAAATTTCAGCAGGTTGCCGTCGACGGCCAGGAAATAATCTCGCAGAGCAGAAATATCATACCCAGCAAATACAAACTTGTGGTTTTGGACAGGCAACAAGATACGCAGAGACCTGCCACGACAACGAAAAAAACAAAACGGACCCGTCCTGGCAAAAAGCAGCGACTGGGCAGGATCGAAGCCGCCAAACGGCGTAAAGAGTTCAGACATAGACTCTTACAAATACAGCGACAGAACAGAATAAAAAAGACTAGACGAGGCGGCAAGCGAGCCAAGAAAAACAGCAGACAGCCCGCGGGCATCGATTTAGCTATCTAACAGTATCTAGAGACGCAACACTATTCAGCATCATTCTCACTTCCAGACACTCGGGGCCTCTGTCGCCGTCGAACGAATCCAGCACAGCTTTTTTAATAAAATTCTTGATTTCTTCCTTGAGCTGCCTCAGATTTCTAGCGATTGGACCGCCTCTTGTCACGATTTCCTTGAATTTTGGCTCCACTCCAATGGCAGTGTCTTTCCAAAAAAGAGTCCCCAATGAGCTACCAAACTGCAGCACAGAGTTGACTTTTTCGTAGATCGTGAGCGTACTGGCTTGCGTGTCTTTGGTATTGTTCGCGTCCTGCCATTTGTTGGACTTCATCACTTTCTCCAGCTGGTTTATCAGCCTACCAGAAGCCGATACTTCAGCAAAGACCCTATCGAGACTTTTTGTGTTGTTTAGGTTCTTTATGATTAGATTGATTGCGGCCGCAATCTTGAGACTCAGAAGCTGCTGCAACTGATTGTAGAACGACTCCGACGACATGATCGAGAGCGCGTTGATGAGGTTGAGTATCGATTGGGCATCGTACGAAAGCGAGAGATTCTTGAGATGCGTGTTGCAAATGTCCATCACCTTTGCTGTCTGGAGCTGCTGGAACGACTCGTAGTCCCTAACAAGCTTCAACGATTTGAGAAACGGCGAGTCTGCAAGATGAATCTTGACCTGATTCAGTAGTCTGGCCAGCGAGATGAGCGACTTGAACGGCTTTTTATTGAGCTCCTGGTCGGTCTTGTCAATTTCTTCAATGCGGGAGATCAAATATATGAAATATGTGGAGGACCGCAGCAAATTGGACGTCTGGTGTATTTTTCTCAATGCAGAGTGCAAATTAGAGGATTCGTTGTATGGTTGCAGAATTTCGGTTTCGAGCCGTGCGTACGACGCATTGACCTGTTTCAGCGACGGCTTGATTAGCTGTATAGTATTGTGGAGTTCTTCGGCTGTGTCAAGCTCTGAGATGAGGGTGGTATAGTTTTCGCTGGCACTTTTCTGGAGCCGTTTTTCGACATCTTTCAGGTCGAACTGGAGTCGTTTGATGGACGTCGTGAGGTCTAAGTCCGAGTCCTCTACGCTGTTCGTGGACACCACAAGCTCATTGGCATATCTGAGCGGGTCGAAATCTTCCAAATACGCGGCATATTCAGACATTCGTTAAGATGCTAAAAAAATTAAATTAACAAAAAAGAAAATTCATATGGGATTTAAGTTTGGATTCGAGGACGACGAACGAGATACATCTGCCGCGAAAGACGCTTTCGACGTGACCGCAGAGACTGTTGTCCCGCGGGTGCACGATATCAGCCATTTTTTGGAACTGATGACCGGCACACGGGTCTCGTATGAACATATTGACTTCCCAGGCTCGCTGGTTCGTCGTGAGTTCTTCGATGTGCGTCACCAGCTGATGAGCGAGGATGCAGAATCAGACGAGCTGCAGTTCCTGATAGGCTCCACGGCGGAAGACGTCCGGAACGGGGTTTACGAGGGAGGACTCAAGTCCTGGGAGTGCTGCTACGATGTTATGCAGAGACTGCAAGAGGTCGACTTTTCTGGCTACAAATCGTTTCTAGAGCTAGGCTGCGGGACCAGTTTGCCAAGTTTGCTAATTTTCCAGAGCCTGCTGCAACGCAAACAAACCCACGTCAATCTTATTTTAACAGACTTTAATTACGAGGTTTTGCGGCTGGTGAGTGTTCCAAACCTATTTCTGACGTGGTGTCTCACGAGCCTATCCAAGGAGGAGCTGGAGCAACTGCAGCAGCGGCCAGACGTGGAAGGAAACGTCCGTGATGGGGAAATCGACGTGACCCCCGAGCTGGTAGCTAGGTTCAAAAATGCGCTGCGTGAACAGCATGTCGCCATATCGCTCATCAGTGGGTCCTGGGGCCGCCAGATGATGACCCAGATTAATGCCCTGGTGCAGTCACCCACGCTGATGGTCTCTTCAGAAACTATTTACTCTCCACAGCACTTGCCAGTGGTGGCACAGATGGTGTCGGAGACAGTGCAGCACGCGGGCTCTTTGGCGCTAGTGGCGGCCAAGGACATCTACTTTGGCGTGGGCGGGTCGCTCACGGAGTTCTTGGCGTGCCTCGATAAAAAGCCGGTGGAATATTCTGTGGAGAAAATAAATGCTGGCCTGCAGCGCAGCTTGGTTAGGGTGCACAAAAAAAAATAAACCAATTTATTTTTTATCTACTAAAATTAGAAATCTTGTTTCAAACAGGAATTGATTGTCTAAATTGGCTTTTTCTTGCAATCCAAGCAAACCCTCTTTCTCCCGACTCTGGTAAGATACCCATGCTTATGGCGTGATTAATTCTATGTCCAGCGATACTCCCACCCCGCAGGACACCATGTCCCCTCAACACTCCCTCCCCAACGGCAACGGTCTACGACGGCCGAGAAATGTTAAGAACCTGCAGCTGGACCTGTCAAAGAACCAGACAAAATACCCGGTCCCCCTCACATACTCCTCCAACGGCAATAAACAGGTTCTCTCCCATTCTCCAACAACCACGCCCAGAACCCCTAGACTCTACCGAACACCGTCTCTCAACACTGTTCTCATGTCTTCGACAAATTCTCCTACACAGACAGCCAGCATTCAGCCCCCCACGCGGTCGTTGACTCTTTCTATAAATTCGTCAAACGGCCACCATAGCCAAAACACAGCACAGCCAGCCACCGCGGTCCAGCAGTCCCTCGAGTCCACCGATTCGCTCGCATTTTCCTCGTCCTCCACTGTCGACTCCTCAGGCTCTCTATCCGCCGTAACAGAGGTGCCCTCCTACCACCCGTCTGGTTGCGTGAAAGCGTATCCTGAAGGCCCTGTTTGCGTTCTGGAGCCAAACCTTTTTCTGTACTCTGAGCCGTCAATCGCCCAACTTATTGACTTCGACGTCATCATAAACGTCGCCCAGGAGATCAAAGACTATACAGACCAGATCTCCAACAAAACCTCGATCTCAGGCCAGAATATCCAGTATTTTTACATTCCCTGGACTCACACGTCCAAGCTGATGCCTGACTTTCCGAAACTCACAGAAATCATTGACAAGGCGCTGTCAGAAAACAAACGTGTTCTGATTCACTGCCAATGCGGTGTCTCGCGCTCGGCTTCTTTAATTTTGGCATACCTGATGAAGCACAAAAAAATCGGCTACAACGATGCCTACAACATGCTAAAAGAGAAGGCTCCGTTGATTTCGCCGAACTTCAGTCTGATATACGAGGTCATGGAGTGGGGGCGCTATCTGGGTTATAGCTCTGCTGCTTCGTCCACTAATGATATGTAAACCTGTACGCTAATACAGTCGCGTCGATCGACGATGTTCCCTAGCACAACTTGCAAGTAAATAAATTTATTAAATCTTTGTTCAAATGTCTTCAGAGCATGGCGTGAGTGCAGATTTACCGGGGCCAGTTTCGCACATGAACGATGAGAAACTACATAATGTGCGACCAGAAACCGCGGAAACAGAGTCTGGCCGACTGGATGTGCGCGAGGAAGTTCCCAACCCCATCAAGAAGGAAGAGCCGTTGCTGTCAGAGTCTGAAACCGACATTGACGAGTCGATTCCGTTGCCATCCAACAGAACTAGAAGGCTCCACTGTCTCATGAGGAGGAGCTCGGATGAAAATGACTCTGACGACGAGCCTGGCTCCAAAAAACAGGTGCAGAAACGGTCTGCTTCGCAGAGCTCGCGATCTTCAGAGCGCAAGGTGAGTGGCAGAAGCGGGAAGGACGCCTCAGGAAGGTCACTTTTGCAACGACACTGTGCAAAGGGCCACTATGATGAGGCCAAACAACTCATTGAGAACGGAGCAGACGTGAACGAAGCTGATTTCGCGGGCAACACGCCGCTCCACGAGGCCGCTCTGGAAGGATATTTGGATGTTGTGGAGCTGCTATTGGATAACGGGGCCGACATAAATGCGCAGTCGGCCCATATCGACAAGGACACCCCCTTGATTGATGCGGCTTCAAATTTACACTACGACGTGGTCCGTACGCTGCTGGATCGCGGAGCCAATCCGTGTCTGGTGAATTCGCAGGGCGACTCCGCATTGGACTCTGTTGAAAGAGATCGCGATTTGAATGATTTGGAGGAGGAAGAGCTCGACAAAGTCAAGAAGCTCAAAAAGCTACTTGCTCAGGCCACTCGAGAATACAAAAAGAAACACGCCAGGAGCCAAAGCTCGGGGCCAGGAACAGATTCGGAAAAGGAGGAGGTTTCTAAACGGTCGAGCGCAGTGTTTTTCGATCCCTTCTCGAAGGAGGGCAGATCTGAAATCTACCACAAGGTTTCAGAAAACGACGTCACTTTTGTGCTGAATTATGTTTCAAACCTCGCAGGAAGCAGGATATCTCCGGACTTGCTGTGTCTGGCTGCAAAGCATGGCCATACTGATATTGCCAGTTTGCTCATTGCATTTGGAGCCAAGGTGAACTACGTTGACAAGAATGGAATGACACCTCTGATGCATGCTGTTGGAAAGGACCATATTGACATGGTCAAGCTGCTTTTGGAGAATAAGGCAGATGTGTCGTTGATGGATAAACATGGTCGTACGGCGATTGACATACTGCAAGAAAGCTACGTTCCTGACGACGAAGAGATGAGGATTCTGAAGGAGGCCAGCCAAAAGAGTACCAAAAAACGAAAAGAACGTGCTGAGACACCGGAGAATGATCGAAAAAAGAGCGACGTGAAGAAAATAAAGCACAGGCCATCCACAGACAGCGACACATCAGTGCGTTCTGCCCCTCAAACGCCGGCTGCTACGCGTGTTCCAACGCCTGTGAAACAGGAGCCCAAACCAGAACCGAAGATACAGCCTAAACGAGAGGAAAAACCTCTTCCTCCTACTCCTGAGGAACTGGAGGAGAGAAGAAAGCAGGAAGAGGAGGCACGTAAAGCACGCGAGGCACTAGAGTTACAGCGGCTAGAGAGAAAGAAGGCGCGCCAGCAGCAGATTGCGCGAACAATTGCAGAACAGGAAAGAAAGAGAAACGAAGAGCTACGTGCTGCAGCCATGGAGGAAGAGCGGCGAAAACAGCAGGAGGAGCAGGAACGCGCTCGGAGATTGCAGGAGGAAGAGCAGCGTGCTCAGCAGGAAGCTGAGAAACAAAACATGGAACGCAAGCAGTATATTCGCAGCTACTATCCATATGGATTGAAGATTGCAAGATTTGATGGACATCGCACAGAGACAGAAATATCGCAATATCTTCCATTGTACGTGTTCGAAGTGGATGGTGAGAGCTATTTGGTCGATTTGCAGGCGATCTTGATCCTTGGGACAGAGAAGTTTTATGATGAGAATAGCGATATAGAGAGGAAACCGCTCACCAAGGCAGAGAAAGCACGTGTGTGGAATATGCTGTGGCCGATGATTGGCGTGTTTCTGAAAGGCGACAGTGTTCAGCTTCAAGAGCTCAGAAAGATGTATGAGACTGAGGAGAAAAACTTTGAAGAGCTAGTTCTCAACTGGATCAAACTGAGCGACTTTGACAAAATCCTAGAGAACTCAAGGTACGCTGTTGTTAAACAAGTTTACGAGAGATTTGCACTCTGCAAAGTGGCGCCCGTGGAGCACAAAGATCAGGCTGTCACTTTACCCAAAACCGAGGCAAGCAAACCAACGGCCGAGCGTGCAGTGCCTCTTCGTCTCGGGCCTAAAGCCAAAGCAGTCCTACAAACGTTCGACAGGAAATTGTGGTAATCAATTTAGTGTATAATAGTTTAATTTTATTGCTGAATTTGCAATAACTAGCCTAACAACCACCCCACTCGAGGTTGGTCTCTGTCAATGAATAGCTTGCTTGATTGATGGGGATGGTAAAGGTCTTATTTGGATTGAACTTGAGAGTATCCACTGAATGGGTTGGCGTTCTTCGATTTCAGGTACTCGTCGGACATCTCTTGCCATTCTCTGTTCATGGTCTTTGGAATGTATCTCTTTGATCTGTAGTAGAAGAACCCTGTGGCGGTGAGAGAAATACCAATGACGACACCCCAGAAAATGTATCTGATGTCTTCAGCGGAGTGGATAGGCTTTCTTGGTCCCCACTCGCCGAACGAAACGTAGAAAGCTGCCTTCTTCTCCTCCGGAGTCAGTTGAGTCCATGGCAATTTTTGTCTCTCAGCAAGAGCCTCGATCACTTCCTTTCTGTCCTCTTCTGGAAGTTTCTCCCATCTAAGTTGTATATTCGACACGGTAGCCTGTGACAGTGCAGAGGCGTGTCTCACTTGCACTCTAGGAACGGTCTTCAATGCTTGTCTCAACATGTTGTACACCTGAGAGTTAGTATATGAAAATCGGGGACCAGATGAAAAATCTTACCACCGCTTGCTGACATAACATGCTGTTTTCTGAGGATAAAAAATTGCAAAATCGTTGCGCTCTCATTGGCTGGAACCCTTTTCGAGAAGAAACGGCTTTTAGATCGAGTTCTTTGCGAGCACAGAGGCACGTCTGGCTAGTCGTGGCTCACCTGCTATACCCCTGTAGCTCTTGCCTCGTGTTCGCTAATCTTCAATGAAACGTCATTGTGACCTGTAGCTGATACAAACATAACGTCATTCATACGCTAGCCATAGTGCCCTGTGGAACACTGTATCATCCAATTGATTACACGGTGTAGTCGTTCTCCGCATTGACGTGTACAATCATCTGTGTCGCTAACTGTGCAATAAAAATCCTCCTGAAAAAGCCTTGTAAGATCATTCCATTGACAACGGCCCCATGGCAATTCCTACTCACCCTTTGTATCCTAACTTCTGGTATATTCCAACAAAGAATCCAGTCGTCAATAAACTTCTATAGAATTTGTTTATTAGGCACACCAAAGTATGGAAAAATTATCCTTCACCGTCTGCCACTCTCAAATACGGCCTTACGCTCACCAAACATTGGATTTTTATTGGAGAACACGATAAGCTGATGATTTTCTCGTGTTTAGCCTACACACCCGTACACCGCCTAGCTCGAGATCTTCTCTCTCAATTGAGTCAAGAACTCTTTGTAACTCAAGTTTGCGCTCACTCTGTCCTCAACGAGCTCAGACATGCTCCACATTCTCAGCGGAATGATGTCTCTGTTGGTGTTCATCATGTTCTCGTTAGTCGAAGGGCCTCTCACAACATACAGGTTCAAGTACTCGATAGAGCCCTCGTTTTCTCTAACCTTGTTGATGATGTTTCTCACACGGACGTTGAACTCGTTGTCCAGCTCCGGAAGCTCCGCCTTACCAATTGGCACCTCATTGATCGAGTCCACGCCAAAGACGTCATTCACCAACTGAGGAACAGCGTCTCCTCCAATGTACAAAAACAGCTCAGAAGTGTTGTTGATCAGATACAGGCCGTACTTCTCAAAGTTCGTAATGGTAGCATTGATGGCCTCTGGGAGAACGATTTCGCCGTGCTTCTTGGGAGGAATGTCGTACGGGTCGTCCTCACCCTCATACGGCAAACCGCAGTCATCTGTCATGGAATGCAACGCGTACACGGTAGGGTAGATGTAGTTGATCAGGCTAGGCAGAGGCAAGGTGGCCAGTCTGTTAAGAGCAGAGGAACGGTGGTCAGAAGGAACCTTGCCCGTACGGAACGCAATGTGCTTGGTGAGCGATTGCAACAACAATGGCAGCATTCTCAGGTTTGTGCAGAGCTGCAATGGAGAAGACGATCCAAGATTACCAGGAACGATTTCCTTCTTGTAGACACTGAGAATATCCACCAACACCTTGTTTAAGTAATCTCTAGCATCGTTCAAGGAGGAAGACAACGTCTTTTCAATGGCCTTATGCGTGAAGTAGTTCGTAATGGCCAATTGGTCAGCGGAAGCATAAACGTCTGTGAGATCCTTAGAGGTTGGAATGCCCACAGTGAGCACTCTGATTCTTCTCTCTCCAAAGCAAGTCGTATGCAAAACGGCACATTGGAAGAAAACGTATGGTTTGGATATGTACTCGTCAATTGCAACCTCAATGACATACGATTGGTCTCTTGGGAATGTTGGGAACGAGCACAAGTCCGAGGATCTGTTGAAGAAGTTTCCAAAGAAGGCGTTCATTCTCAGTCCACTGGAACCTCTCACTCTCAACACAGCCTCCAAAGCAATGTCCATGGAGAGATGATTAGAAACCTCTTTGGTGAGTTTGGTAATATCCTCCACTCTGCTAGCAGACCATGCTGGGTAGAAGTGAGTCTGACCTGCTGTGTACCTTGGAAGGTTAGAAAGGGTTGCAACGTCTTGATAATTGGAACCTGTCAAAAACATGTCCACAGTCACCTGGGACTTGTTACATTCCACGGCGAACGACTTGTAAAATGAGTTGTTAGAAGTCAAAAGTGCTGATGCCTCCTTTGGTTTACCACTGACAGCGTTCTCATCTCTTATAGCCAGTTTTCCAACACCCATGTTTGGAAGAGCAGATGTGAAAGTGATAATCTTACCACCGATCTGAGAAATCAGCTTGTGTGCGGACTTGAGAGCTGGTCCCAATGCCGATCCGGTATTTTGGTTGTTTGCAAAGAAGTCAACAAAGTTGTTGAGCAGTTTCTCAACGTTTTTCCTGCAGTCTTTCAAATTCACCAGCAAGTTATCTGGAGAAGGTATCAGCACGTCGTCAAGATCGGAAACAATCATCATCGAGGCTTCTTTATCTTCCTGGTCGTCACTTGGGATGGTGAAGAAAGAAATGCTGGAATCAACACCCAGGAACGCAACTCTGGCTCTTCCGTTCTCGTTAGGAATTCTATCAAGAGTGTCTAGAATGGTTCTGGTGACAGTTGCCAGCAGACCATTTTGAATGGAGGCGTAGGAAACGTCAAGAACAAAAACGTAAACCAACGGCTGCGGTGGTCTCACCATATACTCGGAAGGAGCCACGAACTCCACCATTCCGTAATTGAGCTCGCTTCTCTCCAACCTGTTCAATGGCGTAGAAGTCATTCTATCGTAGTCGAACCCACCAGGGACGTCATTTAGGAGCGAACAGAAGTTACATCTCCATCTCCTTCCTTGTTCCGTGAATTGGATGAACGGATTGATATACGATCTGCATCTACGACATCTCGAGATAATAGTGTCGCTGACGACAGGAACAGGTCTCTCAGAGTCATGGAGCGAGACGTATGGTCTCACCACCAGTGCAAACGGCAATTTAGACTTCTTCAACAAGGAGCTGGTCGTTGGAACGACGTTCAAAGTTGACCTGAAATACTCTGGAGAACAATTTGCCTCTGGGTTGCCATTGACGGACGTGCCTGGTGCCAGAATCATCGGTGGAGGCGGGAACTGCAAGTCAGCAATAGGTGGAGGAGTTTCTTTGAGCAGATCTGTGGAGTAAAGTTGGTTCAATGGCAATGCCGTTTGCGCTGGCTGAGCCGGTGCCTGGTACGAAGGCTGCGGATATGCGGGGTTTTGCAATGGTGCTGCGCCCACATCCTGGCCGTAGATTCCTGCTGGAGCTGCCTGAGGATACGCAGGCACGTTTGGAGTCTGGGGCTGTTGGGCACCGAGATTGATTCCTGCAACACCCTGGGCCAGCTGGTTGACTGGAGCAGCTGCCTGTGGAGAAGAGTACAGCCCCTGGTTAGCCTGAGGCTGCTGTGGCTGCGCTGGTATACCGTATGCAGCCGACGGGTCTGGGGCCTTGTACATTGGCTGTGGATATGCTCTTCTTCTGTTGGACATGGTGGAAGGTTTTGGAAGGCGATGATTTTATGGTTTGAAAGCGCAATTCGGTCTTGAAAACGGGTACAAATGGTGATTCCGCTGGTTTCAGCTTAAATCTGCCGGTTCGATCGTTCTTTTGCAGCTCGTTTAATATCACACGCTCCAGATATTCGCAGAGAACAAAACAAAACATCTTTTTTTCATGAAATGCTAGCTAAAATCACCACTCGGACTTTGGCGATTGTACACGACCATAGGTGGCAACAAAATACATTAAGATTACACCAGCCACATCGGCGCATGTGTGGCTTAGTCCAGTCTCAGCTGGAAGAGAGTCTCGAATTGGCTCCGCGTGGCCTTCAGAGAGTCCAGTAGGCGGTCTAGATCCACCTTTGAAAAATTCCTCCAGTCGAATCTGGTCAGCGTTCCTGCCAAAAATGTAACAATCATCTTTAGCAGACGATACAGCTGAATCAGAGTATACTGGATTTGAGGCACTAATTCCGCCAGTTCAGGCTTATTGTTCCACAGTTGGATCGCCACGGCAACGGCAGCAAGAAAGATCACCAGCTTTATTGTGTTGACAAACGTTCTGTAGATCATTCTGGCCATTCTAAGCACCAGTTTAGCACTCACGTAGAGCACAAGAAAGTACATGAATAACGACCAGATTTCGGGATAGGCTTGTTTGAACTGGGAAATATATCTTGATGCCGTAAGGATAGCAGTTCTGAGAGAGGCCAGAACCATGCTGACAGTCAAGTCGTAATCGTAGCTCATGATGAAAACAATAATGTATACAGATGGGGGTGTAAGGGTTAGTTTTAATGATAAATAATTGATTTGGGGCGAATATTTTATTTTCCACTTGATTTCTTCCTTCGCCATGGCTTCAGCACAGGAGATACTGTCCTTGTACAGGCAATTTTTGAGATACTCGCGCAAGTTTGAGAACTACAATTTCAGGGAGTACTTTTTGAGAAGAAGCAGGGAGGAATTCCGCAAGCTGAAGGAATTCGATGGCGATACCTCGGCAATTATAGAAAAGGCGAAAAAGGAGCTCGGAGTTCTCAGAAGACAGTCTACAATCTCGCAAATGTACCACTTTGACAAGCTAGTGGTGGAAAAAGTGAAGAACCATTGATTTATGGTGTTGATACATCTAATACAATCTATTCTAGTTGGGCAGCAACCTCCAAAACGGACTTGCTGAGTCTGGCGGCGGCCTCGACCAGCAAATCGGTGCTTCCGGTGTAACAAATGGCCATGCGGACGAAGTTGGTGCGTTCCTTGGAGAACTCATAGTTAACAGCCATGGCGCCTCCATACACAACGCCCACTCCGTTGACCGCGCACCTTGTCTTGAGAAGCTCGGTGCCTTTTTCCAGATTGTCCTTGCCAAAGTCGACGATGCTGGAGACGAACATGCCGCACTCCGGGTCCATGACTTTTAAGTAACCTTTTTTAGCGGCTTCTGTATCTAGAAGAGCTTTAACGAAAGCATTTTTCCGAACGAGATACTCGTTTCTGACCTTGATAATCCACTTGAGCCAGCCCTCTAGGCCGCCCATGTAGCGGATCGTGTCGTTGACCAAAATCTGTGAGATCCCGCTCGGTGCCCTGGAGCTGAGGTCAGAGTACTGCGTGCAGCTCTGGATCACCCGTTTGTGGCCCGCCAGGAACCCGAGTCTCAGACCCGGGGCAAACACTTTAGAGAAAGTCTCTGTTCTGATGACTCTTCCAGTGGTGTCCAGGTTAATGTAGGAGCCGTGCAAAGAGTCGATAAACTCCTCTGGAGTGAGATCGAACTTTGGAGTCTCCGAGACTTTTTGGAAGTTGAGGTAGGCATACGGCTCATCTTCCAGAATGACAAAATCGTGTTCCTCAGCAAGCTGAAGAATCTTTTTTTTGTGCTCCGTGGTCTGAGCAACACCCAGCGGGTTCTGGCCCGTGGGGATAGTGTACAATAATTTTGGCTTTTTTTTGCCTGGATGCAGGGTGTCCCAATTCTCAAGGATTTCCTTCAGGTTGGCGGAAAAATCAAACGTCTTGTCAGGCCCGAAGTCCAGCTTCACTGGGACGGTGTTGACGCCGAGATTGTTCAAGGAATTGAGGATCGGGATAAAGGTAAACTCCTCCAGCAGCATCGAATCGCCTTTGCTCAGAAACGAGTCGAACACCTTGTCAATTCCGTTGGAGCCTCCGCAAGTGAGCATCGTGGACCATTCGTCGTAGCCCGGTCTCCACACTTTCTCGACAAAATCCCGTGTAAAGTCCACGAGACATTTGGTGCCGTTGGTGAAGCCATACTGCAATCCGGTTTTCAGGTCAATCTCCGAGGGATCGGACGCGACCTGCGACACCAGGAACGAGGAGTCGGACTGTGGCTCGTGAGCCACAGCAGTTTCCTCGTGATAGCCGTCCTCAAAGGGCTTTTCAGCAATGCCAATTCTGATGCTCTTGACAGGGAAGAAGTCATGGTTGGGCATGCCCCCAACCAGACTGATAGGGGCAGGATGCGGCTCCTCGCCTTCGGGAAGCTTGGCAGAGCTCCAGAAATGGCGAGTGACGCGCGCCTTGGCGCGCTCGGACATGAGATTCTCGTGTTGGTAGGACATGGTGGCAAAATTAAGATAACAAACTAAGCAGCCGTCTCACGCTTTTACTATCAAATGCGGTGCGAGGGTGGGCGCACTTAATAGCTCAAAAGATTTGCTACGATAATTTTTTTTTTCCACTTTTAGGCAATGTCACCGTTTTGAAGGATCAGAAAGGTAGCATTGACTCCAACGCTTAATGCCTTCGCGTAGACCGTTCGATGGTCTGTGTGAATACTTTTGCGTTGGAAAAGCAAAACTGACGTTTGTCAGTTAGGATTACTCCACCCTGGTCAGACTTTCCCATGTCTGGTGAGGACTAAATCACCTTCCTAAATTTTTTTAAAAATAACTAGCAAGTGCTATTAATCTACTGTATACACTGGTACAAGCTTTTGAGGTATCTAACGGCGACTAGTGTTTGGCAGCTCCAACAACACCGCCAACCACGGCTCCGACAATGATGCAAATGATCACCACACAGACCCAGAAGATGATCCACTTGAGTTTCCGGCCCTTGCGGGCGTGGTCTCTGGCCTTGATGACGTTGGCGTCGCCTCGCTCCAAGTGATCCTGGGCCACAGCCACATTCTCGTTGACGTTGTCGAACATCACGTCCTGCTCGAAAACAAGCTCCTGCAAGTCGCCAAACAGCTGGTTCAGCTCGGCAGCAAGTCGCTCGGTTCTCTCCACTTCCATGTGTCTGGCCTGCACCTCCTGCAGAACGGTCATCGCCTCGCCTTTCCTGTTCGACATCCGAATGGCGTTGTCGAACACCTGCTGGTCGCCAACCGTGTAAACGAACTCGGCGGCCTCGTCGTACGTAGCATCCGGATTAACAATCTTGTACTGGTTGATGGCTTTCTGCTTGTTGGCCTGGTTGTATCTGTCTTCGATTTTGGCCAGCCTGGTGATCGAGGCTCTGAACTGAGCGGTCAAATTCTCGGCCTGTTTCTGCTTGTCGGTGTCGGAGCCGCATTCTTTGTACAATGCCTGCAATTTTGGCTTGATTGTATTTTTCTGGAGGTCAGAGAGCGTATTATTGTTATTGTCAATTTGTCTCTGGAAAGAGGCCATCTCCTCGGATCCTATCGCGTTTAGGGAGTCCAGTTGCAGCTTTTCCAGTCTGTCAATCAACGTATTGTAGTCTGAAAGGTCGTCCTTGATGTCCTGGACGAGCGTGAAGAACTGGTTCGTGCCGGTCATCTCGTACGCCGAGTTCTCGGCGTAAGGGTTCCCTTGGCCTGCAGCGTACGGGTTATCAATCTAAAACGTTAGCGCCCACATTCAACCGCCCATCCGTCGGCCATTGGCCATACTTACAGTGCTCATTCTTCTGGTCTAGTCCTTTATTTTCCAGGCGGAACAAAAAATAGTTATCACAAGAATTGTGCCAGACTATACTTTTTTTGAAAAGCCGCGGTGCGAGGGTGGATGACGCTCCTGCCAAAGGGACCCGAGCTGGGGTCCTCCTAAGGGGTCTGGGGTCGGGCAATCTGTCCGTTTGGATTTCTCGCGCGGAATCTTCTGTATATGTTGCTGCGGTTTCCTTCCACGATACCCTGAAGCCGTTGGGAGCTTGCTTTTCGACCCTTGGACGCCTTTTTGCACAGCCTTGTGTCTTGACATGAAAAATTAAAAAAATTCATGTAGGGTGATTTTCTGTATATGCCTTCGTCGTCGGTTTTGCCCCAGAAAAGAGCCTCTGAAATAGCCTCGTCTGCTGGAAAGCGCCAGATTAGCATCAAGCAGACGCCTGAGGAGGAGGCCAGAGCAAAAGATTACTTTCAGTCGCATGTTTTCGATGATCATTTCAAACAAGACCTCAAAAAGCAGATCGCAGATTCGCAGCCGTATCGATGGGGGACAATCCAAAACTTGATCGACGATGATCTTTTGCGTAACGTGCGCAAGGAAATCATTTCTGAGATCAGTTTCAAGAAGAAAGAAACAGATATCTACAAAGTGTTCCAAAGCGGTGATCTCGCCAATCTTTCGGGTATGACCAAGCAGGACCTGGAGCGGCTGCCAAGCCTCTACAAGCTGCGGTCTGCCATTTACTCTCAGACTTTTCGTGACTACGTGTCTTACGTGACGGGCTGCGGGAAGCTCAGTGGAGTGAAGACCGATATGAGCATCAATACGTACTCAAAGGGCTGTCATTTGCTCACGCACGATGATGTGATTGGCTCCCGAAGGGTCAGTTTCATCCTGTACATGCCAGAACCGGGAAAAACATGGAAACCCCATTATGGTGGCTCATTAAGACTGTTTGACTCTGTCGTTCCCAACGTGCCTAGATCAGACTACTACTGCAAGCTGACACCGCAATTTAACCAAATAGCATTTTTCACTGTACAGCCGGGGCTCTCTTTTCATGATGTCGAGGAAGTGCGCGTTGACAAGCAGCGACTCTCCATCCAGGGCTGGTTCCATATTCCGCAGGCCGGCGAGGACGGGTATATTCCTGGAGAGCAGGAACGCACCGAGGCCAAGTCGACGCTTCAGCAGCTTGAATCGAAGGAGCTCAAGGAGTACGATTTTCCGAAAATACAGTACAACGAGCTGCCTCCGTTGGAAACGCAGGAATTGGGCACTCTAGTTGGAAAAGAGTCGGATTATCTGTCATCCTTGGACCTTGAGTATTTGCAAAAATACATGAATCCATCGCTGTTGACCGCTGGCTCGATTGAGCGTCTTAACAATATTTTTGCCGAGGAGTCGGTGGTGGACGTGCATACGTTCCTGAGCGAGGAATATTTGGGCGACCTGAAAAAACAGATGAAACAGCTCGAGCTGAACGAATACCCAGAAATGCCCCAGAAACAAGATCAGGTCGTCTTTCCATGGAAACTTGCCGTGCCTCCGCACAAGCAGAGATACTGCTATATCGACGGGTTGCAGAAACAAAATATTGATAACGCACAGAGCATAGCACAGATAAACCAGGTGAAGTCTATAGAGCTGCCGAATTTCGAGCTCACGAAAAACATATTTGAGCTTCTAAAGCCTGAAGTGGCTCAACGGCTTGAAGAGGCACGTGGAAGCAACCCATCGTTAACGAGCATTCACGACGTTTCCATACGGCTGTGCGAATTGGCATCCTTTTTCAAGAGTGTGAGCTTTAAAAAATGGCTAATGGCCGTGACAGGACTGCGCCCTACTCACGACCAGATCCTTGCGCGCCGGTTCCGTCCTGGCCACGATTTTACGCTGGCTTCCAAATTGGACCTGGCTACCGACGATAGACTTCTGGACGGCCTTTTGGAGGCTACCTTGAACCTAACTCCATCTTCTGGCTGGGAAAGCGGTGAATTTGGCGGCTATGAGCTCTGTATGGGTACAGACGAGCCAGAGGCTGAGGAGACTGCCGAGGAAGGCCTGAACGAAGACGAGGCTGCCATTTACAAAGCGTCAGGGGAAGATTCTGTTGTTTACGAGTCGCAGGCCTGCTGGAACAAGTTGAGCCTGATGTATAGAGACTCGTCTGTGCTGAAGTTTGTAAAGTACGTGAGTTTCAACGCTCCAGGTTCCAGATGGGACGTGAGTTGCGGATGGCTTTGTGCTAAGGACGAGTCTGAGGAGTCCGGGTAATAGGTTGTGTGTTTTTTTGATAATCGACTTTTTGGATTTTTTTTGGATTTTTTTAAATTTTTTCTAATCGTGAGTCTTGTTTGTTCTTTGTATGAACAGATTGATTAATCAAACTGCCAGAAACTGTTTGATTATCTACAAGAACAAGACTAATTTGCTTAGACCCGCCCGTTTAGTTTCTTCGCAACTCGCAAGACCAATAATGACTTCTGCCGTGGATACTCTTTCTTCCAAGCTCGATTCGCTGAAGCTACAGGCTCCCCCTGCCATCCAGGGCTCATTCCCAGACTACAACACTGTGGATCTATGCAGAAATTACATTGCCAACCAGCTGTCTGAGCTGACCGGAGTTGATGCTTCGATCGCATACCAGAGTTTGGAGTGGTCCCTTGTTCTGGAGAACGGAGACTTGATCGTTCCTCTTCCTCGTCTGAGGTTGAAGGGTGACCTTGTTGCGCTGGCCAAAGAGCTCGCTGAGAAATTTCCTCTTGGTGGCTATCTCAAAAAAGTGCATCCTGAGGGCAAGTTCCTGCAGTTCTTCTTCAACCCAGAGTTTTTACTGAAATACGTGGTCAAGGATGTTCTCGAACGCAAACAGGACTTTGGCTCTTGTCCGCTGGGTAAAGGCAAACGTGTTGTGATCGAGTTTTCCTCCCCAAATATTGCCAAGCCGTTCCACGCTGGCCATCTGCGTTCGACCATTATTGGTGGTTTTCTATCCAACCTGTACGAGAGGCTCGGCTGGGAGGTTATCAGAATGAACTACCTGGGAGATTGGGGAAAACAGTTTGGTCTGCTTGCTGTTGGGTTCGAAAAATATGGCTCTGAGGCGGAGTTGGAGTCCAACCCTATTCAGCATCTGTTCGATGTCTATGTGAGAATTAACCAGGACGTGAAGGCCGAAGAGGAGGAGGCTGAAAAGACAGGTGTTCCTCTCGACGAGGCCAGCTCTGTGGACGGCGCCGCACGTGCTTTCTTCAAGAGAATGGAGCAGGGAGACAAGCAAGCCTTGGGACTTTGGGAGAAGTTCCGTGCGCTGTCGATTGAGAAGTATATCGACACATATGCTCGGCTGAACATCAAATACGATGTTTATTCTGGTGAGTCGCAAGTGAGCCAGGAATTGATGGACAGAGTGCAAAAGGAGCTGCAAGAGAAGAAGCTTGTGACAGAAGACAGAGGAGCTTTGTTGATTGACTTCAAGCAGCTGGGCGAGAAGAAGTTGGGGAAAGTGCTTGTTCAAAAGAGCGACGGGACGTCGCTGTATATCACACGTGATCTGGGGGCCGCGATTGAGCGTAAGGAGAAGTACCATTTCGACAAGATGATCTATGTGATTGCGTCGCAGCAAGATTTGCACGTGAGACAATTTTTCCGTATTTTGGAGAAAATGGGGTACAGCTGGGCCAAGGACGAGCTGCTGCACGTGAACTTTGGCCTGGTGTTAGGCATGAGCACCAGAAAGGGAACCGTTGTGTTTTTGGACGATATTCTGGAGACGGTGAAGAGTGCCACTTTGGAGATTATGCAGAAGAACGCCGAGAAGTTCACGTTGGTGGAGGATCCTGAGGCTGTGGCCGACCTGGTTGGAATTTCTGCCGTGATGATCCAGGACATGCAGGGCAAGAGAAACAACAACTACGAATTCAGTTGGGACAGAATGCTTTCTACAGAAGGCGATACAGGCCCTTATTTGCAATATGCCCATTCCAGATTGAGGTCGATTGAGAGAAACTGTAACGTTGCGGAGGAGAAACTGCTCGTCGCCGATCTGTCCATTGAGAATCTCGTTGGCACAGAGGACCAGGTCAAACAATTAGGATTGGAGCCAGCGGAGCAGGCAAAGAAACTGGACATTTTGGCCACTCAGCGCGAGAAAGTGGAATCGCTGGTGCGTATTCTTGTGTCATACCCAGACATTCTTCGGTATGCGTCGAAGAACCACGAGCCGTCGACGCTGGTGACGTACCTGTTCAAACTGACGCACCAGTTCTCGTCAACGTACAAAGTGCTACGTGTGATGGGCGAGAAAGAACAGGTTTTGGAGGCCAGATTGGCGTTGTTCAGCTCTGTGAGACAGGTCCTCAACAACGGGCTCCGGGTGCTGGGCATTACGCCGGTTGACCGAATGTGAATTAATAATCAGAAAATAGAATGGTAGCAAAAATTGAAATAAAAAATAGATCAAATTAAGTGAGTTTTATTGTGGATGGATTTAGCCTTTCCATTATTACCGGGCCTTTCGAATTTAGCATATCCATAAAATGACTTTCAACACTATTGAGGACGCCCTCGAGGCGTACAAGAACGGTGAGTTTCTTGTTGTGATGGACGACGAGGACCGTGAGAACGAAGGAGACCTGATCATCGCTGCAGAGAAGGTGACCCAGGAAAAAATGGCCTTTCTGGTCAAACACTCGTCGGGCTTTGTGTGCGTGCCCCTGAGCACGGAGCGCGCCGACGCCCTTGACCTTCAGCCTATGGTGCCGCACAACACGGACCGTCATGGCACGGCCTACACTATTACTGTGGACTACGGCGAGGGCACGACGACGGGGATCAGTGCCCACGACAGGGCGTTGACCGTGCGGCAATTGGCGAACCCGGACTCGCAGCCGGCGGATTTTCTGCGTCCTGGGCACATCTGCCCGCTGCGTGCCCGGCCGGGTCTGCTCAGAGAAAGAGTCGGCCATACCGAGGCTGCTGTGCAACTGTGTGTTCTGAGCGGTCTGCAGCCGGCTGGAGCCATCTGCGAGCTTGTCAATGCCGATGACGGACTGATGATGCGGTTGCCCGAGTGCACGAAATTTGCTCAGGAGCACGGACTGAAAATAATCTGTATCAAGCATCTTTTGGAGTACATGGATGAGAAAAAAAATCTATTAAAAATAATGAATAGACTATTTGGAACCCGTAACAATTTGCCCAAGGCGACGCTGGGCGACGCAATCAGCAGCATCGATGAGCGCGCCGCGTCGCTGGACGTGAAGATCTCCAAGCTGAACACCGAGCTCGCGACGTACCAGCAGAAAATGGCCAAGATGCGCGACGGGCCGGGCAAGACGGCCATCAAGCAGCGTGCACTCAAGGTGCTGAAACAGCGCAAGCAGCTGGAAGCGCAGAAAGACCAGCTCGACGCGCAGAGCTGGAACATCTCGCAGGCGCAGATGACGACCGAAAACCTGAAAAACACCATGATCACCGTGGACGCCCTCAAGAGCAGCAATAAGGAGCTCAAGCGCACATACGGCAAGATCGACATCGACAAAATCGAGGCGCTGCAGGACGAAATGCTCGACCTGATCGACCAGAGCAACGAGCTGCAGGACTCGCTTGCCCGCAGCTACGATGTGCCGGACGACATCTCGGAGAGCGAGCTTGACGCAGAACTGGAGGCCCTGGGCGACGAGATCGCCGAGGATGAGACCCCGGCGTACCTGGAGATGCCTACGTTTGTGGACGAGCCTATCCAGCCCGAGCAGGAGGAGACGGTTAAGGAGGGCGAGCTGGTGCAGTGATTGAAGTATATACAGCTATTCGGTGCGCTGCAACGCCATCAAATAGTTGCCCGTGTCGGGCAAGCTGGTGAATACCCAGCCCTGGAGCGGGAGATAGGTGCATCCTCTAGCGTCGACGACGCGGAACTGTGTTCCGTCCACAAACTCGGCGATCTCGCGCCGGTCGATGTACTTGGAGTAAGTGTGCGTTCCGACAGGCACGATTCGCAGCACGTACTCGCCAAAGACGATCGTCGTGAGCCACGAGACGAGGTCTCTGTTGATGGTGGATAGAAACAGAAAACCGTCCTTTTTGACGTGCTGCATTGCCGTCTGCAGCACGAGCGCGGGATATTCGACGTGTTCGAGCATTTCCATCATGGTGACGATGTCGTATTGATCGTCTTTGTCGAGCTGTTCTATTGATTTTAATTGATAGTCGATTTTGTCTGTAATCGCCGGGTCAAGCGCTTTGTGCTGGTTGGCGACGCGAATGACCTCCGGGCTGAGGTCAATTCCTCGCACGGACGCCACCATGGGCAACCGGGCAAGCGATTCGGACAAGATGCCGCCGCCACAGCCGATGTCGAGACACGAAAGCCGCAGCTGGCGGAGCTCCAGTGCGATGCGTCTGTCGATTTCTGTCTGTATGGATTGCGCCACAGGGCCCGGCAGCACGTTGTGGTGGTTCCAGCCGGGCACAAACGTTTTCTGTTCGTCGGGCACGCCGGCGTTGATTTTGATATGACTGCGCAGAGTCTCGTTAATGAAGTCCATGCGGACGAGGTTCATCTTGTGCAAAATGCGCTGTGGGCCGGTGGTGTCCCACCATGACGCGGCGAGGCTGTTGAAGTGTGATTTTTCGGCCTCGGAAATGGCCGTCGACAGTCTTCTGAGAAACATAAATAATTTAATTTAATTTTAATTATTTTTTTATTTATGTCTTCTTCCGAGGAGGAGTTTGAGAGTTTGATTGCGACGCGCGAGCGGCGGGCAAACGCCGGGTCGCGGCTGAAGAAGTTACTGGAGGCTGAGGAGGACGAAGTACTGGGAGACGAGGATGAGAATGTGCAGCTGCTGTTTGCGGAAGAGGGTGAGGACAACGAGTGGAGCGACGAGAGTGAACAAAGCGAGCAGGAGGAAGAGGAGGAAGAGGATGAGGGGAATGACGCTGGCGAAGCCGAGGAGGAGGCCGGTTCAGGCTCGCCCGACGCTAATTCAGATGAAATGCTGTCGTCGTCGGAGCTGTCTGCGTCAGACGCCGACGAGAGCGAGGGTGAGCGCGAATTGCAAAAGGAACAGAAGCGGCGCAGAAAAAAGGTCGAGATCCCGGCGATCCGCAGGAAGCCTGCTGCCACGGCGCCGCGCAAGCGGCGCAAGGTCGACTTGGAGACGGGCGACAGACGGCTTTCTACAAGAACCACCACGGCACAGAATACCCAGGCCATTCAGGAAAAGCTGGTCAAGATGAAGGAGCGACAGTCGCACACCAAGACGCGCGTGCGGGAGGAGTACGTCGAAAAGACGCTGGAGGAGAACCTGGAGGAGGCAAAGGTGACAGAGGAAATGAATACGCTGTCGCTGAACCTGTTTTTCCAGCAGGAGGTTGAAAAGAAGAAGAAACAGCGCGACCTGATGAACAGCAAGCGGTTCCGGCTGATGGAGTATATTTCTTTCCAGAGTTTTGGCAAGCTGGTGACGCCGCAGGACGAGCTGGACCGGATCAGAGAGGAGAAGGAGAGAGAGGAGCTGGCGCGGCGGACGACAAAAAGGCGCGGCCGGAGACGTAAGAGCGAGATCGAGCGCGCACGATTGGAGGCAGAGAGGCAGCAGCAGCAGCAGGGAGAGGTGAAGCAGGAGGAACAGGACAAGCAGGACAAGCAGGAGGAAGTATTTGATGAGACAACGGTCGTCAAGGAGGAGACAAAGGACATTAATGAGGAGACGAGCGAGACGCTGAACGAGGCGACGGAAAAGGTGGAGGTGAACAAAGCGGGGGAGGAAATAAAGGAGGAAATAAAGGAGGAAACGAAGCAAGAAACGAAGCAAGACACCGAGGAGGCCGTCGAAGAGGCCGAAGAGGCTGTCGAAGAGGCTGTCGAAGAGGCCGTGCCGGTTGAAGGTCCCCCACAAAGAGTGGCCGTCCAGTTTATCGAGTCGCACCTGCGCAAGGACATCACGCGTCTGGAGCTCAAGGCGATCCTGTTTGGCCCGCAGTCGATCGTCCCCGGCCCACACCGCGACCCGCACGCTCAGACGATCTACACAATCAAGCGCGACTTCCAGAAAGAGCTGGACCTCAGGAAAGTCACCAAAGAGCGCGACGCCGTGTACGAGAAACTGCTGCAGCTCCCCAAGTTTGGCGAAACTTACCACACGGTGGAAGATCTGGGCGTCGCCAAACAGACCGACGAGCACGTGATCAACATCACGACACCGGCACCGTTGGGTATCTATCTGCCGAACGGGGCCAAGAAGCAGTGTCCGATCAACGGCGAGGACGCGATGTACTACGACCCCTCAAACGGGGTGCCGTATAACTCGGTCGAGGGGTACAAGGTGCTCAAGCACGTTGCCGAGGGCGGCTACTTTTGGACGCAGATCGACGCCGGCGGCGTCAACTCGGTGTACAAGGGCGGTGTTGGGTGCTATTTCGGCCGCTGGGACGACCGGCACGCGCAGGGCGTGCCGGAGGGGTTTGCTGGATGATCGGGAGACGTTTATTGTGCTACAGATCTATGGAATGTCAGCTGGTGTTGTGTTTGAGTTCGCTCTCAAAGGTCGCGAGCAGATCGTTCTGGAAGCGCTCGAACACCGCGCGGGCCTCGGGCACCAGGTGTGTGCGGACGAGAGCTCTTTTTTCGGCATCGCCGGTGACCTCGAACTCGAAGTTCTGCTGGTCGTGCTCGAACTCCACGAGACGTACCGTGTGTTCGGAAACAGAGCCGTCTTGGTCGATCTGGACGACAAACTCCACTTGCAAGTCGAAGATGCAACGCACTTTGCCCTTACGCTGGGTCACATCGCAGTCTCCGGCCACAGGCTTGACACTGCTGACAGAAAGCGTGTGGTTGTCGCTTGCAACGCGCACCTTTGGCAGCCGCTCCTGGAAGTACTCATTGGCCCAGCCGAGACAGTTCTTGTCGACCCAGTGCCAGTTGTTTGGGTTGTGTATGGTGGTCATGGCGAGAGCTGCTTGGGTGCTGAGATTATATACCACGATAAATCTAGAAAAATCTTTTATTGACCCGTGCGTCGGTTGGCGTCGAGAATATTCAGCAGCTGGCGGAAAAAAATGTCGCTGCACGGCTCGACAGCGAGGTTGTGCGCGGCGCCGTCGAGCTCCGTGTAGCTTGCGTGGGTGCACCCGGCGCTCTGTAGGTTGTCAATGAAGGTCTTGCTTGCTCGGCAGTCGTTGATGTGGTCGGCGTTGCCGTGCAGAATGGCAATTGGCAGGTCCCTGTTGTAGCTAGTGTACAGTTCTGGCTGGAGCAGTCTTTTCCCGCGCAACACGAAGTCGCGTGCCTCGATCGCCGTGGCTGTCAGCCTGACCGGCGGCGTCCTGCTTTGGATAAACTGTTGCACCTCGGGCAACGACGAGACGTACTCCACCTTAAGTGGGGTCTTGATTCGCACGTACCGAGCAGGAGGAACGGCCCAGCACAGCGCGCGGATCGCCCATTCGTGGTGCTTGGGCACCGCTGTTTCCGGCGAGAGCTCTATCAGCGGCGAGCACGCGACCGTCATCAGCAGCCGGTCGCGGTACGTGCCGAACGCGCTGTAGTTCAGAATCAGCCCGCCGCCCATCGAATGACCCATCAGAATCACCTTTTCGTCGGATTCCAGATTCCGTTTGATGAAAAAGTCCATATCCTTGTAGACGCGCGAGTCGTCGTTGCTGGATTGCACATTGCTAGCCGGCCGCGATGTGCCCTCGCCGCGCTGGTAGTGGAAATGTACGTCGTAACCGTTGGCGGTCAATATGTTGAAGAGCCCAAAAAATAGCTCATATATGTCTCTGTAGCCGTGGATGAAAACAATGCGGCCTTTGTACTCGCCGCTATGCTTGTGCAGAAAGGTGGGGAACACGCAGCCATCGTGGTCCACCTCGGCCGTCTCGACCGCGCATTCCAGCTGTTGCATGCTTAGTCCACGGAGATTACAGCAGGGTGTAAAATTGACATGCCCACATCCCTGCACCGTCTCTGCTGGACATGAGTACTCCGTCGTGGCTAGTGCTGACAAACTCCGGCATAGTCCGCCAGAATTTTTATCCCGCAGGGGGACTTTCAGCGGCCATTTTGCGCGGTGGCCTGGCCGAAATGTCCAACTTGCTGGCCCAAACAAATAAATATAAATGGAGAGTGACGGAGTTTTTTAAAAACTTAACGTTTAAATAATCAACGCAAATATGACTGAAGCTCAGTAAGTACGCAAACTGCCCGGCTCTAACCACCAGAGGTGATATCGGACTGATCGGACTGGCTGTCATGGGCCAAAACTTGATCCTCAATGCTGCAGACCACGGATTCACTGTTGTTGCCTACAACAGAACCGTGTCGAAGGTGGATCACTTCCTGGCCAACGAGGCCAAGGGCAAGTCAATTCTGGGCGCCCACTCAGTGGAGGAGCTGTGTGCCAAGCTCAAGAGACCTAGAAGAGTCATTTTGCTCGTGAAGGCCGGCGATGCTGTCGACAATTTCATCAACCAATTGCTGCCTCACATGGAGAAGGGAGACATCATCATTGACGGTGGTAACTCGCACTTCCCAGACACCAACAGAAGATACGCCGAGCTGAAGGAGAAGGGCATCTACTTTGTTGGTTCTGGAGTCTCCGGAGGAGAGGAAGGCGCTCGTTACGGTCCTTCCCTGATGCCGGGAGGAGCCCCAGAGGCTTGGCCACACATCAAGGAGATCTTCCAGTCGATTGCCGCCAAGAGCGACGGCGAGCCATGTTGCGACTGGGTTGGAGACGCCGGAGCCGGCCATTACGTCAAGATGGTCCACAACGGTATCGAGTACGGAGACATGCAGCTGATTTGCGAAGCTTACGACCTGATGAAGAGAGTCGGCGGATTCAGCGACAAGGAGATCTCCGACGTGTTTGCCAAGTGGAACAAGGGCGTTCTGGACTCGTTCCTGATCGAGATCACCAGAGACATTCTTGCCTACAACGACACCGACGGCACCCCATTGGTCGAGAAGATCTTGGACTCTGCCGGCCAAAAGGGTACCGGAAAGTGGACTGCCATCAACGCCTTGGACCTAGGCATGCCAGTCACCCTGATTGGCGAGGCCGTGTTTGCCAGATGTCTGTCTGCCTTGAAGGAGGAAAGAGGTAGAGCAAGCACCCTGTTGGCCGGCCCTTCCAGCACTCCAAAGATCACTGACAAGCAGGCCTTTATCGACGACCTCGAGCAGGCCCTGTACGCCTCCAAGATCATCTCGTACGCCCAAGGATTCATGCTGATCAGAGAGGCCGCTAAGGAATACAACTGGAAGCTCAACTTCCCATCCATCGCTCTGATGTGGAGAGGAGGATGCATCATCAGATCGGTTTTCCTGGCAGAGATCACCGCTGCCTACAGAGAGAACCCAGACCTGGAGAACCTGCTGTTCCACCCATTCTTCAACAAGGCCATTGCCAAGGCCCAGTCCGGATGGAGAAAGACGCTTGGCGTTGCCATCGAGGCCGGTGTTCCTACGCCGGCCTTCTCGACCGCCCTGTCCTTCTACGACGGCTACAGATCCAAGCAGCTGCCAGCTAACCTGCTGCAGGCCCAGAGAGACTACTTTGGAGCACACACCTTCAAGATCCTGCCGGAGTACGCCACCGAGGACAGAAAGGTTGGCGACTACATCCACATCAACTGGACCGGTAAGGGTGGTAACGTTTCTGCCTCCACTTATAATGCTTAGGTGAATAAATAAGAATGGTAAATTGATTCCTGACACATCGACGCGTCGCCGCGTGTTGCCGTAGACGAAAATTTTCTATACTTTTTTATTTTTTGAACCTGTCTTGTGTGACTGTGTTTTGTGAAATATTACCCCGGATTTCTTGATTAGATAACCAGGATGCCCGACAGCATCCCGCCCTCCGAAAACAAGCCGGGCGACGCGTATCACTTCGATGAAAATGAGATTTTTGACGATAACCAGCTGCGCCAGGCCATTGAGGACGCCCTGCACGCAGACAAGGACAAACAGTTATTCACCGAGATCAACAGTGCGATTCAGGCCCTCGACGAGTCCGCAGACGACGGTAAGCCGGACGACGAGCTCACACAGGCCATTGCCGAGGCAATTGACCACGTCAAGCCCGCCGAGCACGCAGACTCCGGCGTCGAGGCTCTGGCGCCGCTCGAGTCGCTAGAATCGCTCGGGCTGCCGCTGGACTCGAACGAGCCGGAGCTCGAGTCGGCCCTCGCCGAGATGGTGCAGACCGTGGTAGACACGAACTTGTTCCCGGACAAAAATGCGGCCAAAAAACACACAGAGACAGACCTGGAACAGTTCCAATGGACCAAAATGATGGAGAAGGCGATGGAGATGGCGATGGAGAACCCAGAGCATTTGATTTCGTCGCTGAACGACGCAGAGCCGGCCGAAAAGCTCAAGAAGAAACAGACGGCCAAAAGCAAGCGCAGCCAGATCAACCTGGCTGTGCAGCAGCGGTTGCAGCAGCAGGCACGGGCTCTGCTGGCGCAGCAACAGCGCGACCGCGAGCTGCGGCAGCGGCTGGAGCAGGAGAAGCAGCAAACGCAGAAGAGCGCTGCGGAGCCGCTGCCCGCGAGCGTCCTACAGTTTACGGTGCCGACGCCGCCGACGTCGATTCCTGGCCCTGTGAAGAGCGGCGACAAGGCGTCTGTTCTGGAGCAGTTCCAGAAATTCCAGCGGCCAGACGATAAGTCCCAATCGGTTGCCGACCCGCTGGCCGCACAGCGCGAGAAAATGCTACACGACTACGCAAAGCAGATCTCGCGCACGCCGTCCCAGACCTCGCCGCCGCCCCAGTCGTACGCGAAAAAATCGGAAGGCTCGTTTCTACGCACCATTCTCTCGAGTCTTAATCTTGCCAATCTCGACACCCTACAGATCGCAGAGCAAATATCGCCACCGCAGCTCGAGTCGATCCGTGCCGGCGTGTCTTCGGCAGTTGACACTTTGCGCAGCAGCCAATCGCTCACCAAGACCGCTCCAAACAACAGCGACAAGCAGGAATCGCCCAAGCTCGACGACAAAGAGCGTATCCGGATCGAAAATAGAGAACGCAAGAAGAGATGGCGAGTTATAAATATCGAGCGGAATAGAGACAACGATTTGCGCGCGCGCGTCATCAAGCGAGCCGGCCAGATCTTCACCAACCCGGGAGACGAAGAAATCAAGAAAAAATGGATAGCAGAGGAGTTTGAGCGTCGCAAGCGGAAACGGCTCGAGAAAAACGGTTCCGACGCGCCTCTTGTCCACTCCAACGACCTTGATCACCGTTCCGAGTCTGTGGCCGCTCTCCTTGCCGATCCCCAGGTGTCCGCCAATATCCACGCCTTATACCAGGCTCTCTGTGGAGCCATGCCGAGCGACGACAAGCTAGCCACCGTCTCTGTGCTGGCCACCTCATTGGCTGCCGCGTACGTTGTTTCCAACAAGTCGCTCAGCGAGAATCTTGTGCCGTCAATAGTGAGCTCTCTGGTTAATTCGCTCAATAACCAGCTCAACGGGCCCGCTTCCCAGTCGGGAACGCTCAGTTTCAAAGTTATGGATCCAGCACCAAAACACGCCGCCGAGCCCAAACAGCATGGGGACACGAAAAAAGTGAAAATAGACCCGGATCTCATCAATCTGCCAGACCATTTATCCAAATTCGCCAGACCTACTGCAGAACACCACGAGCCCTCGCACGTGCGCCCGGCAACAGCGTCGCACCAGCCGCGGGCCCCGCATTACCAGCGGCCGTCAGCAGAGCCCAAGCCCGGCACCCCTACTGTGCGGTCGATTGTGTCAAAGACCCCTGCCTCAGATTCTGTGGGCGGACTGCGCAAACCAGGTGCGTTCAGAAAGCCGGTTGGCTTTGAGAAACGCGGTTTTGGAATTGCTGCGCTGCCTCACAAAGACTAATAAATGTATAATAGGATGTAATGAGTGATAGATTTCATTATTTGATGGGTTATTCTGTGATAAATGGGATATAACTGTGCTTCCGGCAAATGAGTTCCATGGATACGGTTAAAAGTTAAGATTACAGTCGCCAAACACCCATCTTTGCTTGGGCTACCCAAACCATTATGCTACTGGTGTGAATTCTGGCTCCGCGAACTGAACAAAGAGCTAATAAAAAAAGCTAAAAATATGATCGCGCCCAGGATCGAACTGGGGACCCTCTGCGTGTTAAGCAGATGCCATAACCAACTAGACCACGCAACCGATTGGATGACAGATTTTGATGGTCTCCGCCAATGTGTTCACAGAAAAAGCGCCTGAACAGCTAAAAATGATCGCGCCCAGGATCGAACTGGGGACCCTCTGCGTGTTAAGCAGATGCCATAACCAACTAGACCACGCAACCAATTGTTGTGTTCTTGGCGGGTCTGCACTATCTGATCGAGACATAACAAAATGGCTAGCGATCAATTGCAGGTAATCAGACAGAGACCTCGCTATAAAACCACTTTGGTACTGCACGATGAAAAGCTTTTCCAAAAGCAGCCTTCACTCATATACTCAAACCACAATAATTTAATTCCATTATTTAATTTCACGCACTATTAAATTCCTAGCTTTAATTCAGTAAACTCTCAATACTTGTTCGTTTTTCATCGCTCTTCAAAAGCATCAACACTTTCGATGCATTTATCTCTCCCATCTCGTCCCCAGTCCTTGCCATATTAGCCACCTTCTCGTCCACGATTGCTGGCAACGGTAGCTTGAATTTAGTGTTCGACGAGACTTGGCTACGTTCTGATGTCGAGATCGAGGAAAAATGCCGAACGGACGAAGGCAGTCTGGAATTGCGGCTGATGTCGGGAGTAATAATTGGGCTGGGCAGCTGTGTCGGTAGCTGATCTGATAAATTTCTTATGTCTGGCAAATCGGCCGGAGCTTCGTTGCCGTCACTGTCCTGAGTGAGCAGATTTTCTATCTCCCTTGAAACCGCGTCGAGGTCCTCAAACGGCATATCACCGTTGTTTCTCCATACCCGCATAAACGCGTCCTCGAAGCTGAAGTCGTTGTCTATCTTTCTATAAGACTGCAGGTCGAGATCGAAGTCCACGAACTTGAGGTTGTCGTTTTTCGCAAGCCATTTTTGGAAGTACGAGCGCGTGCTTGCTGGCGTGAGCATCTGAAGCTTCAACAGCTTGACCACAAGATGAAGATATTTGATGTATTCCACCGTGCTCTGCAAAATCGTTAGCTTGTGCATCATGTTTGAGTTGTCGAAGTTGTTCTCGTTGAGACCACTCAGAATGTTGAGTCGACACGCAGGCACCAGGAACTTGAGTGCCTCGAACTCCCTGTTCATCTTGATGCGCCGCTTCTTCTCGATTATCGAATGCTGGTTCTTCAGCTCTTTCTTCTTGCGCTCCATGTCCTCTTTGCTGGTCACCGAGGACTTGCGCCGTTTTCTGCTGCTGCTCTGCGCCGGGCTGGTTGGTCCTGGCGACGGGACGTCGATAGCGTACATCATAGGCGAGATCGACGGCGATTGGCGAATCAGCCGGTTCTTGTATTCATCGTTCGAAACAAACGACGACGTCAGGTAGCTGGAGTTGCTGGAACTGCCCATCTTTGGAGACGTGCTAGCAGACCCTGTTGGCGAGATGTTGCACGAGGAGCTGCTTCTTTGCATCTGGACAAACGTTGGCTTGAATATTGGTGGTGGGGGCAGGATGGCTGTTTCAGCGGCCGAGGTGCTGGAGTCGGTGCTTCGACCAGAACTGTTGGCGTCCATGTTTGTCGGAAACGAATTGTAGTAAGAATATTTGTGATGGAGGCAAATTAATTAGCGTTGTATGCATGGACCAACTAAACGGCCAGAGAGGACGAAGCTGGCAATTTTATAGGGCACAGAACGTACAATTGAGACCGGAGAAGACGATACACGTGCTACGAGGAAGTGGACTACGGAGCTGGAGGTGTAGACAGATTGGCTACGCTGGGAGAGCGGCCTCTCGACGTGGATGGTCTTGTGACCACCCACCCCACGTGTTAAGCCGCACGAGCATGGAAATTTCGCACGGGGCTATAATTATGTCGTCCTGCGGCGAACAATATCTGGGGCACGTGCGCCAGTCGAGTCGATCGACGTGGACGGGGACGAAACATGTCAAACGATTATTCCATTGATGTAATCTGTTACTCAGAGCGTACAGCCATGACTGCATGTCCAGCATATCTAGCTATTAGAGACATTTTCATTCTAGATTGCCGTAAATCGCATTTTCCTCAATAAAGCCATCGTGACCAGTCGCAGACTAGAAAAGCTAATAATCCGACTATTTTCAACGACAGTATCTGACTTGAGTATCTAGCATTTATCTTCCTTACAACCTGCTTTTCAGTGCCCGCTCCTGCACCAAACGGGCAACCCGATTGGCCAGCCCGTAGGAGTTCTGATAGCCGGAGTGCGCCGAGCCGTAGTTGTGGATCCGCCAGCCGTCTCGCGAAACGTTGACTCCGCCCTCTCTGCCCGGCCGGATCCCAACAAACTGGCGCACTTCAACCAATTGACCAGGGTTTTTCATAAAGTCCGAGTCCACAAGTTCCGGCGCATATCTTAGTGCTCTTTCCTTTATTCGCTGGGTCAATCCCGCATCGACATCCACCGAATCATCGTGGTACAGATACGTCCCTGTCAACAGTGTCCCGTAGCCGGCCCGCGGAACAACATAAAGCGACTCTGTAGCATGCGCCGCATCCATTGCCTCAACAATTATCAGCTTGCGTGCCACGTTCTCCACCAGCAGCGTCTGGCCCTTGACAGGGAGCCGGTTCTCCTTATCCTTGGTGTTGAGGTCAAAACCGTGGATCCCTGCGCAATTAACCACTAAATCGGCCTCGACAAAATCGTCCCCGTCAAGAAACAGCGTCTTGGCCTCCTCCAGACTGCCCACCGTACGTCTGACATAGTTAATACCGCTCTGAGCACACCGATACAGCAAATAATGCAGATACTGCACCGGATTGATGGTGAATCCCGTGTATCTGAACGCAAAAACAATGTCGTCACCGGCCGCGCCCGCCGGATACTCTCTGGGATCAATCACCTCGTAATTTCTCACCACGTCTTTGAACCACGGCCCGTCGTAGCCTGTCTCCATCATCGATATCCGCGGCACGTACACCTCGGCCACGCGTTCAGCAACGCCGGAGCCGGGCTCCTGGGCAACACGCAGAAACTCGTAGTACGACGCAATGTCCTGCAATTGCGCCAGCCAGCCTTTGCTGGCCAGCGAGTCCAGGTGGTAGAAAAACGCCCCCGCGTACGGACTCGTGTAGAACCTGGCCTCGTCTCCAGGCAGCTCCTTGGCCACTATGGAAACCAAATACCCGCGCCGAGAAAGCTCCAACGCCGTCGTCAGCCCAATAACGCCCGCTCCAATCACAACAATCCGTTCTTTCATCTAGGCTATTTCTTATCTTTTTTTTTTTCCACTAATTCTCATTTTCCAATGCATTTTTTATCACACCAATCACGGCTGTGCACTGAATCTTATCGCTGCCACCCTTGCTTATGCTGTACTCAATGTCACCCAAGCCCTGCAAAACAGCCATCCGCGTCCTTGGTTTGAGCTCGTACTTGTCCAGCACGCTCACAAAGCCGCTCATCAGGTCCACCAAAGCAAGCCCCTCTGTCTTGCGGATTTTGGTCATCGTGGCATAGGCGTCCGTCCAGTCGTTCGACATGATCGCATCAAGCACCGTCATCACAGACTGCGGTCTCGGAGCACCCACACACTCGTACACCATGTCCTGGGTGATCTCTTCGCCAGATTCGACCGCGGTAGCACACGCTTGCAAAACGTTGAGTGCCCGTCTCATGTCGCCTTCGCTCAGCTCCAGAAGGCTCTGGCGCGCATCGGAAGCAATTTTCAGGCCTTCAGCCTTGATAACGTAGTCCACACGGTCCTGTAGCGCCGAATCGGCCAGCGGCGAGAACCTGAACCGCGTGCACCGTGAAAGAAGAGCAGGGTTCAATTTGTGCGAGTAATTCGCTAGAATGCAGAACCGCGTGTTCTTGGTGTACTTCTCAATAACCCGCCGCAGAGCATTCTGCGCCGCGTTCGACATCGCGTCGGCCTCGTCCAGAATGATCAGCTTGAATCCGCTGTTGAAAATCTGTCTAGTGCTGGCAAAGTTCTTGATCTGGTCGCGCACCACGTCGATTCCTCGGTCGTCCGACGCATTTAGCTCGAGAACCATGTTTCTGTAGTTTTTCCCGTACAGCTCGCGGGCCAATGCGATGATGGTGGACGTTTTGCCTGTACCGGGAGGACCGTAGAACAGCAGGTGGGGAATCCGCCCTTCCTTCGCAAACTTGCGCACCGTCTGCACAACATCTTTCTGGCCATACACGTCGTCCAGCTTCGCTGGGCGGTACTTTTCCACCCACGGAAGGTTGTCTGAGCTCATGTTGAACGCGTAAAAAAATAATGATTTTTTTTCCCAGGTGCAAAATCACGTAAGCATATGTTTCCTGCGTCTGAGTAGCCATGGCAACGTAATTGTGTCCGGCGGTTACTTGCCGCTGGGGTTATAGAGCGCCTAATGGCATATAAATAGTCCTCTGTTCCTCCTATAAACTCAACCAAATTTAGTTTGCACCGTTTTCGAGCGCCGGCGAACTAGATCTGGTTCCGCCAGCAGTGGTGTTACTAAACTCAAAACTACACTTGACAGGTCCGCTACTGTGGGAGAGAGACACAGCCAGAAAACTTCTGGTTGTTGGCAATGGTACAATCCAATTCGAAGCTCCTACATCGTACTCGTTGGCTTCCAGAGGGAGGCCTCTAAAGCCGGTTTTCTCAAGCAACTTCTAGAGATTGCCGGTCCATATCCCCCCGGCGAAATATGGAGGGATTTCCTAATGGGGGGATACGTCGACGCAGCCTATGCTGCGGAGGGGACATATAGAACTTTTGAAATACTAAAGACTAAATTTTAACGTACCTCCCCTTACATGGAAAGGGAGAGCGCATCCCCTCTATAGAAGGGGAGAAGTATATCCCCCCTTCAAATAGGGAGAAATATAAAATGCGTTCCCCCTATAGAAGGGGAGAAATGTATCCCCCCTTTCAAATAGAGGGAAGGCAAATTATATGCCCTCCCTGTTTGGGGTGGGTAGCCTCTCCCCCTCCCCTATGGTCAGGAGAGCCGCATCCACCCCTAGTTTCGAAAGTATACTTCCCGTCTTTCTAGTACAGACAGGGCAGTGGTGGAACCCCATACCGGACGACCTATGGCAGTATACTTTCCCGGGCCTACCCCGTCGTGATAGTAGTTCAATGTGTGGTATAACTGGAATCTTTAAGAACTGGAAATATTGGCAAAACGTGATTTGGTAGCAAAATCTTAGAAATGTCAGAAGTGTAGCAAATCGTAGAAACGTAAAGGAAGTTGAGATCCAATTGCTGTGCTGGTGAACGCTCTACACTGGAGGGGGCATCTCCAGCAAAACGCACCAAGTGAACGGTTATCCTGCTGCATTCTATTCGTTAGCGCTAACAACATCGTCAGCCAATTGCAAAGCAATTCTTCAGGGGAATTCGATATCTGCTGACCTCGATTCAAGCTTCAAGGCCGTACTTCGTGCCAAGCCTGTGCAAAGCGTCGCTCGGTAATCAAACCCGCGCCAGCATCTGCACACACGTTGACAGGTTCCTAGTCCTTTCAGTACCCCTGGATGAGGTTATAGAACCTATCCCGTCTCTTGCAAGCCAAAATGGATGCCCCACAATCCAACATCCACGTGAAGACACTGCAGATATTAGACCGCAATCCGCCTGTCTTACAAAATCCAGTTAATCAACGCAATGGGCCCAATGTGTCTTCTATTGGACTCCAAGGCGAGGAAAACGGAGTCCTCCCAAGCTAGCCAATATGAGAGTATCGTCCGTGATGAACAGAGAGCTACCTGAAGGGGGCACATCTGATGTACCAATAATGAGCAATCTGCTGTCCATGAAGTTATTTTTCGGGGGATCGGCGCATTTATATAGTTTTACGTGGGCGCCTAATCTTTAAAAAGACGCCCCATCTAACTGAGATCTCACCGCTGCCTGCACAGCCGTGCGGAATATTAGTCCATTATTTTTCGTTGCCTATACTAAATCTATTTGCGTCTGCAAATTGTGACACATGTAATGGCATTCTAGTTCTGTCTTGATGGCGCGTTCGTAGCGTTGCTCAACCTCAATACACGATTTGGCAAACCGTAACTCGTTTTTGGCAATTAAAACGCGAAGCAGAAGATCTTTGGTCTGGAACATCTTGCGCACTTCTGGACCAAAATCAGACTCTGTTGCTTCACGGACGTACTTTTTAACGACGTGCTTGTTGACCACCGTCCACGTGTTGTTATACGCACGTTTGAGCTCAGGCACCGAAAGTTGGAACAGCTTGAAAATCTCCATAAAATCGTGGTATATGGTGTTGATTTGAGCATCCAAAATCTTTCCCGGAGAATAAAACATGTCTTTGAATTTCAGACACCACTCCATAACTCTCGTGAACTCGAGGTCATCTGTTCTACGATAGCGTGATGGGGCAAGGATTCCGTTGATTCCAGACGTGCGCTTGTTCAGACGCGATTCCACTTTGTAGAAAAGGAACGAAATACGCGGCAGCACTAGGTTCTCGGCTTCGTCCAAAATCTTGGTCCAAAGTTGGGCAATAACCGCGTCAAAACACTCGGTCTCCATATTGTCGTAAAGCTCTTGTATCATGTGCATCTGCATCTGGTCAATATATTTGTCAATCTCGGGCTCGTTTAATGCCTTGTGATTTAATACGAAAGCTGTGGCAGGCGTCCGCCGCAGGCTGTCTTCCAAGTACGATCGCGTGAAAATGTCCTTTGTTTCCTCTGAAAAGCGGTCCACAAACAGCTTTATCGACCGATCTCTTCCCTTTTTGATTTCCAGTTTTGCCTGGTCAACGTAGAAAAGGGGGTCGTTTTTCTCCACAATGATCTGGATGCAAACATTGAGTCTTCCCGAATTCGGGCTCAGACTAAACTTCTCCTCCATAGGAATACCGTAACTGTCTTTGAAACGTAACTTGTACGTGAGCGACTTGTAGAGAATGCCACTTTTCTCGATTAGGTCAAATCGCAAGTACCCTGACTCCTTGTCTGTGGAAGCCTGGAACTTCTCGTTCCACTCTGGATTGTAGTCCTTGGGAATGCACCGCGTGCGGCCACTAATAACTCCGGATATCAGCACATACAAGCTAAGAGGCTCTCCACGGTTGTCCTCCACATTTTCGGCGCCCCTGATATCTACGGAGACAACTTTTTTTGCGTGCTTTGAGTTGGATGCAGGTTTCGAATTGAGGATTTTCGAGTACTTTGTCAGGTCCTCGGTCTTAAACTGATCCATGTACTCAAGAATCTTAAATATGTTGTTCAGACAAGTGCAAGACTCTCCTTTGAAATTGAGCAACTGGCCAGAGTTGAGGTCTTTCTCGATTCTTATGAACATGGTGTTGGAGTAGTTGATCAGGGTATCGGAAATACTGCGATAGAGCTCTGCAAACATCTGCGCTGACTCGTGCTCATTCTCCCATTCGAAAGATTGCAGGATGCGAATATAAGCATTGCAAATCTCCAGCACATTCTGCACACTTGAGCTATACGAGCAGCCATCTAGTCTCTCCATATCGTCGCTCTCGATTGCCCTGTCTGTCTGTTCACGGATTTCTGAACCCCAGCTATTCACCAGGTCCAGCACGTTCGGAAACAGGATGGACTGGAAACTCACATTCATGTTTGTCCTTTTCCGCAGCTTGGATAGAAGCTCGAGAAGCGTTGTCAAATTGGAGTTTGCCTGATTTGCCGCGGCGTCCTTGCTGGCCGTCTTGAGACCCATGATGAAGGCCTTCAAATAGTCCTCGATTGGCCGTGTCAGGTATTCAATTGCAATTTTCATAAACTCGATTTTCTCGTCCAAATCGGCGTTCGTCAGTGTCCATTCCTCAATCTCGTCAAAGTCGCGGTTGACATAAGCTAGAAGGTTGGCAATGAACTCGATCTTCGACTTGTTCAATGAGAGTTTGAGCTCCTTGAAGTGCCTGTTCAGTCGGGTGGACAGGGCCGTCCGCAACCCAGAAAGAACAAGCGACTCTATCTCGTCCACCAGGATATACTGCGATAAATTCAGTGCTCGTGTGAAGCTTTTCTTGTCCGCAAAGAAATTGAGAAAACACTCACTCAAATACGACTTGTACTCAAAAAACACCTGTCTGTTCATCTGCAGCAGTTGCTCGTGTTTCTGGAAAGGCCAGTCGTCCACGTCCAATCGCACGATCATGGACAGCTTGGCCAGGCCGTAGCATTTCGTCGCATATTCCAGGTCCAGCTTGTGTTCTGGAATGTCCTCCACCATGCGTATATACATATCAAATGGGTCGACCTGCCAGACCTCGAGACAGCGCACAAATTGGTCGAAGAAAACAGGAGAAGAGTGGTAGACAAGGTCTCTCAAGTACATGAGCACCTGGATCAGATCGTTCGGCACGTACGCCGTGGAGTTTGGCTTGGTGTCCTGCGTTTGGAATTTTTTCGTCAACTCCTGGTTGAGACGCACAATTCTGTCGTGCCATTTACGGTACGAGCTTTCGGACTCAAAGTCTTCGGCGGAGTACCGATGGACCAGCGACGCGTTGCTGTTGATGTACTGCACAACGTCAGCCTTGTTGAGCGAGATCCGTAGGTCTTTGATTTTGTTTTCCAGTTGTTCGTTGGTCACATGGAACGCTTTCATAATTGCTTCTCGGTATTTCTGATCTCTGATATCGGGGGCCACTGTGAAGGACTCCGAAAGCACTTTGCTTCTTCGCGTGAGCAGCTTCGATCGCTGCGCGTCACTCGCTTTGCACAGAAGCAGCATATCGATCATCTGTATTCGGCTGATATAGTACACTTCGGGGTCTTTGGTCAATGTGTCTGCTATGAAGTGGTCGAAATTGTCGAGGATGGAGTTCACATCCCAGTGTTTGAGTTCCTTGGCGTACTTGCTGTGAAATCCGTGCAGCAGCTTGCGCGTGTAAGGGTTCAGGGCTATTTCTTTGTATGCTTGCAATGCCTTAAGTTCGTCAACGAACTGCCGATTTAGCACTTCGTCTCGGTTTCCAAAGTTCAGATGGAGTTTCTTGGTGGATATTTTGGGCTGCTTCGGTATGGACTCGATTTCGGCCACTTTGCGCGTGCGGAATTCGTCGTCGTACAAAAGCTGTACCCGCACAAAGTACTCAAACACATACTTATTGAAATACGAATCCTTGGCGGAATCCATCGTGAAGGCGGCAGATTTGCTAATATTACAATATGGAGCGCGTGATCTATCGTCTGGCTGAGCTGGGAGATGCACTTTGCTACTGGAACATATCCCTTTGCAGCCTTAGTGAACAAAGTGTTAAAAAAGCAAAAAGAAAAAAAAAGTCAATCTGGGGATCTCAGAAAGCTCAAAGTAGGGTAAACGTAAAAATCTTTCTATTACATTTCCTTTTATGGCAATAGAAAAGTAGGTCCGGCACAAATAGGAAGTCGTTATTGTTAAACTGCCCTCGTGCTGTCAAAAAAGATCTCGCTAGAAACAGTATATGCTTCTCCTGCAGGCCTATTCCGCCGTCTGCACAATGTCTTCGCCGTTGAATAAATGCTTGACAAGCACCTTGTTCATCGTGAACATGTTGACCTTATCGCCGAAAACAGGCCGCAACTTGTCGTCGCACAAGATCTCCCGTCTGTCGTTTGGATTCTGCAGTTCGTTCGCCTTCACGTACTCCCATATCTTCTTCACCACCTGTGTGCGAGCTATAGGTTCTGACGACCCCAAAAACTGGGCAAGAGCCTCGCTGGGCAGCACTCCCCTCGTCAGCGGGTTGGAAGTGCTTGAAGACGCTTCCTGAGGAGTGCTAGACTTGCGCGCTTTTTTCGTCACCCTCTGGACGTCTTTCTTTTTGAGAAGCTGGTTCAACCGCGCGGCCATCTCCTTGTTCTCCTTCTCAAGTTTTTTGATTTTACTTTCCGTATCCTGGCTGCCGTTCTCGCCTAGGTCCAGAAAATGCTCGTATCGGGTCCATATCAAATGGTTAATTCTCTTTTTTTGCTCAGTAAGATCAACATCAAACAACGCCTCCAATGCCCGTCGTATTCTCTTCACCGACACTTGCGAAAGGTCAGATACCTTTAAGATGGCGTCTATCGTTGGCAAGTAGTCCTCGTCAGAATACATCACTAAAAATATATTAAATTTTTACCCGAAAAATACCTAAATTTTCTCACGATTACGCTTCATCTGCAGCTCGTTCTTTTTCACCAGCTTTTTGCGCTCCATTCTGCTCAACGTACGCGGATCAATGAGCTCATTTTCCGTACCCACGTTCTTGTCATCAAGCTCGACCAGCCAGTCCGACTCGACCTCCTTGTTCTTTCCTTTGTAGCCCCATTTGTTGACCCATTTGCCGGTTCTCTCGTCGTACACAAGCTTTCCGTCCTTGCCCTTCTTCTTGATGCCTTTCTTGGCGGCAAATAATTCCCATTTGGTTGGTTCTTTGGCCTTAGGTATGCTCTTTTCGCGAGGGAGCTGTGTAGTCGGATCAGGCAGCTGAATCAGCGTCATTGTCGAGTTTTGTCCATTGGAGTTGTCGCTCGTCTTTTTCAATGGGAGCGAAAGCACCTGGTTGATTAGCAGTTGCACATTATCTCTGGTCACGTCTCTCAAGTAATCGTTTTTTGTTTTGTCATTTGTGATTTTCGAGGCTTCCAAAGGATTAGGGTCGAACACAGCAAGGTTGCCCAAATCATAGTTGACTGGAATAGGTTTCTCAACCGTCACAGGTTTGCTGGATGTTAGTAAGGGACTGCGGCAGTACTTACACTTGGTGTTCGCTAGTCATATTTAAATTAATTTTTTTTTTTCCTTAGATAAATATTTTTTTTCATTATTTTTTCAGATTTTATGTAAGCGATCTAACGTAGTAGCCGTTGCTGCGTTGCAACGTTTCCTGCTTAAAGCCCTTGACTCCCAGAAATGGGTACATGCTTTCGTCAGAGTGATTATGGAGAGTGTACCAATGCACAAGGTCTCCAGTTCGGTAGAAGGCAGCGATGTCGACAGGCACTTCGATCAGCAAACTTGGTAAGAGACCGGAATTTGAGTCGTACTCGGGATCAACTTTAAACCTGGCTAGAGGCTTTTCGGTCACAGTCACACTAGAGATCACTCCTATGTTGAACATTAGGCCTTTACGGAGACACATTAGTGTGTTTGTAAGGGTCGAGTCGCCAAAAGCGTCGGAAAGCACAAAATGGCGAGCTAGCTCGTTGAAACAGTCTGGAATCTGCCGTAGTATTTTATGGCGATGAAGTAGCCGCGAAAGCTCGGAATTGGAGTCCATGCTCTGCTGTACGACAAAATTGTTGATTAATTTGAACGTGGAGACGAAAAAGTTGGCCAACGTTATAAAATCGGACTCCATGCTTTTCAGGCTGGGAACTTTGGAGTTTATATCATGCAGCAGCGACCAAATGCTATACGAGGCTGTGTCCAAAGTTCTGCAAATGCTCAAAATCGAAAGAAGGACAAACGTGACGTCCGCACCCAACGGAAGTGACGACTCCAGCGCTGTGAGCAGGCCCAGCCATTTACGGCCAGCCATACGGTACAATTTGTATTTCCAGAAGATGTGGTCTGTCAACCGAAACCCGTTCGTGTACTCCACAAGGCCCCAACGCTCTAATTGGGCTAGACAATGCTCGAAAGACGGTACTTTCGCCAGAGAACAAAATATGCGGTCGTCGAACATGGCTTCCGAGGAGTTTTTGTATTTTTTCATCAGGACTAGAAGTGGCACCAAAGGGTCAGACAGAGAGAGGTCTGTGAGTGATTTCTCATTTATTAAGACAGAGGTCTCCCAAGGGAAAGCACGTAGGTATTTTTGCGGGATTGGCGTTGGCAGTGTGTAGTCAAAATTTAGCGGTGAGTGAACAAGCCGGTTTTCAATGCCAGACTGGATCGTAAGAGAAAAGCCTACAGATCTGTAGAAGTTGAGATATCGCAGACTATTGATCAGCTCTTTGTCGTTCTGCATGACCACCACGTTGCTCTGGTTAACGAGTCGGAGACTGCTTAGATCATTCTCAGAAAACACGGATGTAGATCCAGTCATGGTTGCAAACTCCTTGACTTGTTTCTTGGACGGTAGCAGAACAATGATGTTGCTATTGCGGTTCTTTATCAGTTTCTCTGCCTCTGAAAGCAGATCGGGTGGCTCAGAAGTCGCGAAAAAGACCTCGAATACAGGGTTTTGCAAATTAATGCTGATTCCCGAACAGTCCAAACGTGAACCATAATTATTGACAATGATGAGCTTTTTCGCCGTCTGTAACTGCTGGAGAGCCAATTGCGTCACTGTGTCGTCGATCGACGTTGCCAGCACGACCCAGTCGCACTCTACGTCTGTCCACAGTAAATCGTCGATAGTCAATACTGAGAGGGAAGATAAGCTATTTTTCAGCAGATCTGCAGCGAACGACGAGTTTTCCACTGCGGTAACGGCGAAATTGCCATACTCCAAAAGGAACCTCGCAACGGAGTACGCCCCTACCAGGTTTTCGAAGATCACAGTGCGGTGCGTGTCGAGGGCATGAAAGATGGCTGTTTTGTTCGCCTCAAGAAGACGGTATTCATCACTGGCCATGGTAGATAAGAGTGTTCAGGACCACAAGCTCACAGTAGGAAGAGGCGTTGTCGCACGAAACTGGCCATATATCAAATTCCCAAAAACGCTCATTACATCTCCGTTGCCGGTGATTGGCGTAGGAAAATAAAATAATTTTTTCAAAATTTTTTCAAATATTTAGTCATCCAGCATGTCGAGACACTTTTCCACCAGTCTGGCACGGTGCCGTGGCCAGAATCTGACCGAGAAGATCGTCCAGAAGTACGCTGTCGGCCTGGCTCCAGACAAGCTTGTCTACTCTGGTGACTATGTGAGCATCAGGCCTGCGCATGTGATGTCCCATGACAACTCGTGGCCCGTGGCTCTCAAGTTCAAAGGACTGGGCGCCAAGAAGGTCAAGGACAACCGCCAGATTGTCAACACGCTGGACCACGACGTGCAGAACAAGACAGAGAAAAACCTGGCCAAATATCACAACATCGAGCAATTCGCCAAGGAACAGGGCATCGATTTCTATCCTGCTGGACGAGGTATTGGCCATCAAATCATGATCGAGGAGGGCTATGCGTTCCCGTCAAACCTCACAGTGGCGTCCGATTCGCACTCAAATACCTACGGCGGCATAGGCTCGCTCGGAACTCCTATCGTCAGAACCGACGCTGCCTCCATCTGGGCCACCGGCCAGACCTGGTGGCAGATTCCTCCCGTGGCCAAGGTCGAGCTGAAGGGCTCTCTTCCGAAGGGCGTCACTGGAAAGGACGTTATTGTGTCGCTGTGCGGACTTTTCAACAACGACGAGGTCCTCAACCATGCGATCGAGTTTGTTGGAGACGAGATCCACAAATTGCCAATAGACTACCGCCTGACGATTGCTAACATGACCACCGAGTGGGGGGCGTTGTCGGGGCTGTTCCCAATCGATGAGACGCTCATCAACTTCTACACTAATAGATTGCTGAGACTCGGTCCTAACCACCCGAGAATCAACCACGAGACCGTCGAGAAGCTGCGCCAAAACAAACTGGCCGCCGACCCGGACGCATACTATGCCAAGACGCTCACGATCGACCTCTCCACGCTGTCGCCGTACATCTCTGGCCCAAACTCCGTCAAGGTGTCCAATTCGCTCAGCGACCTGTCTGCCAAGAACATGAAGGTCGACAAGGCGTACCTGGTGTCTTGCACTAATTCCAGGCTTAGTGATATCAAGGCTGCGGCCGATATCGTCCGCGGCCACAAAATTGCTCCGGGAGTGAAATTCTACATTGCTGCTGCTTCGTCCGAGGTCCAGGCCGACGCCGAGGCTGCTGGCGCATGGCAGACGCTTCTGGACGCCGGCTGCATCCCGCTGCCAGCAGGCTGCGGCCCATGTATCGGTCTGGGAACCGGGTTGCTGGAGGAGGGAGAAGTTGGAATTTCTGCTACCAACAGGAATTTCAAGGGAAGAATGGGGTCTAAGGACGCGTTAGCGTTCCTGGCGTCTCCTGAGGTTGTCGCTGCTTCGGCTGTAGTTGGCAAAATCGCGGCTCCCGAAGAGGTGGATGGAAAGCCATGTCCGCCAACCAGGGAAGTGAAAAAAACCATCGTGGTCAACGAAAAGCCTCCATCCACAGACGACACTGCCAAATCCTCTGGATCTGTCCTGCCAGGCTTCCCGGAAGAGATCACCGGCGAATTGGTGCTCTGTGACGCAGACAATATTAATACGGACGGTATTTATCCCGGCAAGTACACATACCAGGACGATGTTCCAAGAGAGAAAATGGCCGAGGTGTGTATGGAGAACTACGACTCTGAGTTTGGAAAAAAGACCAAGGCCGGCGACATTATCATTTCCGGGTTCAATTTTGGTACCGGCTCGTCCAGAGAACAGGCCGCCACGTGCATTTTGGCCAGAGATATCAAGTTGGTGGTTGCAGGATCGTTTGGTAACATTTTCTCGCGAAACAGCATCAACAATGCGCTTTTGACACTTGAAATCCCAGACCTCATCAACATGCTTCGTGACAGATACAGAGACAGCGAGCCTGAGCTAACGAGACGGACCGGCTGGTTCCTCAAATGGAACGTTCCTAAATCGCTGGTCACCGTGACCGACTCTTCGGGCGCCGTGGTGCTCGAGCAGAAGGTGGGCGAGCTAGGAACCAACCTGCAGGAAATCATCATCCAGGGCGGTCTGGAGGGCTGGGTGCGGTCTGAGCTGCAGAAAGAGGCCCAGCAGCAGCAATAAATAGACTAAACTTAATTTATTAGCTATATTCGATAACTTGTCTACAATTTCTGCGTTTCCTTCACGATCTCGTCAAAACTGTCCTTGTACTCCTCGCTCTTTGCGTCTTTCTTTCCGCCTCCTGGAACGATCATCACGCAGGAGGTTGGTCGCTTGGTAGCTCCGGCAGACCCCAGGTCCTCTTTTGACGGCACAAAGAGGTATGGAACGGAGTTGTCTTCACAGAGACAAGGAATGTGGGAAATGACATCGGCAGGAGAGATGTCGCCGGCAATGATGACGAGTCCCTTCTCGCCCTTTCTCAGGGCCTTGACGACCTCCTTCACACCTCTTTTGACATGTTTCGATTTGGATGCTTTTTTCACCGTCTTGAGCACTTTTTTGTTCAGTTTCTTGGAGGCAAGCGGTTTTGCAAATGGTAGCAGCGCAGGCAACCGCTTTTCGTAGTTGTCGACCTCTTCGACCTCGTCTGTTTTCTTGGCCATTCTGATTAAAAAAAAATTTAGATAAATTTTTCAGTTTTCTACACCTCGAAATCTCTGCACCTCCTATTTTGCTCTATTTATTTAATTATTGTACCTTATTCTCTCTTATGTCCACCAAAAGACATAGCAAACTGGAAACCATGCTCACTTCGGCAAACCGCCGAATCACCGTGCAGATACCTGACGATAGCCCGCCTCTGGACTTGTCCAGGGCCGACACCCTTGTCAGCACGTCGTCCTCCTACTACCCTCCCCAGTCCGCAATTGACAAGAGTCCCAACTCCCTGGCGGATTCTCAGACGCCGTCGCAACGGAAACCGCTGGAACGGCCTCCAATAAATCTATCCCTCCGTCGACGCCCGCCTCCGCAGCCTATGGAGGACAAGAAGCTTGAGACCCTGACGCAGGAACCTCCTTCTTGGGATCCTTTCAAGGAACAGGAGAAGAGTCACACAGAATCTGAGGCGGACGATCAGAAATCGACGTCTGGGGGACTTCAAATTAATATCCAACTGGAAAAACCATACATCGACATCCTGAACTCGCCGTCGTCTTCGCCAGAACCCTCCTCGTCTCACGAGCAGGAGTCAGAAACCCCCACGCAAGAGTTATTTTCAGGCAAGCTTCCTGCCGAACAACTCTTCAATTACCACACAGCTGACACAAAATCACAACCACAGCAACCGTCAGAGCTGGACAACGAGCTGTATTTTTCGCCGCCGTCGTACAATTTCCAGAACCAGTCGTCCGAGTCCGACCAGTACTTCGACGTGCACGAAACGCGCTCGGATATCAGCACAGACGACTCCATCAACGACGAATTGTATCCTACAGAACCACGCAACACGACGTTGCGTGTGCAGAACGCCGACACAGAGAGTATAGAATATAATCCCAGCGAGAGCTCTGGCCCGCTCTATCGCCAGCAATCGATTGACTCCAAGCCCAGAACCACACAGATCACAGAAGACGACGAGGATGACGACGACTCTGGAGTCAGTTTCATAGCCAAACCGCTAAATTACACGCACTTCGATGTGGACGAAATACAGCCGCAGCAGAAGATGGTGGTGGCCAACCCGTCTCTCGATGAGTCGCCGCCACTCCCGACCTACGACCGGCGCGAGGTCCCGACAGTGGTACCTCTTTCGCACTCCAACGTGGTTCAGCCCGCGCAGGCGATTCCCGGAGCCGTCCAGGCCAAGAAGAGACCGCCTCCCGACAACCCGTCGACCGGTCGCGGTGCGAGGGCGGTGTCGATGTCCACTGCGCAGCCCGAGCTATTTGAGACGATAAAGCAACCAAATGCGACGCCAAAAAACGCCAGACTCGACGCTGAAAAAGAAGACGAAGACAGCGAGCTGCACAAGCCGTCATTGTACATCTACAAGCTGCGCACGGCCGCAGCAACAACGTATGTGGACAAAAATCCAAGCACCAATATCCTGCCCATAGCTATACGGAAAAACAAGGGCCAGCATTCGCGCACGGCGTCGCGGCAATCGTCGCTATTTTCGTACCAGGCGGCCATCAAGCACGGTGCGCAGCATCCTGGGTTGCTTGCGTCGGAGATCGACGACGACGAGCTGCCGGACTCGAAGCTTAGTCATTCAACAGGAAAAACCAAGATTCCACAGGACCCGGACGCAGAGGTGCTCGAGGTGGCAGACCAGCTGAAACGACTAACAGCTTCGGACGAGGGTCTGAGGCGGATGACCAGCGTTCGCAGCGTCCAGCCTCCTCAGCCACGTCTCAAGCTGTTTGTTGCCAACCCTGACGAGTAGCAGTGTATAATATAATATCGACGCACCGACGCGACGATCTGTATTTTCCGATTTTGCGCTTGGAAAAAAATACGTGTCGAACAAAAACAACACTCCTATGTCTGCAGACGTTGCATATACGTTGGTTTACGAAGTAAGTACGAGATCTGCCGAAAACTAACCGTCAGCCCAACACCGCGAATAAGACCTCGGTCAATGAGTTCAAAAACCAGCTTGAGAAGGGCGACGACGAGCGCAAGATAGAGGTGATGAAACAGATCCTCATCACAATGCTCAATTCGGACCCAATGCCCGGGCTGTTGATGCACATCATCCGGTACGTGATGCCGTCGAGAAACAAGGATCTCAAGAAACTGCTCTACTTCTACTGGGAGATCTGTCCGAAATACGAACAGGACGGCAAGCTCAAGCACGAGATGATCCTTGTGTGCAATGCCATCCAGCACGACCTGCAACACGCTAACGAGTACATCCGCGGCAGCACGCTGAGGTTTCTTTCGAAGCTGAAGGAGCCGGAATTATTGGAACCACTGGTGCCTTCTGCCAGACAGTGTTTGGAACACCGTCATGCGTACGTCCGCAAAAACGCCGTCTTTGCCATCTATTCTGTCCATCTGGTGTCCGATCATCTGATCCCAGACGCGGCAGAGCTATTGGCAGACTTTTTGGCCGTCGAGAACGACCCTACATGCAAACGCAATGCCTTTGTTTGTCTCGGACATCTGGACAGAGAAGCTGCTCTGCGGTTCATCCAGTCGCAGGCGGTGACGTCCATCGATCCAATCATTCAGCTGGCCGTCATCGAATTCATCAGAAAGGACGCCGTGTCCAACCCGGAGCTCAAACCACAGTATTTGCACATCATCTCCGAACTGCTTGAATCGTCCAACAATGCGGTGATTTACGAGGCTGCCTCTACTTTGAGCGTTCTGTCTCACTCACAAGCAGCTATCACCAGTGCTGCATCGAAATTCATCGAGCTCGCCGTCAAGGAGCCCGACAACAACGTCAAACTAATTGCTCTAGAGATCGTCAACGAGCTGCACCGCAAGCACGAAGACATGCTGGACGACATGTGTCTCGACATCCTCCGGGTTCTGAGTGCCCCATCGCTCGATGTGAGACAAAAAGCCATTGAAATTACTCTGTCGCTGGTTACCAGCAAAAACGTCGACGATGTGGTTAAATTGCTGAAGAAAGAGCTCCAGAAAACCACCACGTCCAACGAAGAGAAATCTTCCGAATACAGACAGCTCCTGATTTCTGCCATCCACTCCTGTGCCATCAGATTCCACGAGGTGGCCGCCAGCGTTGTCGACCTGCTGCTGGACTTCATAAGCGAGCTGAATACGACCGCCGCTGCAGAGGTCATCACTTTTGTCAAACAGGTGGTGGAAAAGTTCCCAGACCTCAGAAGCCACATTATCCAGAGACTGATTGTGTCGCTCAAGACGATCAAGAGTGGCAAGATCTTCAGAGGCAGTCTGTGGATCATCGGAGAGTACTCGCTGGACGAAAAGGACATCCAGACTGCCTGGAAGGCCATCCGGGCCAGCATCGGCGACATTCCTATTCTGGCTGCCGAGAAGAAGGGCCACGACGAGGAGCAGGAAGAGGAGGTCAAGACCAATGGCCACACCGGTCCAAAGATCCTGGCGGACGGCACCTATGCCACCGAGGTTGCCCTAGGCGACTCTAAAACTACTGCCGTGTCTACGGCTACCAAACACCCGCTCAGAGCTTTGCTTTTGGAAGGTGATTTCTATTTAGGCTCTGTTCTGGCCTCCACTCTGGTCAAGATGGTGTTGAGACTGAGCAAGATCACTAGCAAGACCGACCTGCTGAATGCTCTAAAGGCGGAGGCCATGTTGATAATGGTGTCGATTTTGAGAGCGGGCGAGTCGTCGTTGGTGAAGAAGCGCATTGACGAGGACTCTGCAGAGAGAATATTATCGTGCGTGAGGTTTTTGAGCGAGGAAGGAAAAGACGAGTCGCTGATCGACGAGGCGTTCCTCGACGACACCAAAAAGGCATATAAGCAGCAATTGGCTGCTGAGGCGCAACAGCTCAAGGACAAGGAGCAGGCTAGCGTCCAGAACAACGCCGAGCAGGTCGACGACGCCATTGTGTTCAGACAGCTAAACACCAAGGACAAGGTGGAAGATCTGGACGAGGAGGACCTGACGCTTGCCGCGGGGGCCACCGTCGTGAAGGAGGATCTGTCGTCGAGATTGAAGAAGATCAAGCAGCTGACAGGTTTCTCGGACCCTGTGTATGCGGAGGCCTACGTCAAGGTGCACCAGTTCGACGTGACGTTGGACGTTCTATTGGTGAACCAGACTACAGAAACTCTGAGAAACCTGAGCGTCGAGTTTGCCACGTTGGGAGACCTCAAGGTGGTGGACAAGCCGACGACCCAGAACATCGGTCCGCACGCGTTCCATCGCGTCCAGACCACGATCAAGGTGACCTCTGCCGACACGGGTGTCATTTTCGGAAACATCGTTTACGACGGCCAGCACGCCGACGAGAACACCATTGTGATCCTCTCGGACCTGCACGTGGACATCATGGACTACATCAAGCCTGCTACGTGCACAGAGGCGCAATTCAGAAAGATGTGGAACGAGTTCGAATGGGAGAACAAGATCAGCGTGAAGTCCAACCTTCCGACGCTGAAGGAGTACCTGGACGAGCTCTTGGAGGGCACCAACATGAACAACCTGACTCCGGGCGCAGTGATTGGCGAGGAGTGCCAGTTTTTGTCTGCCAACCTATACTCGAGATCGTCCTTTGGCGAGGATGCTCTGGCCAACCTGTGTATTGAAAAGACCGCGGAGGGCCCTATCGTGGGCCATGTGCGGATCCGGTCCAAGGGCCAGGGTTTGGCTCTGTCCCTGGGAGACAAGGTTGCCGCCATTGCGCGCAAGACGAGCCAGGCCGTGGTGTCGCAGGTGTAAGAATAAAGTAAATAAAATAAATAAATAAAATGCCACCATTTAATTTGATTTTCCATTTACGTAAGGTGGTGTCGCACGGAAATACTTTTCCATGGATCTCATTTCGAAATTTAGGGCATCCTGCGAGTACCGCGTCCCGATCGCCGTCCGGGTCCCGTTTTTGGACGCCATTGTGCCAGACCGCACGGGCAGCAAATTGCTTGAGGTCCTGGACGTGCTGGTGTTCGGCGTGCTGTTCTACCACGGGCTGTATCTGGTGTGTCGGCTGCTTTGTCTGCTGCCCCGAATGCGGTCTCTGGTCCCGAAAAAAACCGACCAGCTCGACTTCAGCATGCGGATCGTGTCCTTTATCCAGTCTACGTTGATTGTGGTGCTGGCGATCCCGCTTTTTGACAACAAATACCTCAACCGGGACCGTGTTTTTGCGACCACGCCGTACTCTGAAATGTACAGCACGCTGGCCGCGAGCTATTTTGTGTGGGACACGGCGATGTCGCTGCGGCATCTACAACACTTTGGACTGGGCTTTCTGATCCACGGCATCATGGCCAGCACTGTCTTTCTGTCTGGCATCCGCACCCAGATGATCCACTACTACAGCCCGATTTTCCTGCTATTTGAGATTTCGACGCCGTTTTTGAACCTGCGCTGGGTCGCTCTCAAGTTCCCCCAGCTCGTGCCCCAGTGGCTCGCGCTGGCCAACAATGTCGTGCTGATCTCGACCTTTTTCGGAGCAAGAATCTGCTGGGGATGGTACCAGATCTACAGGCTGGCCGGGGACCTCTACGCCGCGCGACACGACCCGCGGTTCGTGCTGTCGACGGCCATCATCATTCTCTCGACGAATTTCGTCCTGGACATTCTGAACGCGTTCTGGTTCAGCAAGATGCTGACCGTGGCCGTTGCCACGCTTATGGGCAAGAACGACAAGCTGAAACTCATGTAGAGTGTTATTCTATACATCTGCGTACTTAGCGTACTCTGGCGTGGCCAGATACTTCCTGGCCGTCTCGATGTCCAGCTGGATGTCCTTTATTAGGGCCTCCATCGACACATAATCCAGCTCGGGCCTCACGTACCCCAGGATGTTGAAATTCAGCCTGCATCCGTAGAACGTCGACTTGAACTCGTGCAGAATATGCAGCTCGCATGCCTTCTTGCTGTTCTTGAAGAACGGGTTCCAGCCTAGCGACATCACCATGGGCAGCACCTCGAAATCGCTGTCTGCCAGATTGGCGCCGTACGTGAACTCGACCTCGGTCTTTCCGTCCGAACGAGGCACAGTCTTCTTCTGCGGCGTTTGTTCCGGCCTCAGCAGCCGCACAAAGCCAAAATACACCCCTGTGTCCAGCTTCTGCAACTCGGGCTCGTTGTCCACGGGCACATTGGCCGTAGGAATGCCCATCTCGGCCGAGCCGCGGCCAAACCCAGCGACAACACTGGTGTTGTGGATCACCAGCGGAAAAGGCGCCTGCACCGTAGCGGGAATGCGTGGTCGACTCATGGAATAAAATAAATAAATTAAATGAAAATGCTTGGTCAGAATTCCAGTAGATAAGAATCCATTTATATATATATTAGTAATTGCACAGCCTGCAAACTAGCTATCAGGCACATCCTCGCTCGTCATGCCTTTGAACTGCTTCAGCTCGCCGCCCCGCTGCCAGTCTTCGCCAAGTAGCCGCAAACGAGCCGCCCCGCTGTATTTGCGCTCGGCTACAGCCTGCGTCCAGTCGGCGCACGTGACCCGCAGCAGTTTTGCGCCCTGTCTGCCGTACGCGGCGCAAATCTGCGCTGCGCACGAGTCCCACCACATCCCGGCCACCGCGAAGTGCACACTGGTGGCCAGCTCCAGCGGCAAGTTCACGAGCCGGCTCATCATCGTCCATGCTCGTGAAATCGGAAGCGGGTGTTTAGTCTGGGCCGCGTCGCAGCCCAGGAACGTCGCGTCGATCTGCAGCCGACACATCACAGCGTACACTGTCGCTATGCCAGAAAGCCGTTCGTCGTACTGAATATCTTCCTCCCATTTACCGTCTGCCTTTCGTTTCCAGCCCATACGCAACCGGCCCTGCTCTGTGTCGATCGTGCACGTGTAGCCAATCACAAGCGGACATTTCTTGACAAACCGCGCCATCAGGTAGTACTCAAACTCTGGGAACACAATTAGCAGGTTCAGAGCGAGTTTCGCCAGCGGAACAGCGCTGTCTGGCTTCACCGTCACCTCTGTCTCTGCCTGCGAAATAATTGCCTTGGCCATGAAATTCAGCAGCCATCTGTATGCCAGATCATTGCCCTTGGCTTCAGTGACCAGGCCGTGGATCTGCGACATTATCCGCTGCCATTGCGGCTCGCTGTTTGTCAGCTGGCCGAACTTCGGGTTGATCTTCCGTTTCTGCACGCCTACAAGCTTCTTGAGCTCCTTATTGGCCGGTTCCTTCATTTTCTCCACAACGTCTCGTTTGATGTCTGCGATATCCTGCTTGTACTTGAAATACTGCTGTTCAACAGCCGCATAGTTGGTTTTGCCGTACTCGGCCTTCTTGGCGGCCTCTTCGGCCTCCTTTCGGCGTCGCTCGTCCTCTAATTTCCTCCGCTCTTCCTCCTCCTTGCGCTTTCTCGTCTGCTCCAATTCAAGCTGCCGTTTTTCCTCGGCTTCTTCTTTCTTTCTGCGTTCTTCCTCTTCTATTCGTCTGCGCTCTTCTTCCTTTCTCCTGCGCTCTTCTTCCGCCCTTTTGCGCTCCTCCTCCTTGCGTCTCTCCTCCTCCAGCCTCTTGCGCTTTTCTTCGGCTTCTATAACATGCAAAACTCGCTCTTTACTCTGCTCCAGCCGATCAGACAACATGTCCGCGAAATATCGCAATGGGTCGAAATCGTCCTTCGTTGCCACCTCGGCCTCATCCCCCTCAACAGAGGACTCCCTCGTGCGGTCCACCACCTCCGGAGCCGGGCTCGCGTCCCCGTAATGGCACACCTTCCGCACGTAGTCAAATCGGCTTTTCAGGTCCAGTGTGTCCAGTACCTCGCCCAAATCTTCAATCTCGTCCTCCGTGTCCGTCAAAGAGTCGTACCCCGACACAGGCTCGTCAGATTCGTACTGGAAATGTGGGTTTCTATGGGGCGTGAATCGCATGTCAATAAAGATTACCGGGTAACGATTTTTTTAATAATTTTTCAAGATCTTTTTTTAAATTATTGTCCATGGTTTTTGTTCAGCTTAGACAGTTCTCGAGCAGCAGCGTAGCGGCTGGAAGACCCGGCTACTCGCTGGTGAAACCGGTGCACCACCGCGTGCGGATTAGAAAACAGCTGCTCTCGCCAAGATTCCCAGAATTGAAGCTGCCGCCGACCGACGTCCGCTCGCCAAAATATAGACCTCTTCTGGTGAGACAGGACAGAGTCAAGGAACATTACCACAACACACTCAAGTCGGACCTGCTGCTGATCAACTACCAGCACGACCAGAAGGACGTAGAGGGTCCGAAGAGGAGAAAATGGGACATGTCGTCGCCGTACCACATCAACAGACCGTTGCAGAAACCAAAGGGACAGATTGTGCCGTCGCCAACGATCCGCGCACGCACCTGGAAAAATGTGCCATTTTTCGAGGGGGTGTCAATCAACTGTTTCGTTGAGGAGGCCAAGGCCAACCCTGCTGCCGCCATTGCTGCGCAACTGCAAATCCAGCAAATCACAAACTCCAAGGTGTACCCGATTTACGCAAAGACCAACGTCCCAACATGGAAGCTGCGGCCGGGAATGCTGATGGGAGCACGCACCAGACTCACTGGCGCCCCGGCGCACCAGTTCCTCAGCACGCTCACCGAGCTGGTTCTTCCTCGGGCCAGAGACTTCAAGGGAATCAGGACTTCAGCGGGTGACCAGTACGGCAATATCGCGTTTGGACTGAGTGCCGAGACCGTGCGTTTGTTCCCTGAAATCGAGCACAACCAGGACTCCTGGCCCAACACCTACGGGTTCTGGCTGACGCTGCACACGAGCGCGCAACTCGACTATGAAGCCCGCACACTGTTGAGCGGTCTTGGCCTGCCTTTCTACGGCAACGAAAAAGTTCCGCTGCTGCTCAAACAGGCGCAGTGAATGTACATAGCATAATACATAATTTAAAAAAAGAATTAATTTAAATAAATACATCATATTTTCGCAACCTATGGCTGTATTGTGACAATGACCATTGCCGCCTTTGCCAACTCCTCGCACTCGTGTCCTGTGCCGCCGGGCGACGCGTACACCGTGTGTCAGTTCATCTTGGACACCTGCGACCGCTCGAATTTCAAGTATCTGGAGCTGTACTACTGTTCAGGGTTTTTGTCGCACATGCCTGCGTGGCTCGTGGTGAGCATGTTCATGGGGCTGATCTCGACGCTGTTTTTTGTTCTTGGGTTTCTGGCGTCCAACTATCTCACGCCCAACCTCACGTTTCTGGCCAGACTGCTCAACCTCGGCGAGAAACTGTCGGGGCTCACGCTGCTGGCCTTTGCCAACGGCTCTCCCGACATTTTGTCGACTTGGATCGCCATGAACTCCGATTCCACTGCCCTGGCCATCGGCGAGCTGCTCGGATCCGCCAATTTCGCGCTCACCGTCGTGGTCGGCACCATGGCCATCGTTCGGCCGTTCACCGTGGATTATACCTCGTTTGTCCGGGACGTGGCTCTATTCCTCACGCTGGTGGTGCTGTCGCTGCTTTTCCTAGTTGATGGCAAGATCAAGCTGCCTGAGAGCATTGCCATGTGTCTGCTGTACGCAACTTACATCTTGATCAGCTTCCTCAGTCCTGACAAGCTGCTTGCTGAGACACGGCCCAAGGTCCACGACCAGACAAGCGCCGAAACAGAAGCCACGGCCGTCGACACGTTTGAGCAGAACATCGAGAGTCTGGAGACGGGCCAGAGCTTCCGGCTGTCGCTGGCCGACTCCATCAAGCTGGCCTTCAGAACTTGCGACCTCAAACATATAGCAAACTACTACCGTGGCGAGTCGGGCGACGAGGCGGTCCAGACGCGACAGCATGACGTCCCGGTCCCGTCGCACATTGTCATCACGCCCGCCGACGACGACTCGCCGCAGTCGCCAGTCTCTACGGACGACCGGCTGCTGCTACCAACACAGCTCTCGCGGACGTCGTCCGTCGCGTCGGCGACGTCGATTTCGACGATCCTGTCCACAGAGCCCGTCGAGGTCTCGTGGAGAACCAAGCTAGTTCCCAACTACGGCCGGCTGGCCCTGCGGAACAAGCCGTTCGAGTCGCTCTTCAACATCGCCACGCTCCCGCTCGCTTTCTGCATCAACATCGCCGTGCCCACGCCCGCCAACTCGCGCAAAGAGTTCGACCTCAACGTGCGGCTTTTCCACGTCCAGCTGCTGCTAACGCCGCTTGTCGTCCTCCAGGAGCTTTCATTCCAGACACTGCAACTGACGGTGGTACTGTTCGCTGCCAATATAGTTTTGAGCGCTCTGGGCCACACATTTTACCGTCGTCTGTTCCCGGCGATTTCTGCGCTTGTCGGCTTTGTCAACGTGCTCAATCTCATCACGGCTGCCGCGTCGGAAATCGTCAACATCCTAAAAAACACTGGCACCATCTACGGCGTCGACGAGTCCGTGCTGGGGCTTACGGTGCTCTCCATGGGTAATTCGATCGGCGACCTCATCACCAACAGCACGCTCTCGTCCCTGGGACTCGCGCTCACGGGCCTGCACGCCTGTTTTGGCTCGCCACTGCTGTACATTCTATTTGGAGTCGGTCTCAGCTCGCTCGTGGTTTGCATCAAAACAGGCTCTCCTGTGGAATTTACCGTGGACAACCATTTGAAAATGTCAAGTTTCAGTCTCGTGGTCATTCTGCTCATATACATCACCATTGTCCCGCTGCGCAACTGGAGGGTCGACCGATTTGTCGGCTACATTGCCGTTTTTTTCTGGATCGCAATCACCTCGTTCAACGTCTACGTGATAAAATAGCGTAAATAGATTAATGTACAGAAATTAAAAGTATTCCTTCTCGCCCACGCCATCCAGATACTCCTCGAGTCGGGCCCTATCGGCGTCTCCGAGCTTCTCCAGCGCCGAACGGTACATGTTTTGGAGTTTTGTGGCGTCCGGCGAGTAGAGATAGTAATAGTCTATGCATGCTTTCCAGAACAGGTAGCTGGTCTTGTGCTGGTACTTGAGCAGAAAAGGCTCCAAGTCGAGATTGTATTGCAGCAGTTCCAAAAACACATAATCGAAATGGAGCTCGTGCTCGGTCCCGGCCACCTCGTCGAGCTTGGCTTCCACCAATTGGAGCAGATCTTTATTTTTCCCCAAATGTTCCAGTTGGAGCAGTTTCAGCCAGGCCTGCACCGAGTTCGGATAAAACTGCAAGAGATCGAGCACCACGGCCTTGGCAGCACTCAAATTCCTGGTCAGCACCTCCAGATCCGCCAGTCTCAGCCGAAGCTTGACGTTTTCTGTCGCACAATGATATATCCCAGTGATCAATATTTTTTTCGCTCTGTCTAGCTGGTTGAGATTGAGGTAATAGTTGCTGTATTTGATCCAGAAAAACGGATAGTATGCAGTGGCTATGAGACAGCGGCCGTAAACGGTATCGATGAGCTTGCGCGTGTTCTTTGTGATGGCCGAGTCGGAGTCCTTGTGAGACGACTTGAGCGACAACGTCTCGCAGTACTCGAGGTATCTGTTCCAGTTATGCAGTTCGCGACGTTCCAGCTCCTCGGGAGCAAAATAGGGTCGTGTAACTGCTTCCTCAAACGGCCAGAGCTGAAACACGTTGTACTGTGTCGTGATATATAGGTCCATGTACCGTTTGCGCATGTCCTTTTTCAGATCGGCGAAAACCTTGTCGTCTTTGCGTCCTATAAGATCAGGCCAGCTCAACTTATAAACGGTCTTCAGATCTTCCTTCGTGACCAGGTACTTGATGGTGTCGAGATCCGCGTTTTCAATAAGCTTGAAGAACTGTTTGATGTATTTGGAATAATGGTACAATGGCACCTCGATCACCCGTCTCAGAAGATAGTGGTACTCTCTGGCTTTGCGATGCGCCTTGAGAAACTGTAGATAGCGGTCGTACAGTAGGTGGGCGTAGAAATGCGTCCCCACCTCTGTTCTCGCACGCTCAAACACAGCAACGACCGGGTCGTACTGGCGCACAGTTTCGACCACAAAATCCAAATATTTGGTCCATATTACAATCGACTTGGGCACAACCTCGACGCCGCGCTCGTATATTTCGCGAGCCTCGTCTGTGCGACCTGTATGGAACAAATACTCGGCATAATTGCACCAGTACTGCTCGCAGTACGGGAAATTGACCAGTAGGTTCTCGTACGAGATGGCCACCAGTCTGCTGGACACCACGTCCTGCTTCAATTTGAGAGCCACATTGACAAGCTGTTCCCACGCAGAAAAATCGTGAGCGTTCTTGTGCAAGTACCGCGACAGCTCGAGCCAATCTTTGGGCAGGTCGTCAACGTTGAGGTCGGACATAAATAATTTTTTTATGAATATTATTTTCATGTCTGGCCGCAAGATCTTCCAGAGTTTGGTGAACGAGCTGCAAACGGCCGTCCAGAGAGCTTTCGAAAAACACTCGAAGGACATGCTGAAGAAGCAGGATGCCCTGATACAATACAAGAGATTGCAGTACGTCCGGTCTGGCAAGGTGCTCAGTCCGGAGGAGGATGCTAGACTCGTGGACGAAGTCAAGAAAAGTACACAAGTTACCATGCCAAAGGTCGATATCGGTATGGTGAAAGCGATGGATTCGGACAAACTGACGCCAAAACAGCTAGAACACCTTAAAAACATGGCCACCTTCGTTAAAAGCCAGAGAGAATACGTCGAGCTACTCGAAAGATATAACCCGGGAATCAGCATGAAGCAGACGGATAAGGTGCGCAAGACGGCCAGAAGAGTCGGATTGGAAGTTCCCGAGTGAGTTCGCTAGTGTAATTGTGTTTCGTATATAGTCTTTCAACCAGCATGTTCAACAACCGTGCTGACCAGCTTACCGTTCTTGACGGTGTGCTTGAACTGCTCCGGAACAGCAAGCTCCTTCATATCGTCCGATTCCGGCACGTTGATGTTGAGCGAGGTAGTAGACGAGGTGAACACCTCGGTATCCAGTGACGACGCGGACAGATACAGGGAGCCGGACTCAGACTGGTCGATCGAGATCATCGGAACGGAGTCGGTGACTTGGACCTCGAAGTTCCTGGACTTGATCACGTCAATTCCGCTGATGGCTTTCTCAACAACGAGTCCAACCTTGGTGCATTCGTTCAGCGTGATAGCGTTCACCTTGCCCTTGATCTGGATGATGCTGGAGGCACAGTTGGCGATGAAAATGCTCTGCTGCATCTCTCCGTCGATGGTGATGATGTCGGACTCGTTTTCGAAGTTGGCCACCATCCACTTGTTGTCCACAAGCTCCTTTTTCGGAGGCTTCTTTTCCTTAGGAGACTTTTCGCTCAGACTGGCAGGCTTCTTTGGCGGAACAGGAACAGATTTTTTGGCCGGAACTGCAGATGATGCCCGTAATTCTGGGTTCTTGTGAGTCATCTGGCTCTTGTCGACCTTCTTGAGTCCTGCGGTGATGTTCTCGCCCTTATTGAGCTCAGAGAAAACAGCGTTCATTCCCTTTGGCTGCTGCTCCTCCTTTGCTTCAAACACGGAGGCCGGTGGAGGAGGCGGTGGAGGAGGAGGACCACCTGCACCAGAGACAGGTGTTGGAGGAGGCGACGGAACAGCAGGTGTTGCTGAAGACGTGGCCTTGGCCAGATTCTCCTCGAAAGAACCTCCTTGGGCGTTCCAGGACGGACCGGTGGTATGGAACTCCTTGACGTAATTTTTGAGGCCGTCGAATATTCTGATGAACGTGGTGGCCCATTTGACCTGGTTTGGGTCGGATTCCTTGTACTCCTTCAAAATTCTATTAGACCAGAACTGGGCAGAGTCCTTGTAGTCTGGAATGTACGAGACAGGTGTGGTGACACAGATCCATCCAAGAGCAGGAATACCCTCTGCCACAGCGTTGAGATTGTTGAAAAACTTGGAGGTACGGTTGGCGTCCTTGACCTCCACCGCCTTGACAATGACCTCGTTGATCGGAGCGAGCGCCGACTGGAACACTGGGCTCGACGCGTCGACGGGCGCAGACTTGGAGGCGGCCTGGAGGAATTTGCGTTCCTCCAGCAGCGCTTTCTCGAACAATTTGGCCTGCTCAGCAACCAAGGGGTCGATTTTATCTGAGATTTCAACAAATGGAGTCACGTACTCCTCCAAGAATTTATCAAACGCTTCAATGGCTGGCGCTTCTTTCTCAGGCTCCTCAATTGCCTTTGCATCAGCTCCGGCCTGCGAGTCGGTACCGTCTGTCACGGCTCCACCGGCCTGTTTTGTTTTCGAGTGGACCGCATTCTCTTGGAAGATGGTGACATCTTCAAGTCGCGACGCCGCGGCCTCCAGCCTACACAGTTAGTCTCTATGGAAGTTTTCACTTACCGTTTGAGCAATGTCACTAAATTGTATCCGTGGATGGAAAACGATTCGTTCGACATCAAGAGGACAGGTAAATTAAGTAGAGAAAAAAATAAAACAAAATCAAGACCAAATAGATTGGAAAAATTAACTCCAATTCTTTTCCATGGCAAATAAACGCACCGAAGAAGAATTGCCGCCACGGCCAGCGTTCCCAATCCCCGACTTCCCTGCGCCCGCGCAGCCGGAGCCATACTACACCTCCTACGAGACGGGAGTGCCTATTGCGATTGATCTGGGGCGATCGACAACCAGGATTGGACTGGCCAAGGAAACAAGCCCAAACAACGTGTTTCCGACGGTAATGTCGCGGTTCAAAGACCGCCGTGTCAACAGAATGATTACGCTGGTTGGAAACGACATGTATTTGGACAATGTGTCCAAATCCAATATCCGGTCTGCTTTTGACGGTCCAATGATTAATAATTGGGATGTGATCGAGAAAGTGTTAGACTACGGGTTTCTGCACTGCGGAGTGTCTTCTCAGGGCAGGGTGGACAATCCGATTGTCATGAACGAGGTTCTTGCCACGCCGTTGCAGCAAAGAACAGGTATGATGGAGCTGCTTTTTGAGGCTTACAACGTGCCAAAACTCGCTTTTGGAGCAGACTGTCTATTCAGCTACTATCAGAACGGAGGCTCGACGGGACTTGTGATCGGAACAGGGCATGAAGCGACGCACGTGATCCCCGTTGTAGAGCACAAGCCAATTTTGTCCATTGCGAAACGGTTAGACTGGGGCGGAAGACAGGCGACGAATTATTTGATGGATTTTATTGGGCTCAAGTACCCTTATTTCCCCACCAGACTCACCACTTTCCAGATGGAAAAAATCAAACAGGACTACTGCTATGTTTCCAAAGACTTCTCTGAGGAGATTACACACTATTTGGATCTGGATAATTTGGAGAAGAACGACATAGTGTTGGAAGTTCCGTTTACGGAAGTTGTCAAACACCAAAAAACCGAGGAGGAGCTGCAGTTGGAGGCCGAGAGGAAACGGGAGCAGATAAAGCGGCTCCATGAGCAGGCGAGAGAGCGTCGATTGGAGAAATTGGTGCAGAAAGAAGCAGATTTCGCCTATTTCACCGGTTTAAAAGAGCGGATGAAAAGCATGAACAAGCGCGAGCAAATAGATGTGCTGCGGAACGAAGGGTTTCAAGATGAGTCGGAGATGAACAAGCACATAGCCAATCTTGAGAGATCGTTGAAAAAGGCCAGAAACGAGGACATTGGCGAGAACACCAGCGAGGAACCGCCTTCGTTCCCGCTGTTAGAGGTTCCGGACGAGCAATTGAGCGAGGACCAAATGAAGGAGAAGCGCAAACAACGCTTGATGAAGGCCAACTACGATGCCCGGATGCGCGCAAAGCAGGAGAAAGAGCTTGCCAAAAAGGAGGCCGAGGAGGCTGCCGAAAAAGATAGAAAATGGCGAGAGTCGGATTTGGGAGGATGGATTTCTGATAGAAGGGAGCGGCTAGAGAAGCTGATTCAGCGCGTCAAGGAGCGCAAGCGGTTGAAGGAGGAGCTGACGGACAGAAAAAGTCGTGCTGCACAAAACCGGATGAAAAATATAGCATCTTTGGCAGACGAGGACAGGGGTGCCGGCAGACGCAAAAAGGCCGGCAATGTGACCATCGATAACGACCCAAACGACACGTTTGGTGCTAACGATGATGACTGGGCAGTTTACCGGGCCATTGCTCGCGAGGAAGACGACGATGCAGAGGAGGAGGTGCAGCAGGAGATTCTCAAGATTGAGGAGGAGCTGTTAGAGTACGATCCAAATTTCACTGTGGAAGACACGTTACAGAGACAGTTTGATTGGCGCAACTCACTGATCCACCGGTTTTTAAGAGGCCCACGTAATTTCGATCCCGAGGACCAGCACCAGCAGCATCAGATCCACATAAACGTGGAACGGATTCGGATCCCCGAAATATTGTTCCAGCCCTCAATTGCAGGTGTGGATCAGGCAGGAATTGTGGAGCTGGCTGAAGATACACTTTTGAGAAGATTGCCGGGGGAGAAGGGATTTTCTGGAGACGACTCCACAGAAATGATGAAGGATGTGTTTCTCACTGGCGGCCAGTCATTGTTCCAGAATTTCCAGGAACGGCTGGATTCCGATTTGCGCGCCGTGCTTCCTGTTGGCTCTCCTTTGAGAGTGAGAAGAGCGCAAGACCCGTTGCTAGATGCCTGGCGTGGGATGGCCAAATGGTCGCTCACAGACGAGGCGAAGCATAGCTACGTTACCAGACAGGAGTACGCCGAGTACGGCGCAGAGTACATGAAGGAAAATAACATGGGCTGTGTTAGACTATAAAATACACACAACTTAATGCTTGGGCAGCTTTTTCTCGATATCGACGGTGTTTGGGTTAATACCCTTCTTCTTGAGATTGTGTTTGATGGACTCCTTCATGATTTCTTTATCTGCCTCATCGTCGAAGTTGGCGAAGTCGCCGTGGATAAGTCCTTCCTTCTCTGCTTCCGCGTCTGCTGCCATTTCCTTCTCCTTGGCTCCCGCCTTGGAAACGTCGTGAGGACTGGAGGCCACCTTTTGGAACTTGGCCACAAAGAAGCCGTCCACGTTGTACGCGTGCGGGTAGTATCTTCTGGTGAGCGACACTTTTGGATTAAACTGTTTTCCTCTGTAGGAGGTGAACCCGGGCTTTCCAATGGCCAGGCCGGTTTCCACGAGTTTCACGTTTGGTCTCTTGCGCAAAGCGTAATCCACCACGGCCTCGTTCTCTTCAACAGCAACCGAACAGGTGGAATACACAATCACGCCGCCGGTGGCGGAATGCGCGTCGACAGAGTCGATCGCAGAGAGCAGCAGCTGTTTTTGTAGATGAGGAATTTGAATGAAATCCTTCTCGGTTCTGTTGACCTTGACGTTCTGGTCCTTGGCAATGACACCTGTTCCAGAGCATGGCGCGTCCAGGAGTACTCTATCGAACCCACCAATGACCTTAGGAAACTCGCGCGCATCATAGTTGCAGACCACCGTGTTGGTGCACCCCAGACGATGGATATTGGCGATCAGCGACTTGGTTCTTGCTTTATTGGCGTCGTTCGCGAACACACACCCGGTGTTTTTCATAAGAGCAGAAATGTACGTCGTTTTTCCACCGGGAGCAGCTGCCATGTCCAAAATCCGCTCATTTTCCTGCGGATCCAAAGCCATCACCGGCAGGAACGAAGAGGCGGCTTGAAGGATGTAATGTCCAGCCAGATACTCTGGAGTGGCTCCAATAGGAACCTGCGAGTCAAACACCTGGAGTCCGACTTTAGTCCATGGCCCTATTGGTTGCAAATTAACTCCCTTGTTGACCAGGGTCTGGGCCAGCTCTCTGCGTCTGGTCACCAAGGTGTTGGTTCTGATCGTCACTGGTCTATGAATTTCGTTGGCCTCGAAGAACTCAATGGCCTCCGACGGTGAGAAAAGATTGAAAAGCTTCTCGGCCAAAAATGGTGTGTAGCCAAAATATTCACATATATCTTTCAGCAACCGGTCCACGTACTCCACACGGCTTCTGCCCTCCTCGGCGAGGTTCTTGAAATCTTCAAGTACCTTCACCACCTCGAGCATACGAGTTCTGACCATCGTCAGATCAGGTCCTGATTGTTTCATCTCCTCCTCCTCTTCTTCTGTTGGCAAAACCTTAGCTCTTGGGTTTTTAGTATTTTCCTCCAGAAGCTCATCTTCGGCGTCCTGTTGCTCCATCAAAGCCTCCTCATCAAGCTTTCTGGAGTACTCTTCCATATTAGCAGCATTGATGGCATCCATATCGTCGCTCTCGTCGTCGGAAAACATTGGTCTTTCTCTGCCTTCCTCGTCAGAATCAACAAACTCGTCATCGACCTCTGGCTCAGAGTCGTCTTCGAGCTGTTCAAACTCATCCAGACCTGCCTCTTCCTCCTCGTCATCGTCAAAAAGAGATTTCTTGGCAGCCGAAAGCTCCTCAAGGTCGACTTCTGGCAGATCCTCTGGATCTTTATATTCTTCTTCCTGTTTGGGTTTCTTGGCTTTCTTCATTGATTTCTTCACATCCTTAGACTCTTTCTCTGCCTTACGCTTTGTGACTTTTTTCTTCTCAGATTTGTGGAATTCTTCCAGCGAGGGAGGCATTCCCTGCTTATTCTTGGCCCTTCTTCCCATATCTGTGTCTATCTAAATATTTTTTCAAATTTTTCACGTAAATTTTTTGGTCCCGTTTCCAGAGGTGTATCAAAAAAAATTAAAAAATCAAGATCAAAAAATTATACCTCTAGAATGCCCGAAATTGGTCAGAACAAGGTGATCTCGCCAAACGAGCACTGTCTCGTGACCATGCCGTCAGGAAGTCTTAGGATTGTTCAGCTCAAACCGGGAGGGACAATCAATCTCGGCAAATTTGGCCATTTTCTGGTCGATGGAACGTTTGGATACGCTTATGGACAAGCTTTCGAGATCGTTGCGGACAAAAAAGTGTCCCCGATTAAGCACTTGCTGGTAGACCTCGAAGATAGTAATGACGGAACCCCAATTCCAGAGCTTAAAAGCTCTGCTAATAACAAAGATTTAACAGATATTGGACAGAAAATCCAGAAATTGACGACACAGGATATCGAGAATATGAAGAAAGAGGGCGAGGGTAATCAGGTTGCACGTCAGATTATCGAAAAGATGATTCAGAGCCACGAAGCATTTGAGAAAAAAACTGTATTTTCTCAAGAGAAGTATTTAACTAGAAAGCAGAAGAAGTTTGCCAGACGGTTCCAAATTGACAGTCTTAGCTCCTCGGCCTTACTCAATTACTACTACCGGGAAAAGGACCCGCAAAGGGTGTTGGATTTGAGCGAAGAGACGTTGGGTTTAATGATGAGCCATGCAAATATCATGCCCGGTGGAAACTATTTAGTGTTGGACGAGACCGGAGGATTGTTGGTCTATGCCCTTCTGGAAAGAATGCAAGGACTGGGCTTAATCATATGGTTGCATGAGAATGACCAGCCAAACACATGGATACTCAAACAGGCTGGATACACTGACGCTGAGCTGGACAAATTTCTGCGTCCAATCAGCTTCCTGGAGTTTTTCGAGCCAGACGAAGACACAGGCAAGGTTTTCAAGTTCACAGACCAGGAGATTGAGGAAATGCCGCCGCAGCGCCGGAACATGTATGCAAAAAGACTGGCGAAGGCAGAAAAATTGAGACAGACACTGGAGATGGTTGCGAACCACGATCTTGATGCGGTAGTGAGTATTTCCACCTTGAACCCGGCAACTCTAATTCCTCGTGTTCTGGAAGCATTGTCAGGCTCGCGGCCAGTCGTTGCGTACCACCAATACAAGGAGATGCTGATTGAGCTCGACCATGTTTTGCAGAAAGATAAACGAGTGATCATGACCAACATTTCCGAAACCAAAGTCAGACGCTACCAGACGGTGCCTGGAAAATTGCACCCATTAATGACTTCCAGAGCTGGCGGAGGGTACGTGTTCCACGGCCTGAGAGTCTTGCCAGTGGAGGGCGTGCAGGCTGTTGGACGGGGCAAGAAGCGTAAGAGCGACGAGTCGACCGCTTCATAGAATTTCATCGCACATAGACTGTAAAATATTCCAGCTTGGTTTCCAGCCAATAACGTTTCGTATGTTTTTGCGAGAATCGTATCTGATACCGCAGGTCCAGCTCGGGAGAAGACTTTTGGTGTGCTCGGCCTGTTCGCGGTAGCCAAGCTCAAAGACAAAGCCCTCGATCGTTCCCTGGCTCACGAGCTCGCACAACGCGCTGTAAAACTCGAGGTTCCCCACTAATGCATTTTCTGGCTCATATTTGAGGACCGACTCTTCCACACCTCCGTCGGGGCTGAAGTGTTCTCGAGGTATATATGGTGGATTAGAAAGAAGCAGTGTAGCGGTCGTTTGCGGGAACTGACGCTTCAGTAGATCGCCATAGTAGAACTCGACCTTTGCCTTAACCTTTGCTGAATTTAATCGCAGATTTTCTTGGCTGAGAGCAAGTGCCTGTTTGTTGATATCCAGCGCTATAACTTTTTTGACATTTGTAAGTGTCGCTATGCTTAGTCCAATGCAGCCAGAACCTGTGCAATACTCTAACACTTCGACCGGTTCGCCGCGTTTTCTAATCACCTGCTTGAGCTCCTCACACCACTCCTCAGTGTCGTTCCGCGGAATCAGGACTCCTGGCTTGCACTTTATTGTCAGATCGCCAAAAGGCTGGGATCCGAGAATATATTGCAACGGGACCAGCTTGGCTCTTAGTTCGACGGCTGTCTGCCACTGGGACTTGGGGAGCTCCTGCTGGATCCAACGGAGTTCCTGCGCTGCTTGGCTAGCGGGAAATTTGGACTTGAGAAGCTGCAACCATGACATGAATAAATTAAATCATATTTTTTTCCCGAATTATTTTCCAGATTATTTTCCAAATTATTTTCCAAATAATTTACTTCCTGTATTGTCGTCTATATACATTACAGCCCCTTTCTCGAATAGTACATGTATGCTCTTTCGTGGGCCTCGTGGCTGAATGGAGAGATAACCTCAGACTCGCCAGGTCTGGCAATTGGGTTTCTCATGTAAACCGCATGACACGTGCGGAATGAAATTTCGATGTGTTTAGGTAGCACGGCGAACGGAGCAATGAATTGACGCGGTCTCCATGGCGTAAAGTACGGTTTCGAAGGGTCCTCGAGACCCCACATCGATTTCTGCCACGGCAGGTCCACCTTGTACACTCCCTTCTCTTGCACTTCAGACCAAGAAGGAAGTTTAGGATGCTTGATGAGTCTGCTCACCCAGGTGGACACGATCGCATCCTCAGAAGGAGCTTGCTCCTTGTGGTCTTTTCTGACTTTCTCCAGATACCCAGACTTGAGCTCTGACAGCGCCTGCTTCACTTTCTTGGCCTTGGTATCATCGTAGAACTTACCCTGCGGTTGGCCATTCACATACTTGGGCAATATCTTGGTTATCTCCTCGTTCATCTCCTCCTCGCCACCCTCGAACAACGCCTTGTTGTTGGCCACCATCTGGTATATGTTGAAACATTTGTTTGCTAGGGCAGCACCGAACTGGGGCTCGAACACACTGGCATCCACCTCTCCCTCGATGGCCTTGGCTGTGTTCACGATATCGGCCAGAATCGTGTTTCTGGTGATGCTATTCAGCTTTTTGCCGAGCTCGTTGATTTTTGACTCCTGACGCGAGCCAAAACGGGCCACAACATCGTCCAGCTCTGGAGGAGGCAACTCTGGGTTGTACAGATCGCCATACGTCTGTCTCATCTTCTTTTGTTTACTTCTTTGGTTTTGCCACACGTTGAGTGGGTCGGACCTCGCACGGTTCACAAATTTCTGCCATTGGATCACCTGCTCTCTGTCCACCTTGTATGCCTCTTTCAAGCTAGGTTTTTTTTCTCCCAAAGCCTGTAACACCCTGTCTGGCTCCACGCTGAACACGTCTCCAGGACTCAACGGGTACGAAGGGTGTTTGATAGGAACGCCATTGACCTTGACGTCGCCGGCGAGAATGAACTGTCTGGCTTGTCTGACCGACGAGGCAAACATGGCACGGAAAACGGCCACATCGAGTCGCTTTTCCAGCACCGCAAACGTCTGCAGCACCATCGGAGTCTCGTCATTCGCCTTTCCACTGAGCGACGCATCCATCTGGGCCACACCATCCAGTTTTTTCTGGAATAGCTTGAGCCATCTGCCCTCAGGGATGTGTTCTCCGTGGTATCCTCGTGTTTTTTGTTTCGAGTCCCATTTCTGCATGAACATGGACATTACCTTGAACATCGGTGCACGGTCCTTGTAGAAATTAAACAGGTTGTGCTTGTTCAGTGCCATGCGCACCCGTCCCCGTGTAAGGGAGAACAGGTTTGTGGCTTTTCTAGGCATGGTGGATGAAAAACGATTTTTTCGAAAATTTTGCAAAAAAGGCCGAGTGCCGTCGGCTAGCGTCGATCGACGCGTTTTTCATCACAGTCCCAGAAACGGCAATAGGTAAATAGCAAGATATTACAGATAGTCCAGACGCACCAAACTTGGCTCTTCAATTCTTCATGCCTCCTAGACACACCAGACCCCGCGTGATAACTCGCCAGCCGGCATACAAGTTCGCCACTCTCTATGCAGCTCCGTACGAGTGCATGTTCCCTGTGGTGGCCACCAAGCCGGAACTGCAGTCCAAAGACGGCATCGATTTCACCACGAGTGTGCGTTTCGAGCCAAACAATGTTCAGAAGTACTCACAGCCAATCAACATCAAGTACACTGTATCTTCCAGTACTCAGCAAGCTAAATGTGATCCTCTGAAACGGGTCTTTGCGCATTACGAGGAAGACAGAGTCAGCGGCCTGACTTTTGGAGTTTCCACCATCACTTGCGGCCCAGACGGCAGGGTTAGCGTGGAGAGGTCTGCAGCAATATTCCCAGATACCCCGATCGGCTCGAAACGGTCACTAGACAGACTGGACGTGTCGTTCGATTCGACCGCTCCGTCGCCGGTGGTGCTGCAACGGCTGGGCTCGCTAAAGAAACGCAGAAACGACAGACTCGACAGCTCGATGACAATTTCGCAGCGGGCCATTTTGCGCATGGTCGACGACTCGCTCGTCTCCAGCGACACGGAACTGTACACCTCGATACTGCAGGAGGTGCGGCCGCAAACGTCCAACGTGCGGGCATCCAGAATGGAGAAAGAGTCCGCGAAGGAAACCGTCAGCATCGACGCAGAGGACCTCAAGCTGGCCCTTTCGGAGAGAGCGTTGACTCCGTTAAATTTGGGGGTTTTCAGGGACGATTAGCCGTCATTGTTCGATATCCAATATATTAGCGTGGTCATTATATACAGTAGCCTGTTTTGCCTAGTTTGACGTGGAAGCGGTTCCAGAAACGGCTTTTTCGATCGTGAAGCCCGGGTCCGATTTCCTCTGCTCTCTCATCTCGTCCTTGGTTAGCATCTCGTCTGCAAGCTCCACTTTCACCAGCTCCTTGACCGTGGCAATCATACCGGCCTGTTGCGGGCATATTCTGTGGAACACGGTCTGATGCCTACGGTGAAGACCGAGTCTGAGCAACGTTTCCTTCTTTTTCTGGGGCAGCGCGATCGCAGACCGCAACTGCGTCACTTTGAAATACTTGGGGGTGGCCATTTCGGTGAGAATATTTTTCAGCATTAATTTTATATATTTTGCACTGCCGGAATAATAAATACATGTCATTTCGACCGCACTCCTCCGCCGTCACGGCGTTGGCATTGTCAGCTAGCGGGCGAGTATGCGTGAGTGCATGTGTGGACTCACCTGCTATTGCACTCAGCTCGGTTTTGAACGGTAAAGTCGTCGCAGAGCTGGCCAACGATACCATCAAGCCAGTCACGTTCCTGGGGTTCGACCCTGCGCAGCCCCAACGGATGCTCAGTTGCTCTGGAGACGTGAAAATCTGGGATATCGAGACGTTGCAGCCCGTTGTGAAGATGCACGGCTCCAACGTCGTCCAGGCGGCGTATTTGGACAACGGCGTGGTAGCAGGCTGCGGCGGGACAAGCGTCGATTTCTACGACTCGCGTGTCTCAGGCCGGCCCATTGGCACTCTACAAGGATATCACACAGATGACGTGCTCAGCATTTATGTTTCTAGCGGCACACAGTTTGTTTCTGGCGGGAACGACGGGGTGGTGAACCTTTTCGATCTGCGCGGTGCCAGGAACATTGCTCTGGACACAGAGATCGTTTTCGACATGTTTGACAGGATCAGCGTGACGCAGGTGGCGTGGAAGTACGGCCGGTGTTTTGCGAAGCTACATGGCGCGGCCCGAATAGTGGAGATCGACTTTGTGCGCAAAAATAATGAGATTACATCGCAGCACACCGTCGTGGTTGACGAAGAAAAATATCGGGTCGATTTTGCATTTGCGGGAGAAACTTTGGTGGCAGGCGGCGACCGCGTGGTCGAGGTGGACAGCCAGAGGACGCTGCTACAGGGCGAGCGCGATGAAGTGCTCACGAGGCTTGCTTTTGTCGGGACAGGGGGCCTGTGTGCCTCCACTGGGGGATATATCTATAACCTTGACCAGAATATTTATTAATAGTTGTGCTGCTACTGTAGCACGGAGCATTTTTGCGGGGCTCCTAATTTTTTTTAATTATTTCTCACTCGCCTGTTTTCTTCTCTACTGCTATCAGAGCCACTTTCGCCGTGAAGTTCCAAGAACCCTGTCAAGGTTCTTTGCTTAGTCATTGCTAGCCATGCTTGGGCTGTTCAAAAATATAGTCAAGAAGAGCCGGTCGACAGGCCCCGAAACGGGCCCCGTGGACCCAAACAACACGGACTCAGGCCCTCCTCCCGCGATCCCTCCGGAGTTCGCCCAATTTTACTCAGAACTGTCGCCCAGATACACTTTGCTAGAAAAGATCGGCGAGGGAGCATTTTCCGTGGTGGTAAAGGCGCTCGACACCGAAACACAGGAGTTTGTAGCCATCAAGATCATCGACAAAACAAACATGAAACCCGAACAAATCAACTCTGTGCTCAAAGAGATCAGCATCATGTCCAAATTGGACCACAAGAACATCACCAAGCTGTACAACTACCAAAACTCATACAACTCCAGATATTGCTTTCTGTTCCTGGAATACGTGAGCGGAGGAGAGATTTTCAACCAGATTATCAAATACACTTATTTCAGCGAGGACTTGTCGAGGCACGTGATTAGACAGGTCGCCAGCGCTGTCAAGTATCTGCATTCGCAGGGAATTGTGCATCGCGACATCAAGCCCGAAAACTTGCTATTTGTCCCGACTGAGATGTTTCCTCGCTCCAAACAGGAGCAGAACAAGGCCAGACGGCGTTCGGACGATAACAACAAACTGGACGAGGGCAAATTCATCCCGGAATACGGCTCTGCCGGTATCGGAGTCGTCAAACTCGCAGACTTTGGGCTTTCTACCGTCCTGTACAACGAAAACATGCAGGCCAAGACACCTTGCGGAACCGTTGGATACACTTCTCCCGAACAGCATATGAACCTTGGATACACGAAAAAAGTGGATATGTGGGCCATTGGTTGTGTTTTGTACACTCTGGTAGTTGGCTTCCCGCCTTTCTACTCTGCTACGCAGGATTCGAAGGATATCAGCACCAAAGTGTCAAGAGGTGACTACAAGTTTTTGAGTCCGTGGTTCGACGAGGTCTCGGATGACTGTAAACGGTTAATTGCCAATCTTCTGATTGTGGATCCTGACGCAAGGTACTCGATTGACCAGTTGCTCAGAGATCCGTGGATGGTGAGCGGATACGAGGACAAAGTTGCTACCAACCCTAGCACCGAAACTGTTCCGCAAACAACGTTCGACGAGGCGCTGTATAAGAAGCTGAACCGCACGGCAGATAATCTGGCCGACGGTCTTTTGGCTCCGCGCGCAGAAGCCATCCGACTCGTCTTCGACACCGCCAACGGTGTGCAAAGAGACGCTACGCCGCAACTGGCTGCTCCAAAAACAGGAAATCTCGGTGTTCTCGAGGAGGACGAGCCTATTGAGATCCTCGAGTTCCGCAAACGACCAGACTCGGACTCCTCACAAGTCAGTGACGAGTTCGACGAGGACTCGGAATTCGAGGAAACAGACCTGACGCCCAAGCCGTACGCCAAGTTTTCGAAATCTCCGTCCTACAGAGAACGCAGAACAACACCGCTTAAGGACGATCCTTTGTCGGGACTCGAAGCTGAGCGTTCCGGAGGAACCTCGACAGACACAACCAGCATGACCGCGAACGAGGAGTCGTCGATTCTCACGTCTGAAATAGAAGACTTCTACACGGGAACCAAGCGCAAGTCGTCGGTGTGTTTCCAGATCAAGTCATGCAAAATAGGCAGCTGCGGATCGACGTCTTCTTCGATCGCCAACGCAGGAGACTCGCGGTCCTCGTCCATCACGAAAAGCGTTTCGGAAACGCATAAAATTTATCCACGTACTCCGCAGACAACGCAGTTTGTCGAGCTCAGTGATCAAAGCGACGAACTCAAGGAAGGGCTGGAAAACATTACAATGGACGACACCACTCCCGTGGATAAACGGCCTATGCCGACAAAGAAATACACCGTGCAAAACGAGCCGTCGCCGGCGTTCGACGCGACGCTGAGCAACACGTTTGACCTGAAACTAACACACTCCAAAATCCTCGAGCGCCGCAAAATCAATGGGTCTTCGAAAACAGGACCAGAGCTATAGCACCTTTCGAACAGTACGATCGTTCACGAGCTTTTATATATCATTGTAAACATGCATTATTACACTTATCTGCTAGTAATGGTTCAGCCTCCACAGCCGCACCTTGCCGGCCTCGTTTCCCGTCGCGAGCAGCTCGTTGTTCGGGCTGAAACACACACTCGTCACACGGCCCAGCGGCGTGCCGCTCGTCGGCCAGTTCGAAAACACCCGGCACGTTGGCAGGTGCACCAGCCGCAGTGCGTCTCTCTTGTCACGTGACGCGATACACATGACCTGCCCGTCGCTGGTGAAGGCGATGCTCGAGATCGTCGTGACAAGGTTCTCGACCGTGCCGGCGGGCCTGTGCGAGTCCTTGAGGCGGTCGTACACGTTGACGACGCCGACGTTGTTGCCGACGGCCAGCCATCTGCTGTTGTTGCCGCCAAACTTAATTCTGGTGACGCCGGTTCCGGAGTCGTCTGTCCATCTGTCGAGCGTCGTTCCGGCGTCGACGTCGAACTCCCACACCTCGCCGGCCCTGTTGACTGCGGCAAGCGTCGTGTGTGCGTCCTTGCTGGCGCTTTGCGAGAAATCAAAGTCCACTAAGGTGCCTTCTATCTTGAATCCTTTGAGCCAGACACCGGTCTTTGGGGAGATAATATTGATCCAGCCGGAGTTTCCCATGAGGCCGAGATACTTGCCGTTTTTGCTGATGCGGAAATGTTCGAAAGATCGCTGTGTTTTTTCGTGGCCGTACATTCTGCTGATTTTCTCGATGGAGCCACCAAGCACGTCCCATTTGTGCATGTATCGCCGTCTTCCAGCGGCGAAAATGTCGTCGCCGTTGAATGCCGCCGTTTGGATAGGCGAGTTGCGCAGATGCAACGACGTCACGAGGTTGTTGATTTTCCCGTCGATGTGGTAGATTCTGAGCGTACGGTCGTAGCCTCCGGTCATGAGAAGCGGCTGTGACTCGTGGAAACTGAGCGTCTGGACGGCCGACCTTGATATTTTCTTGATGTTGGCGTCTGTCAGCCGCGAAATGTCGATTTTGCCGGCCGGCAAGAACCGTGTATCCTGGCTTTTTATGTTATGCGTCTGGTTGCTTTTCAGGAACTCAAGCAGCGGATTCGTCGACACCAGAACATCTGTGGACGCGTGGCCGGCCTCTACATCCTCTTCGTGCTCCTCCTCAGAGTCTCCTTCAATTTCGTCGGCCCAAACAGGACGGGGATGGATTCTCTCGAACTGCTCCCGCAGCCGGTGGATATACTGCTTACCTCTGATTTTGTCGTCTTGAGCGGTCTTGCGCAGCTTGCGCAACTTGTCGGCACCCAGAAGAGACACACTGACCTTTTCGTCGTCGCTGTCCTGCCATGCGGCCTCCTCCTCATCGCTGTACTCGCTCATGGAATCGGAAGCTGGCTCGTTGTCGGAGTCTGTGTCCATTCTGTCCTCGTCGCTCTCGTCGACAAAGTAGAGGTCCTCGTCTGCCATGGTCTCCAGGTTGTCGCTCTCGGCCTCGGATTCGGCCTCGGACTCAGAAACGAGGTCCCTATTTTTTAGTTGGTCCAGATGCTCATCCTCACTGCTATCGTCATAGGTGAACAGCTCCTTCTCCTCCTGTTGCTCAAAATCGAACAGTTTGTCAACCTGCTTCAGATTTTCACCAAATCCTTCGCTGTCGCCAAACACAAGCTTCTCCAAGTACCGCTCTTCCTCGTCGGGCGGAGGTATTTCAACAGACATGGTAATATAATTTTTCTAAATTTTTTTTAATTTTTTGTAGTGCATATTCAAACATTTTCTTTAAATTAAACATGCGTTCTTCTTTGGCAAGATTCAAGTACGTATTTCTGATCCTTATCCATGCTAACATCCAGTCGCGGCTCATCATACTACAATAAGTACACATACCAGATGTCGCCTGCCATGCTGCGCGCCAGACAGCCATACTTCTGGAAAAACCTGGCTCTGTTCGGCGTGCTTGCTGGCATCTCTGGCGGAGTCTACCTATACACATACTCGTTCCTGATGAAGGACGACTTTGAAGATATTCCTATTCCACCAATCAGTGACGAGCAACTTGCAGAGCTGAAAAAGGAGTATGAGGCCACCCACAACAAATAGGATGATTGCGAAACGTTTAACTGTACATAGAAATATTATTTAATCGTCAAGTACGCTCTATCTGTCACCACGCCTGCCCTTTGCGGCCATTTTCCGCCTGTCGGACTCGATTTGGCGCTGAATCTTGTCGCTGTTTTTCTCCGTAAAACTGATCACGTTTGACAGGTTATTGTTCCCGACACCGTAATATGTGGCACGCGAGTTCTGTAGAACGATATTCTTGTGGTCGAGCTTGCCGGAACTGATAAGTTTTTGATTTTCGGCATAGAATTTGGCCATGTCGAACTCCACCATCTTCGACGAGTCTGATCCGTCAACTGGCCTGGGCTCTATCTCCTGTGCACCTTCGTCCTCACTACTTTCCTGTAATTCCCCCGCAACTCGCAATTGGTCCACATCGATGCGATTTTCCGCCACCTCAAGCTTTGCGATCTGCTGGATACCCAACACCTTGCCAAGATCCAGCTTGGCGAGCGACGATTTGTGCACCAGCGGCTTCTGGACTCGTCCAGAGTCCACTTTGTTCACTTTTTGGCCTGCACTTACTTTTTCCTCGTTCCGATCGCTCTCGTCCTCGTCTGATTCATAGCCCTTCAATAACCCCATAAATTAAGAAAAAAGTCTAAAAAAATATTTCTACAATGTCTTGTCAGATCTGCAACGAGGCCCCGTTCAAATACAAATGCCCCCGCTGTGGACTCAAATAGTAAGTGCAAAGATCTTTTGCTAACACACAGCTGCTCGCTTAAATGTTACAAATCCGAAAAACACCAGGATCCAGAGACAACAACAGCGCCCCAGCTGAAGCCTCTAAAGCATCTGCCCAAGGTGGATGATCCGGAGCTCCAGAAGCTGTTGGACTCGCCAGAGTTTGTGCAGTACTTGAAAGAGCCCGTGATACAGCTCAACATACGAATAATCAACGAGATTCTCAACGACGTGTCGATAACACAGGAGTACAATACAGAGGGACGGACAGAAATAGCTACACGCAAAATCAGCAATCTACGCAATAAAGGGCTCGAACAGAACGCCGCATTCGACGAGTTCTGCAACCTGGTGTTGAATTTGCTTGATAATGAGAATGACAACCCTGTGTTATAATTAAACAATCAGCTTGCCTTTGAATTTGTTCTTAGGAACACCCTTGACCCCGGTCAGCTTGATGTGGAAGAGTTTACCACCCTCGTCCAGAGGAACAGATCTCAGCTTGTCAGGATTGTCAAGATTGAGGTCTGCGGTGGTGACAAACATCTCGTTGAGGTCCGGGCCGCCCAATGTGACACAGCTGACTCTCTGCGCAGGGAAAGTCCATCTGTGCACGATGTCTCCCTCGGGGTTGACCTTGATGACGCTCGCACCTCCCCACAATGCAACATACAGATTTCCTGAGGCGTCGATGCACGAGCCGTCGGGACCGAGCTCGCCCATGATGCCGATCAGCGATCTGATCTTGGAAACAGGGAGAAACAGAGTTTCTGTGCTCAGATCAGGCAGGCCGGTGCTTTTGTCAAATTTGTACTTGTAGATGCCCTTTTCGGTGTCTGTCCAATACATGATATCGTCATGCCAGTTCAGTCCGTTCGGGCACGTGACGTTGTCCTTGATGATTTTAGGATGTTCCCAGTCGTCCTTCAAAAATTTGTAGAAGGTAGCTTGGTTTGGCTTTTCTGCGACAAAGTCGCAGAACGTGCCGATCCAGAAGTTGCCCTCGGAGTCAATGGCGCCCTCATTCGAGCGCAATGGCACCGCTTTTTTGAAGTGCTCCTTTTCCGGGTACTTGGCCATGTACTTGAATTGCTTGGTCTTCAAGTTATACTGGCCAATGCCATCTTCTACACCACAGACGTAGATGTCTGGGTCTTCAGTAAACGCAATGACGCCCACGCTGGCGCTCACTTTGTACTCCTCCACCTTGTCTGGGTTGTCCAGGAAGGCTCTGTGGATTTTGCCCTCGATGATATCCACCCAGCTTAGGGAGTTGTTATCCGGGTTGTAGGAAACCCCTTCTGATAGTCTGCCTTGGAAGTTGGTGAATTGCTGATGTTAGTGCTTCTAGACAGTCAATTACGTACCTGAGTCACGTTCGTAGCCATCTTGAAAAGAAGAGATAAATAATAATTGGTAAAGAAGGTTGTAGAGCAAGCAAACTCTTGCTCAACGTCTGGGGCAGCAAGCGAATAAATAAAACAATAAAATTTATTATTTGGTAATTATTATCAATGTTCCGATATCCTCCAGAAATTACCTCAATGCTGGCGCCACTGGTGGTGGTGCAGGGTCTGGGGGAGGATAAACTTTTGTTCAAACAGACTAGCACCCCAGAGTTCCCCAAAGACAAGCAGATACGGCTGCACGATGCAAACTCTCCAGATAATCCGTTGAGCAGACTGTTGTCAGATCCCGACACCATTGAGCGCAGATTGCCGACGGTGCAGGTTGCGTCCGGGCTGGAACTGGCGCATGTGCTGAAAGATCACTCTCTCGAGTCAGAATACTGGTACAAAAACGATGACAAAAAGCATCTCTCTTTTAAGTTTAAATTTGCTGGATCAACGTTCCTGTTGCCCAACCACGCCGAACGGACCGATGACGACCACAGTGCCGCGTCCGACGAGTCTGCTAGTACTTCGCCCATCTCACCATTCAACCCAGACTCTCCTTGCTACAGATCAATTCTGCCCCTGGAATGGATCCAGAAATACAGAGAACTGCTGCCGTCTGTATTTATTGCCGTGCACGAATTGGACGCCGAGTCGGACGAAAACGATAAAACACTAGCGTTGGAGCTCAACGATACCCGTGAGAAGCTGGCCAAGCACGGAATCAAGTTTGTTTGTCTGCTGCTCTGTTCGTCTCCCAGCACCCCGGAACTGGAGGAAAGAGTAGCCACTCTGCGCAAAACAACGAGTCTGCCCTCAAAAACGGGCATTCTCGTGCTCCCGGCAGGCAGCCAGAAGGAGCTGGAGTCATTTGCTGGCGTGCTAATGGCGCTGATCCGGCCGTGGTGCATAGAATATTACGCTGCGCAGGAAAAAAAGGTAAAGAAGCAGCAGCTCATGGACACCTCGTACAACGAAAAATTCTGGCTTGCGAGACAGGCGCTAAAAAGTGCAGTTCTAGGCGAGTTGAAAGGTGTCACCGAACAGAGCACGAAATTGATGGAATACTCTTACGAGAAGCTCATCGACGTGATACGCAGCATAAGTCTTGAGACACAGCCAGAAAGATGGCAGGAATGTCGCTTGTTGCTGGATTTTGCCGGCATACACATAACACGCGGGTATCTTGTGCTGGAGAATGCCAATATGGCGTACAAGAAGTTTGACATCCATCTGCAGAACATTCTATCTGTGCTGCCGCCTCGCTCTTTGAAATCGTATCCCGTGATTTCCTGGATCGCTCTACAGTTGACCTGGCTTGCGCAACTGGTCGAGAAGTGTCCAGAATCAATTGTTCCTATTGAACGGCCTTTTCAGCAGCACTCGTCGTCCAAATGGTTTGGCAATGCTGCCGACGGACTGCCCATGCCACACGGAGGATACATATATTTGCAGGCGTGCTCTTTGGTCCACCGACGCGAGATTCAGGCAGCCAGCGGCGTCGACGTCTACGACACGTACATGGCTTTGAGTCCAGACGAGGAAAAGCAGTTTGATTACCATGGGACACGCGTCCGCCTGCTGTCGCGCGCGCTGGAGCTGTTCACGAAAGCGAAAAAGACGAAGTTTAACAGGAGCGAGTCGTACGTGTATTTCCAGCTGGGAGAGGAATATTTTGGTATGGACAACTACTCGATGGCCGCAAATAACTTCCTGGTGGCTCTTTCTGTGTTCAAGAATGAAAAATGGAACAAGATCGTAGCCGCTATTTTGTTCAGGCTGTTCCAATGCTGTGTGAAGCTGGAAAATTATAGGGACGCACAAGTTCACCGGCTGCAGCTTTGCACGCTCGAAGACCGGTTTGTGGCGCAGTTCAGAGACGAGCTTGCGCAGGAAGTGCCGATCGACGAGCCTCTTGTGCTGAAGGAGCCGCTGTTCGAGAGTCAGGTGGTTTTCAAACACCGGTCGGTCTCGCTCCACGAAAAAGTGCATTTCCAGCTGTATCTGCGCCCGCTGGTGAACAGTTTGATGTCGGAGCTTATTGTGGAGCGCGTGGATATCGCCTTTGCTGGAGAGGAGTTCGAGATTGCCGTCGAGAACGACGCTGGGCCGAACACGCCGTTCAATATTGTCGCGGACGGCCGCGCAAACCTGGACTTCTCTGACAAACAGGCCAAAGTGTTGCAATTCGAGCTTCACCCGGACAAAATCGGCAAGTTCACGGTAGACGGTGTGCGTCTAGTGTTGCGTTCTGGCCCCCTTTCGTTTGAGAACCAGCTGGTGTCGGTGTGCGAGTCGCGAGACCGACTAAAATGGTACAGGGCGTCCTCCTCAAGATTTAACAAGCCGTTCGAGTACGAAATTGTCAATGGAGCACAGAACGGGTTCGAGGTGATTCCGAAGCCGCCAGAGGTCGATTTCCGCGTCAGCCACGCCAGCATCGCGTACAAGGGAGAAAAAGTGCCAATTACAGTCCACGTCGGCAATCAGGACGAAAATACTTTTGGTCTGCGACTTCATGCCACCGGAAAACTTGCCACGACGTCTCTGAAGGTCACGTGGGCCGACGAAGCAGCTCACAGCACTAATTACCGTGTTCCTGAACCTCTGAGGCCACAGGATTCCACAGACGTCGAATTGTTTGCGTATCTTCCGCTAGCAGAAACGAACGGTGACACGGTGAAAATCGACCTTCAGATCGACTATCTCATCGACAATAACGAGAACACCGTGGTTCGCAAAACCAAGCCTCTGCAGATCCCGGTCGTCGACTTGTTTAAGACGAGTTTCAAGATCTATCCGTCGCTGGCGTCGCACATTCCGTCACTGTTCGACGTGAGTGCGGCAGATATCGTTGCTGTGCCGTCACATGACCGCTGCTGGCGCTCGAAGCTGAGTATCGAGAATGTTTCTGCCGAGGACGTGGCCATTTCCAACGTTTCCGTGGAGATCAACAAAACGACGCCGGAAACTGTCATGGAGACGACGTTAACCGACATCCCTGTGTCGCAGCTGAGCGCAAAAAGCACTGGCGACGGCTGGTTCGAGTTCCGGTGCCGATGCGCGGACGGAGTGTTCAAACGGTCGATGGCGCTCGAGCTGTATCTGTCTTTTGAGTACGTTTTGCTTGGGCGGCCGCAAAGTTTGACAAACGAATACAAAGTACTCCTTTGGAAGGGCACGCTGCCACACATGGACCCGCGAACGCTGGTCAGCGTCGACGACGCCGAAGACGCGCTTCACGTGACGTACGTCATCGAAAACCCTACGTCGCGGATTTTCCAGTTCAGCACGACGCTGTCGACGAGCGAGAACTTCAAAATCAGAAATTACAGAAACCAGCACAACTTCTCGGTGCTGCCGTTCATGAAACAGGTCGTGCGGCTGGAGTACGAGCAGCTGGCCGGCGAGGAGTGGACCAAGCTACCAGAGTTCCGCATCTACGACCTGAACTACAAGATCTACCTGAACGCGCAACCAACGAGTGAACGGCTGCAGGCGCGCACAGATGGTCTGTATGTGCGCAAGTAATATACGGAAAATAGACTCGCAAATCCATTAAGTACCTAGTTGATCTTCAACAGCTCAACATCAAAGATGAGAGTGGCATTAGGAGGAATCAGGCCTGGGAAGCCTCTGGAACCGTAAGCCAATGGGCCTGGGATCGTCAGAATGGCCTTCTCACCCAGCGACAGCTTGGAGAACCCTTGTTCCCAGCCAGCAATCACCATACCCTGGCCAATTCTGAACTGGAAAGGCTTGTTTCTATCTCTCGAGGAGTCGAACTTTTTGCCGTTCTCCAGAGTGCCCGTGTAGTGGACCGTCACCAGATCACCTGGTTGAGGGTATGTCTTGCCGTCTCCTGGAGCAATGGTTTGAATTTTCAATTCTGACATGTCTAGTGGCAAACGATATAAATTTATGTTTAATGTACAAATTTTCGTGGATTATTTTTTCCGCGCCGATCGTCTCACCGACGGCGTCGAAGGAACCGACGACGCCCCGCCACGGGCTCTGCCACGCCCGCCCGGCGTCGCCTTCACTGGCGTGTCCTTGGGTTTGAAGTTGCGCGGCACGCTCTTCGAAACCGGCGTCTTGCGCTGCTTGCGCGGCGCCGGCGTCGCGTGCAGAGCCCGTTTCGCAGGCACCTTCTCGCCGCCGGTCTCGTCCTTCTCCTCGTCCTCTTCGTCCAATTCCTCGTCCTCGCCACTCTCCTCGTCGTCAATGTCGTCCTGCACCTCGGGCCCCTCGTTTTCGTCCGGCTTCTCGTCCTCCTCTGCATCGTTATCTGCCTCCTGCTCGATCTCCTTCTTTAGGTTCCGTCTCGTCGTGCGTGTGCGCGGCTTCTTCTCCTCTCGCACGCTCTTGCGACGCGTTTGCGTGCCCTTTTTCTCCTCCTCGTCGCTGCTGCTCTGTACACCCATTGTCTCCTCTGTCTCGGCCGCCTCCTCCTTTAGCTTCACCCGTTTCTTACGCCCGCTCTGCGGCGCCTTCTCCTTCTCCTCGCTCTCACTCTCCTCGTCGGTCCGTGGCTTGCGTGAAACCCGTCTTTTCGGCGTCTTTTCGGGCTCGGCCTCCTTCTGCTTGTCCTTTTCGTCGTCGCTCGCCTCGGCCGGCTCCATCGCCACACGACGCCGCGTTCTCACGCCCTCCTTCGCCTCAGCCTCCTCCTCCGGCTCTGCCGCCGTCTCCGCCTTGTTGCGTCGCGTGCGTCGACGAGTAGCCGGCGTCTCGGGCGTCTCCTTGCCGCTCTCAGGCTCCTCGCTCTTTACCTGCACCTCCTTCGCCCTCGACTCGTCCTTGGACTTCCGTCTTGTCCGCGACGCCAACGAATCCTCGCGCTTTTCTTCCTCGCCCGCCTCCTCGTCGGTCTCGTCCTCGTCCAATTTCTCTAGTCCCTTCAAATTATAGTACTTGTTTAGCTGCCGCGTCACATCGCTCTTGGTGACACTGAATTGGGGAAACTTCTCGCCCAAAAGCTTAATAATCGTTGTATAGCTCGCCTCCCGCTCCTCGCCAAGCGGTTTGTGGTAGCATATTAGATTTAGAAGATACAGTGTCTGCTCGCGCGTCCACTCCATCGTGCACAAAAACACAAACCAGTAAATTTTTGTGATCGTCAAATTTGAGGTGCTAGGAGGGGGTCTGCGGCGGGAGTAGGTTTCTACGGTGCACCAACATACATCGCCCCTACAGAGCTGTCTCGTCCGTCTACACAGTTCTCAGTCCACCGTCCGATCCAAATAATCCGTGATATTCTCCAGCATCTCCTTCTTGGTCTTGGCCTTCGGAATAAGGTTCGCCTTCGAGTTCACATACACCTTCAGCTGGTCCGAAGTAAAGTCATTCAGCTGTCCCAGCTTGTAGGCTTTGAGCACGATGTCGTCGGTCAATAACATGGCCTTTTTGTCCTCACGGGTAGGCTGCACGTTCAGCTGCTGGAAATTGTCCACTCTGTTCAGCTCTGCGCGCACCGCTGCCACTAGTAGGCTCAGTTTCTTGGAGTCTCCCAACCGGTTGCGCAGCTCCATGCATTTTTTCTTTAGCTGGTCCTGGCTATTGATCATCTGCTGTTTCTGTATTTCCAGTGGTACCTGCGGATCGTAATCAACCTCACGCTGCAAAAGATGGTCCTCTAATACCTTAAAATACCACTCGACCTGCGGGTTTGGTAGCGGCTTATATATATCTATAATTTCTGTAACCAGGTCTTCAATTTGATTAGGGAAAATTGGTGCACTTGGCTCCATCTGCAACAAATATCCGGGTAGGCAGCGGATGTCGTCTTTGAAGGGGAGTGGGATAAGCGCAAGGCCCTCAGGGTACGGCTCGATGCTGGTGGTGTACCCCAGAGAGGCAGCGGTGGGGACCAGGTAGTAGGATGTGGGGGCCTGGTTTTTGCGCGTGGACCCCCACGCAAGAGCCATTTTGCGTTTTGCTGTGAGTGTCTGATACAATGCTGAGAAAGAACGGCGTGAGTGTGTGTACTGTTCCAAGTCGCTTGGAGTGACCAGCGCGGGCGTTCCGACCGAATAGTGGTGCACATAGTACTCGATTTTGCGGAACCCGACAATCTGCAGCACAGGTTTGTTCTCGTTGTCGAACGGCTTGGCCATAAGGTCCCTGTTTAGTGTGACATGCTGGTTTTCAAAGCCAATGGTTGATACAACGTGGTCGTTGTCGACCTTGGCGCCCGTAGCGGTGTCCAGCCTCACCGACTGCGATTCCACGTACCGGTACGTGCCATTGTCATCGAAGAAACGATAAGGGCTCTGCAACCGGGGTTCTTTGAATAGCGGACATCCTTGAACAGATATCTTGATGTCTCGTAGCGCCATGGTGCATCTAAAGGAAGTGCGTCTGAGTTCCTTGGTCCGCAGAATTTTGTCTTCCACCTGATCGATATCCAGCTTCTCGACAGCGGGCCGGAACTGGTCAAGAGTCTCAAATATAGTCTGATACTCAGAAAGATCGAAGTCGGGCTTGTTGGCAAGCAGAAACGGGGTGATATTGATTTTTTCCAGACTGAGGTCGTTAAGAATGTTCCAGAGGGTGATTTTGCGCGAAGTGTTGCCGTTGAAGGGCCGGTCGCAGTCCGAGAACAGAAAGATGCGACGGACGGTGTACGGTTTGGTGAAGCGTGGGGGGGCCACAAAGTTGTCGCGTGCGACCTGCAGCATGCGGGCAAGTTGCTCCCCACAATTGATTTCCGGATTTTCCTCGAGCACCTCCACAGAGCCCTCATCAAACTGCTCTACCGTCTGCAATTGGTCGATACTAATGTCCTGCAGCTCGAAGACGGGTAGCACGCCGTCGACCGACGCGTCCTTTTTGCTGCAGTTGAAGATAAAGCACCCGAGCCCCGTGTTGGGTTGTGTCTTGACAAGGTCTCTAATTAGGCCACTCACACAGGACATAATCCTAGGCACATGGCCGCGTAGCGTGGGCGTCAGGTGCAGTGCAAAAATAATGCCCTGATGCAAATCCTTCTCGTCGAAATCAGAGCTCATGGCAGAAACTGGTCCCTCGTATAATTTTTTTGCTGCAATTTTTTTATTTTATTATTATTCTTTGTTATCATGGGTAAACTCTTAGATCTCGTGCTCCACCCAGCCGAGCTGAAGGCCGTTGTGCAATTGTAAGATACTTCCTGCTATCTGTCCACTAACCCGTATAGCAAATTTTTCAGACACGTCGAAAACCCACTGGATCCCAAGTCGCAGACTCCGTCCGAGGCCCTGTGTTACAAGATGCTGGCTCACTGTTCGCGTTCTTTTGTCGCTGTGATCATGGAATTAAATCCCGAGCTACGCAATGTCGTCATGCTTTTCTACCTGGTTCTGCGGGCGCTCGACACGATCGAGGACGACATGACGCTCGACCCTGAGCTGAAAATTCCTATGTTGAGAACTTTCGACTCGAAGCTGAATCTCAAGGACTGGACATTCCACGGGAGCGGGCCGAATGAAAAAGATCGTATCGTTCTGGTCAACTTTGATAGTATTCTGACCGAGTATCATAAGCTGCAGCCAAAATACCAGGACATCATCAAGGACGTTACGCGTAAGATGGGTAACGGCATGGCTGATTACGTGGTGAACGAGGAGTTTAATTTCAACGGCGTGGCCACCGTGAAGGACTACGACCTGTACTGTCACTACGTGGCAGGACTGGTGGGAGAAGGGCTCACGCGGATGATTGCAGCAGCAGACTTTGGACACCCTGATCTGGCCGACAAAATGTACCTTAGCGACTCCATGGGTCTTTTCCTGCAAAAAACAAATATCATCAGAGACTTCCGCGAGGACCTGGATGACGGACGGTCATTCTGGCCGAAGGAGATCTGGGCCAAGCACACAGACAAGCTCGCCAATTTTGCGCAGCCAGAGCATCTCCAGGAGGCCCTGAACTGTAGCTCTGAGCTCGTGCTCAACGTTCTGGACCACGTCAAAGACGTCCTGGTATACCTTTCGATGGTCTACGACCACTCCACATACTGTTTCTGTGCGATTCCGCAGGTGATGGCTATTGCTACGCTGGCCCTAGTGTTCCAGAACCCGTACGTGTTCCAGAAAAACGTCAAGATCAGAAAAGGAGAAACGTGCAGCTTGATCCTCGAATGCAGAACCTACGAAGGCGTGCTCAACGTGTTTTCCAGATACCTCAGGGTGATTCATCACAAGTGTCCGGTTTCTGATCCGCTGTATCTCGAGATCGGAATGAAATGCGGCGAGCTCGAACAGTTTATCGAGGAGCTCAACCCTAACCCAAGCCATCTGCCAAAGGGCCTCGAGCCACGCAAGACCGTGTACTCGGAGCTGGCCCAAACTAAGATCCGCAAGGACGCCGATGTGGCCAAGAAATTGTGGAGAGAGCAGTTTGCATGCAACGCGTCTCTGGCTCTTATCGCAGTGTGTGTGGTGACTTTGTTATTTAAAACCTTCTAACAGACTATTATATCTCCCATTGCGAGTTTCCGTAGTCCGTCGCGTAAAAGTATTCCGGGTGGTCTGGCAGCCGTTCGTGGACGAGAGCTGTGCGATGCTGGTGGCTGTCCAGCGTGCTTTGTATGTGCTCGAGCGGCACGATCATCTGCATATCTGGCCTTTCTGCAACCAGCTTCAGTTTCAGATCGTTTGTGCTCTCGGATACGTGTCTGAGATACTCGACGCAGTTGTCTGGTAGCACCCGTCGCTTTCTGATCTCTGCAATTGCAATATATAGCGTCTCGTGCTCTGTGCCGCTCGCGTGACACTGCAGAAGAGCCAGCACGTCTTTATCAGACAGCGGGATATCGAGCCGTGTGGCCAGCTCTAAAATGTTCAGACTGCACAGTTTAGCAGCATGTTTGGCTGCTCCCTCAAATAAGACATGGAAATGGCGGTTTTCGAGCAGATGTTGCAAATTATTTCCTGCCAAATATCGAAGCACAAAAATCATGCTACCAAAATGGCCGCAGAAATATATCGAGCGCAGCGCAGCGTACAGGGCCAGCTGCACAGTCCGCGGCTTGAGCCCGCTAATCTCGTTGAAATGCTCTTCTATCTCCTCGTAATTGTTTCTCGCAAACAGCCTGTCTTGGAACATTTTGGGCGCCAGTTCGTCGTACGAAATCGGAATTTCCAGCTCGTCGAGGAATTTCCAGCTGTATGTGGGTCCCAATAGGGCTGCCGCCGTGGTTGCCACGGGAACCTGTGTCTCCTGGTCACGTACCTTCAGAACCACGTCGAACGCTCGCTCAAGGTCGTTGTTTTCCACGAAAAGCCGGCATAGCCCGAGCAAAAACTCGCCCGTAAACTCTGTATCTGCTATGTCAGAATACACGGCCGCGACGACGTCGTAGTTGTTATTTTTGAGCGCAGTGGCCGCCAGACTGGCGTAGTTGAGCGGCGTCAGCATCGTGGATGGCAGTTTTCGCAAAATAAACAGAATTGTCTCGGTGTCGTTTCTGTTGCTCGCCTCGATCAGCAGCGTGATCGCATGCAATCTTTCCATATACCGGGGGTCTGCGAAGAACTTGGCCCCGCGGAACTCCAGGACGGCCATCTCGTAGCTGCCGTTTTCCAGAAACCCGCGGATCTTGTATCCGCGCGCGAGGTCGGGCGCCTTCTGTTCGACATATGTGAAAAATAAATGGTTGTAGTACGGATTATTTTTGCGCAAAAATACTTTTAATGTAAAATCCAAGAACCCCGCTGCCGCGTACTGGGCCTGCTGCAGCACTCCGTACACTTGCGGGAGTCTGTTGTGCAGCGATTCCTTGGGCCCGAGCTCGGCGAGTTTTTTGAACAGTGCTGTCTTCTGTCTCTTGGTGGCCCTGGGCAGCGACATATAATTTTTATTTAAATATTTTTTACTATTTATTTCTCCACATTTTTGTGCCATTTGCAAGCTGTCATGTTTGCATCGAAATGTCCGCTCAAAAAGCCCCCAAACGTGGTTCTGAAACGCTGGACGTCCATCAATGTGTTTAATCGCGACATGAAGCTCAAACAGCGCGAACGGGCCGCCCGCGACGAAGAAAGCCAGATGGTGGAGTATATCAGGGACGAGGTTGCAAGACGCACAATTGAGCGGCTGGCGTTCCTGAAAACGCCGTTCTCGACAGTCATGGACTTTGGCTGCAACGCAGGCAATTTCGAGCGCCAGCTGTGCGACGTCCGCCCCGACGACGACAAGCGATGGCGCGACGACAAAAATCTTGTGCGATCCAAGATCGAGAAAATTTACATGGTGGACTCGTCGCAGAATATGCTAGATAAATATAGAGATGCCCCGTTCAACTCAATGCTGAACATCGAGCGCGTCAACACGGACGAGGAGGCGTACTCGCACCCGCTGCTGATGAAAAAAGACATGTTCAACGTGATTGTGTCCAACTTGTCGCTGCACTGGATTAACGACCTGCCGACGGTCTTTAAAAAGCTGTACAACTCGCTGCAGCCGAATGGGTGCTTCGTCGGGTCCATGTTTGCTGGCGACACGCTGTTCGAGCTGCGCACGGCGCTGCAATTGGCCGAGATGGAGCGCTGTGGCGGCCTTTCTCCGCGTGTGTCGCCGTTCGTCGAGTCCTCCGACGTCGGCACCCTGATGCAAAAAGCCGGCTTCCAGATGCTCACGATCGACGTCGAGGAGATCATCGTGGAGTATCCGGACGTGCTGGCTCTCATGAAGGACCTACAGCTGATGGGCGAATCGAACTCCATCCTGAGCACGCCGCCTGCTCTGCGCAAGGACCTATTGATCGCGCTGCAGCCGATCTACCACGCCATGCACGGCGACCAGCGCACGGGCAACCTGCCGGCGACTTTCCGGTTCGTGTTCATGATCGGCTGGAAACCCGGAGAAAACTTCCCGCAGCCCGCACCACGCGGCAGTGCAAACGTGAATTTGAAGGATGTGCTAAACTGAGTCACACTCAATCTCCTGCAGACCTTCCAGGGCAGCCAGCCGAACGCTTGCGGTGGGATGTTTTTTGCTCAGCCACGTCAGCCGGGCCACACAGTCTTTCTTCGTGTCTGCCGGGTCTGCAAGTGCGAGCTGGACAAAGACGCGAATAGCCACCGCGAGCCGTCCTGGGTGGGTTTTTCCCAGCGTGAGGTTGTACACACGCACAAAGATGCTTCGTACAGCAATGTCTGCTGGCAGCGGCAGGTTCAACTCCAGTGCATTGCACAGAAAGCGCAAGCAGGCGTCCTGAGTTTTGGTAGCACGTTCTATGCGGCTCTGTGCGGTGTCGAGCGGCTTCAAAATCGACAAAATGTCGCCCAGCACGGTTTTCCTGTCCTCAAGCTGCTCCCAGGCTTGGAAGAATGCCAGCAGCGCCGCGTTAGTGGCTTGTGCCAGAGACTGCTGGGATCCGGCAGAAAAACAGTAGCCTTTCCAGAACTCGCGAGAAAGCTCTCTGTCTTGCACGACATGCGCACAGTAGATCCTCATGAGTGCCTGGAAATGGTCCACGTCGGACTCTGGCGGGACGAACGGCCAGTCATTGAGGTCTGCCACGAGCTTCAGCGCCGCTACACGCAGCCGCTCCATGGTTTCGCCTGCTATTCGCAGAAGTTTATGGTTAATGAGCGCGTGATTGCCGAGTTTGTCTCTGTTTGCCTCAATGAGCTTCATTGTCGCCGACCTCACGAGACTTCCGACGTCGCCGCGGTTAGTGACCGTGTAGTCGTCGAGACAGGCAATAAGAGTCTGTTTTTGGTGGTCAGCCACATCGTGGCGGTGCAGATACTCTGCGAGCGACAGAATGAGACAACTGCGCAGCTCTGCATCAGCATGCCCCGTCACCAGCCCCAGCACGTCGTCGACTCTAGTTTCCAGCCAGTTTGCGTGTCCAACAGCGCGCGCAGCCACCAGACTGCCGCTTTTGATATAGAACAGCCATTTCGTAATATATTTTTCTGGTAGCACGAGCACCGCCGCGAGCTCGCAAAACCGCTGCGAAACCTGCTCGCTGCTATTTCTGATGACGTTGAAAACGGTTTCCAGCTCGTGGTCGTTGGCAATAAATCCCTCGCGACACAGCACCGTCAATAGGTACAAATACTCCTCGCCTTTGTGGAACGGGTCTCTATGGAAGTCGAAGGTGAAGTCCACGAAAAGTCTGTGGTATTTGTCGGTATCCACTTCTGTTGCGTCCTGAAGCAGCTCCGCAAGTACATAGAACCGTCCTGGCTGAAACTGTTCCTGGAAATATCTTGGGATCAGCTGTTTATCGCCGAGCTTTCTCAACGTGTGTGCTGCCCGCGTGCGAATGTCATAATCTCTGTGCAAAACGGCTTGCTCCAGCGCCGTCTGTATCTCTTTCTGCAAAATTCCCAGCTCGCAAATGTCCAAACTCAACGCAAATGCCCTGTCAAGCTGTCCGAGCACCGTGTAGTCCAGCGTCTCGATCAGCTTCACCTTGAGGCTGTGCTTGTCATTGCGGTCGAAAATCTCGCCGTGGCGGCCGACTACCTCCTGCACACACGCCGCGCTCGCGCGCCGCACAATTAGCTCCTTGTCAAAACAGCAGCAGAGCACCAGGTCGCGGAAAAATGCCCGCCACAGCTCAAGGCCCACCTCATCTGTTTTGTACCGTTTGGCCAGCGACCAGATGATGAAACACGTCGCGTCGCGCACGTTCGATCCGACCGCATGGGTCACGCGGTACTGCTCCAGGAAAAGCGTCTGGTGCAGCAGAGCGGCCAGCTCGGGCAAGAACGCCGTGTCCAGCTGCCTGGTGCGCGCCTGCTCGCCGATGGCCAGCAACACGCCGTGGAAGAGCTCGACGTCGATCGACTCGGCATCGACGCGGCCGTCGGCGGAAAGCTCGAGCTGTGCAACCAGCGCACGCACCACGTCGTTACGTAGCTGTTGCGGGAGCAGGCTAGTGATTTTGGCCAGCTGCTTCGCCACAGAGTATCGGATCACCGTGCTGGCGTGCCCGACAAAATCAAGTAGGTAGTTGAAGATTTCCTCGACGGCGTCGTAGTTGCTGGTCCGCACGAAATGGACGCCCAGCTTGCCGAGGTTTTTGACGAAAAACCGCAAACACGAGGCGTTCGGGGTGTCCAGCTCGTTTGCAATCAGCACCAGCAGACGCTGTCCAAACAGATCAAGCGTCTGTGGGGCACACAGCCTGAACAGATGGTTTGTCGTTGTGAGGAGGCCGAGCTGTTCAAATACGCTCTTTTGCTCCCACGCAAGCGAGTTGAAGTTGTCGGCGACAAAACTCTGCAATAACGGCGCACAGTCAGCACGTGAGAGTAGCCGTGCCATCAGCAGCGCAGCCGCGTCGCTCTCCTTGCCGCTAGACTGGAGATATTTTCGAGAGAGATCAAAAATGGCCTTGGCAAGACCAGGTCTGATTTTCTCGAGCGGAAAAGGCACCAGAACCAGGATCGACAGCCACACTAGCAAGAAAAATGTCTCCTGCCACTGTGCGCTATCAGAATTGCCCAAGTGGTCCACCCTGTCAAGAACTGCCGTCAACAGATACAGATCGCTTGTCAGACAGTTGGAGACCACCTTGATGCCTCTAATTTTGGCCAGATGGTAAAATATCACGCCAATATGCTCTCCGCATGTCAGCTCATCCTCCAGCACGAGACGGTACCCATTCACCAGACGGCCCACAAACGAACGCAGCTGCGAGTCCAGAAGCTGGGGGTTTGGCTGGAACTGTTCAATGAGAGCCAGCAGCGCCTTCATGGCACGTGGGTCGGCAGTCTGGCCCCCACAAAGCGTGCTGTCAAGCCGCGAATCTATTTCCCGCAGGAGCTGGTCCGCAAGCTTAGAGATCTGGACGTCTTCCATGTATTTACAATGTTTTTATTTTACATGAATATTTATGTGCACAGCCTTGATCGGACAAACACAGAGGGCCCAGTAAAAATGGGGGAAGGAGGAAGATAAAGGCGATTTTAGGAGCGATTGGTAGTGCATGGCAATACAAGACTCTTTGCACGCTTCACTTCTCCAGAGTTGGCTGCCCCCGGACAGGTTCTGGCACCTCTTCGACCCGCTCGAGCCGCATGTCGAATTGGTCGCTGCGCAGCGCACGCAGCCCCCTATCCAGCTCTTCGAGGACGTCCACATCCTTCTGGTCTACAGTCTTGTAGAGCAGCTCCAATTTGTTCATCCAGCGGTGTGTGCCCTGGTATGCGGTCCGCGGGACGGTGAACTGGGCAAGCTGCAGCCGCGGATTCAACGCGAGCGCATGCACTGTGTCAAATATGTGCCAGGCGTCTTTCTGCGAGCGTGGATTGGGCACGAGCCGGAACGTAGCTCGGAACAAACGCATGTGCTGAGAAGCTGTGATGGACTGAAATATTTGCGCAAAAAGACTGCGCCGATCGACGCGCCGGCCCGCAGTTTCTATAAATTACTTGCAGTGTGCTAAGCCTTGGCTCGATCGTGGCGAAGCAGCCATGTCGCGCGCTGCATGGCTAAGCATCTATCAGGAGTATATAATGTTTGCTTGGAAGGGGCCAAACGCTTGGAAACGTCGGCGACATCACGCTAAAATCTGGGATCTGCATTTTTGATTTTTGCAACGGAGTATAAAAAGGCCGTTTTCGAGAGACTTTTAAATAAAATGAATTTCCTATGGTTAGCACTGCTTGCCACGGCTCTGGCCGACAACGCTAACAACAACAATAACAACAACAACAACAACAACAACGCCCAGCAGACGCAACAGTCTGCGGCGGCCGCGTCGACGTCGGTGTCTTCGTCGCGAGTCTACTCGGATGAGTACGGAGTGCTGCAATTCCAGAACTTTGGGTTCGAGGGCTATTTCTACAACGTGAAGAGCATTGACTCGAGCTCGAACGACTCGTGCACGTGCGAGATCAACACAGCCAAGCCGGTCAGTTTCGAAGGTGCGATCTCGCCGCTCAACAACGAGGTCTCGGTGCACATCAGAGGCCCAATAAATTTGCAAAAATTCGGCTACTATGTCGCCGATGACTACACCTACGGCCAGACCAACGGCTCGTGGTCGCGGCTCGCATACTACAACTCCGACGATCTCACCGCAGAGAATGTGACATTCCTTGGCAACGTGGGTGAGAATGTCACGTGCCTCGGAAAAGCACTCGACTACGTCGACTCTGACGGCGTGTCGGCCGCTAGCAAGAGCACCGTGCTGAGCAACGTGACGCTGCATTCCAATGAGGAGCTCGTCATCATGTCTAACGTGTCGTGCGGCGATTCTGGGTTCAGCAAGGACTGCGGTGTTTATAGAGACGGCATCCCAGCCTACCACGGCTACTACGGAACCACCAAGATGTTCTTGTTCCAGTTCCGCGCGCCTGAGGAAGACAGTGTCAGCGAGGACACCGCGTCTTACAATATGCCGGCGATCTGGCTGCTGAACGCGCATATCCCGCGCACGGCTCAGTACCCGACCAACGCCAACTGCTCGTGCTGGAGCTCTGGCTGCGGCGAGTTTGACATTTTCGAGATCCTCAACACCACCGAGGCCCTACATTTCTACTCGACGATCCACGACTACCAGGGCACCGGCGACATCCAAACGGGGCTGGCCAACGAAGGCTATCTGGAGCGCACGCCCGACGCGGTCATGATGGGCGGTGTGGTCTTTGGCAGCGATGGCACTGCCACGGTGTTTTTGTCAAACTCTACCAGTTTCGACGAGACCATCAGCAACTCCAACCTCAACAGCTGGATCTCGAAAGCAGAAGAGTCCGAGTCGGAGCACACCATGACGCTGTCCTCGGTGACCAACACTGTGAACGGTGCAGTCTCGTTGGAGAACAATTGGTGGACCCTGGGACTGCTGGCTTTTATGTGTGTACTATAGAGAAGCATGGAACATAGATACTAGAGCATAAAGAATTTGCGATCTACATACACTGGTGCTGCAATTTGCACCATTTTCTTACGTAATTCCAATCGCAACTTGTTTTTAATTTCATTATGTCTGACTGGAGCGTTGATCCCGACAACCGGCGCAAACTGCTGGCCCTGCAGAAGCAGGGCGACAACAAGAAGTGCTTCGACTGCAAGGCTCCGAACCCGCAGTGGGCGTCGCCCAAGTTCGGCATCTTCATCTGTCTGGAGTGCGCAGGCGTCCACCGTGGTCTTGGGGTGCACATCTCGTTTGTGAGGTCCATCACGATGGACCAGTTCAAGCCAGAGGAGCTCAGCCGCATGGAGAAGGGTGGTAACGCTGCGTGCGCGCAGTATTTCGAGTCACACGGCCTGGACCTCTCGCTGCCTGCGCAGCAGAAATATAACAACTATGTGGCCGAAGATTACAAGAGCAGACTAACGAGCATCATCGAGGGCAGGGATTTTGTTGAGCCTGACCACAGCGGCGAGACGTTGCCTTCCAAAGACGGCCCATCCTCCAATTCCAGTAACTCTGCATTGCCTAACAAGGAGCACAACGAGGCCTACTTTGCCAAGCTGGGCCAAGCCAACGACTCGCGTCCAACAGACCTGCCTCCGTCGAAGGGCGGCAAATACCAGGGTTTCGGATCGACGCCTGCGCCGGCTGCACAGCGCGGTTCCAGTCTGTCTGGCTTCACGTTCGACGCCCTGCAGAAAGACCCGTTGGGCACGTTTTCCAAGGGCTGGGGCCTGTTCAGCACGACGGTGGCCAAGTCTGTGAAGGAGGTTAACGACACGGTGATCCAGCCCAGCGTGAAACAGCTTGCAGAACAGGATTACGCACAGCAGGCCAAAAGGGCCATGGAACAGTTTGGACAGAAGGTCCAGGAGACCGGACTGACGCTACAACAGCAGCTGGAAGGGCAGAGGGCCGAGGGAGGCAAGTACGGAAAGCTATTTGACGGTCTGGGAGAGGACGACGACAAGCCTGCTCCCGCTTTTGGTCTGGCCAGACCTAAGGAGAGAACCAAGTTGGATAGCATGGGCAATAGTATTCAATAAGCCAGATTGCCAGTACACACGTTGTTGGTGTCTATAAATTGTTTAGAAGCTTCCTGACATGTTATTTCATCAGCTATTAGTTGCCGGTCTTGGTTGAATCGGAAGTATGTTTTAGGGAAAACGCGCTCGTGCAAAGATGTATTTTTTTCTTTTATCTTCGTCTTTTGCCGTTTGTGGAATCTCTTTGAGGATATATAAAGCATAAGCGTTTTCCGTCTTGCCAATGAGTCCTGCAGTCACCGAGACCACCACGCAATCCGACCAGATCCCGGAATCCATCAAACCGGCCACTTCTCGTGGATATGCCCTTACAGAGAGGGGCGTGCACAACATCTCCAAGGGAGCTCCTCCTCCCTTCCCTATTCCTGAGTTCGACGACCCATACAAGAAGCGCGAATGGCTTCTAGAACACATGGCTGGCGCCTTCAGAGTTTTCGCCCGCAAGGGCTACACTGAGGGAAGCTCGGGACACATTTCTGTCAGAGACCCTGTGGACCCAAACACTTTTTGGATCAACCCGCTCGGTATCCACTTTGGTCTACTCAAGGCCAAGGACATGGTCCAGGTCGACGAGGACGGAAACATCATTGGCGGAAACAGAGTGGCCATTAACGCTGCCGGCTTTGCTATCCACTCTGCTCTGCACAAGGCCAGACCAGATGTCAACGCTGCCTGTCACATGCACTCCGTTTACGGAAAGGCGTACTCTGCATTCGGCAAGCCACTCGAGATGATCAGCCAGGACGCCTGCAATTTCTATAAGTCGCACGCTGTATACGCAAATTTCGGTGGTGTTGCTATCGAGGCCAAGGAGGGCCAGGAGATCGCAGCTGCTATTGGCGACGGCCATGGAGCGATTTTGCAGAACCACGGACTTATCACTGTTGGCTACACTGTGGACGAGGCTGCATACATGTTCTCGTTGATGGAGCGCTGCTGCGAGTGTCAGCTTCTGGCCGATGCCGCAGAGAACCAGGGCAGAAAGAAGCAGATCATTGGTGACGAGGAAGCAGCATACACTTACCACATGAACAGTGACAGAGAGACCCTCTACATGGAGTTCCAGCCTGATCTCCAATGGGAGATTGCTCAGAACGACGACTTCTTGAGTTTTTCGAAGCCAAATAAATAAACCAGTGCTTAAAATTAATTTATTTTAAATTTATTTAATTTATTTATTTATTATTATGTCTGATTTCGATATGATGGACATTGAGGACCGACGAAGCAGCGTCGGGTCCCAGATGGCGAGGCCGGGCCAGACTCCTCCCAGTAGCCTCGTTCTAATCTTCGATACTAATTTCCTGCTCGATCATCTTCCGATAGTGGACGGCCTTCGTGAGGTGCCAGTGCCCCATCAGCTAATTATTCCCAACCAGGTCGTTAGGGAGCTTGACGGGCTCAAATCATCAGACTCACACGTCTCCGGGGCCGCGCGCAGGGCCATCGACTGGATCTACGGGTTTCTGCACAACAACGACCAGATCTTGCGGGTCCAGCGACTACACGAGAGAATTGACCGCGAAGCCGTCCAGGACGACGCTATTCTGGACGCCTGTCTATTTTTTGGATCAGAAAACATGGTTGTGCTTTTTTCCAACGACAAAAACCTGTGTGTCAAAGCTCTGGCCCATGGCGTGCTCACTGTGTCCTACCGTAAAGACATGACCTTGCAAATGATCATTGACCATCTGGTAGCAGAGTTCTCGCGGGTCAATGGCGATGTGATGGAGCTCGAGGTGGAGAGGGACGACAGACAGGTGGCCGCGGACAATGTCTACTCGCAAGTACACACACTCGCCGTGGAAGCCATAGAGCACGTACTAAGAGAAGAATTTGGAGACGATTTCGACATGATAGACTACGACCCTTCGAAACAGCATTCATTGCGTGACTGTTGCTACACACTGAAACACTACAGCGTGTCCACCTTTGGGAACTATTTCCGCAACGTCGGCATCAATCCGCTAAAGTTACTCAAAGACAAGCATAGCATAGCAGAATATTCCAGCAAGCCCCAGTCGCGCGAGCAGCTGTCCGAATTCGTCGAATTCTGGATCATCGTGTTGGAGGGACTCTACAAGAAGCGCAGTAGCGAGCAGAAGGGGGCATTAAAGATGGTCATTGATGCGTGGCGCAAAACGGCACAGACGGCATGATGTATATAGTACAATAGATTAGCGGGTTCTTCTCTGTTTGATTGGGAAGTTGTAACTGTGGTCTCTAAGCCGTTTTCTCGGGCTCGTATCGGGGACGGTCGTCTGGACGTTCGGCTTGCGGCGTTTGGTCGGGTTAACAGGCTCCAGCTCTGCGTGCGCTAGAAATAAATTTTTCAGGGCCTGTGCAGACGACAGGGTGGACTGCTTGAAGTTTGACACTGTCTCGTCCTTTATTTGTTTAAAAGATGTACCGAGCGAGTTTCGTAATGTGCCAGTCTGGAGAAAGAGACGCTGGATCTCGTCGCTCTGCAAAATAGCCTCGTCCTGCTCCAGGGTGTTGCCCAGATAGTCCTGTGCGATGGAGGCGGCGAGTTTCAGGATTATTTGGTTTTTCTTGTTGAGCTCGTGTGCGAGACTGGTCACGAGACTCGATTCGAGCGCGCCCAGCCGCCCCACATGGGCAAGAAACTGTTTCCGAGCCGACGATAGCTTATCGTCTGCTAAACGCGTCAACGGAAACCGGAATTCGAGATCCGGCTTACAAAGGGTCACGAACCCGGACTCTCTGCGCAAAATAACGTCGTGTAGATCTGCGAGCTTGGCAAGAAACCCGTCAATTTCGTTTTCACCGCCAATTGCTGCGTCGTTCAGCGCAAACAGCCTGTCGAGCTCCATCCGGCTGGTGCACTCGTACGCTTCGAATTGATCGCCGTCGGTCACCAACAGGGTCAGATTCAACGGGGCCGTCGCCGCATGGACACCTACAAAACTGTCTGTCTCGTTGGCAACAGGAACGAATACGCTGGGAAACATCTTAACCATCTCCTTTCCCTCGCCCCGGTGCGCACAGCCGAAAAAAGCATGCTTTTTTTTTATTTAAAAAATTCGCACCCCATCCAGCCGCCGTCTCGGCCTGCTCTCATTTCTTCGGCTGTGCAAAGGAAAAGAGTTGTCCATTTCTCAAATTTCCAACGCTGTTGTTTTCTTTTACTCACTACTTAGACCAAATGTTTACCAGAGCATTGAGAAAGTCCATTTTGAAGACTGTAAGTGTGTCCACGTCAGACATCGTTATTCTAACGCGTCAGTCGCAAAGAAGATTTTTGTCCATCCATGAGTACAGATCTGCTCAGTTGCTCAGATCATACGGTGTGCCCGTGCCTAAGGGAGATGCGGCTACCACTCCAGAGGGCGCCTACGAGATCGCCAAGTCGCTCGGCACTAAAGAGCTGGTCATCAAAGCCCAGGCTCTGACGGGAGGCAGAGGTAAGGGCCACTTTGACAATGGCTTGAAGTCAGGTGTCAGACTCATTGAGACCCCAGAGGAGGCAAAGGACCTCGCTTCCAAAATGATTGGTCACAAGCTGATCACCAAACAGACTGGTGCTGCCGGGAAGGAGGTTACTGCCGTCTACGTTGTGGAGAGAAAATACGCCAAGCGTGAGGCTTACCTGTCTATTATTATGGACAGAAAAAACCAGTCCACTTTGGTGGTGGCCTCGTCGGAGGGTGGTGTGGATATTGAGGGTGTTGCCAAGGAGAACCCTGACGCCATCAAGAAGTACCCTGTGGACTACAACCAAGGCATTAGCGACGAGCTGGCCAAGCAAATTGCCTCTGGACTTAAATTCTCTCCAGAGGCCGTTCCAAAGGCTGCCGAAACCATCAAAAAACTGTACCAGATTTTCAAGGACAAAGATGCCACCCAGATCGAGATCAACCCATTGACGGAAACGGTCGACCACGAGGTGATGTGCATGGATGCCAAGTTCGGATTTGACGACAACGCTGCCTTCAGACAAGAGGAGGTCTTCTCTTGGAGAGATCTGACCCAAGAGGACCCAGACGAGGTCCATGCCAGCAAGTTTGGCCTGAACTTCATCAAGTTGGACGGCAACATCGGCTGCTTGGTCAATGGTGCTGGATTGGCCATGGCTACTATGGATGTTGTTCAGTTGTACGGTGGATCTCCAGCCAACTTCCTCGATGTTGGTGGAACTGCCACTCCAGAGACCATTGAGGAGGCTTTCAAGCTGATTATCTCCGAGAAGGGTGTCAAGGCCATCTTCGTCAACATCTTCGGAGGTATTGTCAGATGTGACTACGTCGCCGAGGGTCTGATTGCTGCCACCAAGAACCTGTCTTTGACCATTCCTGTCGTTGTTAGATTGCAAGGTACCAACCTCGACATCGCCAAGAAACTTATCAGCGAGTCCGGCTTGAAGTTGTACTTGTTCGAGGACCTTGACGAGGCCGCTGAGAAGGTTGTTGAGTTGGGAAAATAAACAGCTAGCTATGAATTGATTCTTAAATTACTGTACACTTCTTTTATACTCATACACCACCCAATCTTCCTCGTCTTCCAGCTTTTTGCTCACCAAAGCTCCTCCGAGCCTGAGAGCATTTTCATTTGTAGACTTGGCTGTCATCTGCACCACGTGCGCTTTCTTCTTGTCCTCAGACATCACTTGGTCGTCCAATTGTTTATTTAATTCTTTTTCTCTCTGCTGTTTGCGAGCTTTCATTTCGTCAATGTACTTGAACGAGGGTCTCAGTTGGCATGTCTTCGTAACAGGGCTGAGATGGAGTTCTCCTTCAGACACACGCCCCACATAGTATCCGTTTCCGTCCACTAGTACTCCCTTTAGCGTCTGGTAGTTAGTGCCTCCCCATTTGGAAGCTTTGCTCTCGTCGTAGAAACGTGAGGTGTCAGTTGGTATATCCATTTCCAGGACGCCACTAGCTGGCTTGAGTCGTGTTTGTGATATTGTGCTGTATTTGTTGACTGTTGGTTGTTGGACCATCAGAAGAGGCGGCCCGTTAATGCGGATAGGAATTTCCTTGATAACGGGATCAGACATAAATAAAATAAAATAAAATCAAAAAAAATTCAGATTTTTTTTTTTTGGAATTTTTTTGAAAAATTATTTATCTATGGAGGATGACTTATTACTGAATTTTGCGAGCGAACCGCCCGCAAAAAAGCAAAAGGTGAAGGTGACCGGTGGCAAATGGAAGGACAGGCGGAAATCGCAGCTTGCGAGCGAAGGCCGTGGCCGCAATGAGAAAAAAGAGAAATTGGGAGTAAATCAGACAAAACTGGGTGATAGAACCAAGGATGTTGCACCGGCCGAGGGTGAAGAAAGACCGCATAAAACCGCATTTCCTGAGCGGCGTGGAGAGGGCGGCAAAAATAACACATATGTTTCGTCACTGTTCACAGCGAACCCAGAGATCCAGGACAGACCTATCGCTGAGATAGATGTTCTCTCTCCTTCGAACGCTCCTCTTGATACCTCTTCTTTTTCTGGACTTGGACTCAACGATAGAATTAACGCTCATCTTCTTGGTCAGCGTATAGAGAACCCCACAAAGATTCAGCAACAGGTGATTCCTCGTCTGCTCGCAGGAAATAATGATCTTTTTGTACAGGCTCAAACAGGTTCTGGTAAGACCTTGGCCTTTGCGCTGCCCATTTTCCAAAAGCTAATGGAGATTCCGAACATTGATAGGACTTCTGGTCTTTTCGCACTGATTCTGGCTCCCACAAGAGAGCTTGCAACCCAGATTTACTCTGTTTTTGAGTCTCTTAGTCGCTGCCACCACAAGATTGTCGCCGGAAACGTTATTGGTGGAGAGAAAAAAAAGTCCGAAAAGGCCCGACTCCGCAAGGGTGTCAACATCCTTGTGGCCACTCCGGGAAGACTTGTGGACCATATCGAGCACACGCAAAAATTAGATCTATCAAAGATTCGATACGTTGTGCTGGACGAGGGTGACCGGCTGATGGAGCTTGGATTCGAGGAGAGCATCACAAAGATTCTACACAGCATTTCTTCGACTGCTGTACCTCTCCAATATCCCTCTCTGCCGGCCAAAAGAATCAGCATTCTTTGTTCGGCCACCATTAAGTCCACTGTGAAGAAATTAGGCGAGCTGTCGCTGGAAAAAGCCGAACTGGTGACCACAAGTGAGCAGATCACAAAGGTGCCCGATCAACTGGTACAGCAGGTGGTGGTGATTCCTCCGAAGCTGAGATTTGTCACGCTGGCCGGAACTCTCAAAAACCTGATCAAGGACCAAACGGCATCCAGAACAATTGTTTTTTTCTCGTGCTCTGGATCTGTCGATTTCCACTTTATCGCGCTTACCAGGAAAGCGGCCTCCGAAGACACATCGGGCACGCTATTTGGATCTAGCATTTTCAAGCTACACGGCTCGCTTTCGCAACAGACCAGAACTTCCACCCTCAAACAGTTTGCCGACAGTCCTAATAATGCGATCCTGCTCTGTACAGATGTCGCGTCGAGAGGACTCGATTTGCCGCATATCAACAACGTCGTCGAATTCGACCCGCCTTTTGCTTTGGACGACCATCTTCATAGAGTTGGCAGAACCGCGAGAGCCGGCTCTCTTGGAAAATCTGTGCTTTTCCTGCTTCCAGGAGACGAGGAAAATTATTTGAAAATAATTGAGCCATTGCATCCATCGGGCATTCAGTTCAAAAAATACGAATCGGTGCTCAAGGAGGCATTCGAGAAACCAGGCGAAAAGGGCGGCAGTTGGGACACACAAGCAACCACGTTCCATTTGGATTTGGAAAGATGGCTGCTGGAAGAGCCGCGAGCCAAGGAAATAGCAGCCAACGGTTTCATCAGCCACATCAAAGCGTATGCCACGCACTTGGCCTCTGAAAGAGAGTGTTTCAATGTGAAGAAGATCCATCTGGGGCATCTGGCCAAGTCGTTTGGGCTAAGAGAAACGCCAAAGAAGCTTGCCAGTGGTGGAGAGCGTAAGAAGAAGGAGGATGGTAAGTCCAAGATGCTGCGCATGGCCAAGATGCACCTGCAGGCACAAACGGACGAGTTCAACACATTTGGCTGAGCTTGGCTTCGATCCTGGCTTTAATAGACTGGTTGCTGCCCGCCACTGCAGCGCGGAATGTTTCAAGACCTCTCCTGACCGTTTCCGTGGCTGTGTCCACTAGCAGGCAGAAATAACCTATAGCATGAATTCTTATGGCATTTTGCGGATTTTTCTCGATTTCTACCGACTGTAGCAGCTCTTTAAAGAGCGTTTTAGCATCTGCTGGCCAGGAGACGTGCTCCTGGAGGTTGAAAAGCAATCCCAGAGCAAAAAGTCCGTTTTCTTGGTCCTGGCTCAAAGCTATGTCTCCGGAAAGAATGTGCGACCCGCGCACTAATTCTAGCAGTGGCACTACAAGAGCTGGGTCATTTAGCGTGCTTTCCCTCTCTGTTGTCAAAACAATTGCCAGGCGCAAGCAAGTCGGCAAACATTCTGGCCTTTTAGTGATCGCAGATTTCACCAGATGCTCTATTTTGTCAAACCCTGCCAGCGGACGCAATTCGTCCACGAGCATCTCAACCAGCAACATGCTTTTCCCATCATCCAGCTGGGCGGCTTGAATAACCAAACTCAGTAGTTTATGTGTGCATAGTTCCACCAAAACATGGTGGTCTCGGTGTAATAAATAATTAAATGCCAATTCTCTAGGAGAAGCTGTTGTAACATGCTCAAGAAAATCTTCCAAAGCCAGCTGGTCAATCTTGGGCAGTTTCGCTTGTTTCTCAAGGTATACTCGCAACTCCTCTGAGATAGGCAAGAGGAGTTCGAGTGCTTTTCTTGTGAAATCCAACGGTGGCTCCTTTTTCATCGGTGTGGCCAAGTATATCCATGTCGAAACGAGGATGAAGTCGTTTCCAGCTGCTTCAATGCCAAGAGCTAAATCGTCCACGCCCCTGAGCGCAAGACGATCCATCATTTTGGCATCCTTTGCGCTTTTGCAAGCCGTCTCAAGAAGCGCAGTTCTTTTCGTTGACAATGGAGATTTGGGAGAGCTGACGGTCTCCGCCATAAATTCAATCTCATGGTCGTATCTGCTGTTCAATCCTGATACCCTGAGATCAAGGGTAGGTTGTAGGTTCGAGCAGATGGGCTCTGTGTCGAGCCCATCGCTCTCGCTGTCTGAATTGTGCTCCGCACGGTAGCTTCGTGAAATCCCGTAGTGTCTGGGAGCATTTTGTGATTTTGAAGAGATAGGAACCGGCTGGTGGTCAGTCTCCGCCGCTGGAATGGAAGGAAGCTCTAGTGCAAATTTTGGGATCTGAGACACTGGCTCCTGCGAAGTCATATTAGTCAATGTCCTGATGTTTAAGGTGGATTTTCGCGGACTCTGCGGGAGTTCATCAAACAGATCAGATAGATTGTCGGGAACTGAAGTCTTTTTTGGTGACATGTATTTTACCTCGGACAGCTCCCCTAGTTCCAGCTTGGTGCTTCCAGATTTTTGTTTCTTAGGCGTATGAGACAGCGATTGTACGCGTTCAGGCTGTTTTTCTGGCATCCATCGCGGTCGCTGCTCCTCTGGAGCCTCTCTGAAGTAGTCTTCCGTGTTGAAGTTGCGAATCTTCGGGATCGACGCGTTCTGGAGCAAGCGTTTTCGCGGAAATCTGACAGTTTTCTGTAATTCCACAGGATTCTCGGTGAATTCGAACACTGAAGAAGTTGCAGATGAGGTGGTCTTTGCCAAATCGTCACACTCCGGAATTCTGCGTTGCGCGGGCGAACACAACCCTTTTTTCCTTCTACCGTACATTTGAAATGCCGATCTAAATTATTTTTCTTAAATTAATTTCCCATGTATGGAGATCTCGCACATAAATTGGCACTGGAGGCCAAACGGACTCAGTCGCTGGATAAATTGCCGCTCTACCAGGATACCCTGGTGAGAGCTATAGTACGGGAGATACGGGATTTGCAGAAAGAGGCCGACGTGCTGACAGAACACGCAAGCCAGGACGACGATCGCGTCAACCAAGCACAGCTGTTTGTCTGCCATCTGTGCATGCGGCGCAACAAACGGTGTCTTCTAGCATACCAGCGCTTGCGAGCAGAGCGCCTGGATGAATTGGTGTGGGCCAATAACGAGATTTCAAAGGAACAGATGGACAACCTCTCGCCGCAAGAGCAGGAGTACCTGAAAAAATATAACGACCTGGTGAGCGAGTTCAAAGGGCCCTTGGAGAAAGTCGACCTTGGAGGGACACTGGAGCCACCGGAAGACGTGTTCATCGATGTGAGAGTGTTGAAAGACGCCGGTGAGATCCAGACTGAATACGGAGTTTTCAACCTCACTAAGGACTCGCAATTTTTCGTTCGCCAGGCAGACGTCGAGAGACTCATCCAGCAGGGGTATCTCAAAAAACTCTAGGACTGCTCTATTTTCTTACACCAGTTATAGAAGCTTTCGAAAAGCTGGTAGTTATGACCGCTCTTCCAGATGAGCTTGATTGGGTTTTCGAGCAGCAACACTACCTGAGCCCGATCTGGCAGGAATCGTTTTTGACGCCGGTACGCTCGCGACCACACATCGCCCGGCAGCTCTAAAACGACTGAGCCGGATTCTCTGGTCTGCTCCACATTTTCCAGCCCATCGATCCGCTCGAGCAGCTTCTCGGGAGTGCACTGGAGCTCGCGACGCGTTTTCTGATGCACGACACTGTTGAACAGGTCTGCATCAGGCCGCTCTGGCTGGAAAGACCAGAACAGAATCCATCGTCGTGTTCCCGCCAATGCCTGGCTGCTGCGGAACTCATGCACGCCATAATTGTCGATTTTGCGGGCGCGCAGAAGCGAGATCAGGGGCTTGAGCGAGTCATATTTTCCAATGAGACTGGAAAACCAGCGAATAGAAGAACTTTTCACGGCCTCGCTCTCCATAATCATCCGATGCACAAATGCTACCTCCCCACCCTCGACAACGAGCTCGTTAGCTGCGGCTGTGGGGAATCGGGGGCCGGACTTTATTTCTGCTCTTCTTTCCATCTCGTCAAAAGAAGAATAAAAAGGCGGGTTGCACACGACGAACCCGTTTCGAGAGCCCAGCAACTCAACGAAACGGCTGAACAGCGGCTCCTGCGGTCTAGTTAGCACCAGCTGGATTTTCTCCTGCAAGTGATTCTGCTCAACAATGGCCCGAGCCAGCTCCAACGACTCCTCGTCGATATCTGTGCCTACAAACTGCAGATCGAACAGTTTGGCTCCCAGCAGCGCATAGATCGCCAGATGGCCGGTCCCAACGTCGAGCCCCACATGGTTTGTCCAGGAACCCAGCAATCTGCGCATGAATTCGAGGTAGTCGAGACGATTGAATAATCGTGGACATAATCTGTCGCTGTGTATGTGTACCTTCAAACCCCATTCTCTCAACAAAACCTCGGTGATCGCAATCACCGCGTCATTGTTGCGGAAATCGTACTTTGTCCCCTTGAAATACGGGCCCAATTGCGGGTATTTCACCACCAGAGTGTCAAAATCCAATTTCCTCGAAATAATATTATTTTCCATATTTTTTCACTTTTGTCCTCATGTCCTTTCTAGACGAGATCATCCTCCAAGACGTTGCCAAGTACTGTCCAGAACAGTTTGTCAACTACCACAAATGTGTCCAGTCACCAGATAAGAAGCCGATCGATTGCGTTCCGATGCAACTGGCGCTGCAACAGTGCGTCAGGAACGACGTGCCGTCCTTTCAAAAAATTCAGCAGAATTGCTCTTCTGCGATATCCCAATACGAAGCGTGTCTGCGCGGAGGAGACTCAGCCAAATGCTTGGACCAATTGGAGTCCCTAAGACAGTGTGCCGTTAAACAAGTGCAAAGTACCCAAAAGCAGTAAAAACATGTATTACTATCTAGTCATTTCCAAATACAGGTTAGAATCATTGTGACTCCAAGCGCAAAATATTATCCGCTGCCGCGTTCTTATCTAAGAAAAAAAATTTAAAAGCCGAAATAAATTGCATGCAGATCCTTAGTATCCCCAACTTTGTAATGTTTTTACTTCTTTCGTTGCTGCCAATCGCTCTGGCTGTGGACTCTCAGTCCCTTGATGGAAAATACTCGTGTGTGGGCACCTTCATCTTTGGTCGCCACAATGATAGAGTCGCCAAACCTGCAAACTACCTCACCACTCTGGGAGCCGTTGAACAGGTCGAGTCGGGTACTTTCTATAGAGAGAGATACTTTGGTTTGGACGAAGACGGGAATTCTGTGAATTCGGACTTTGTTATTAATGGGCTAGACCCACAGGGCTACTTTGTCTACGGAGACACTTATGCTCAATGTCCAGCTTCGACAGTCATCGAGTACTCCCAAATGTCCTTCTTGCAAGGCCTGTACCCTCCTTCCACTGCCGTCAACACGAACGAGACTCTTGCCGATACCCAGGACTCCGAATTGAGCAACGGCACCTCTGTTGAGGCTCCTTTGGGTGGATACCAGTACGTCTTTATGGACGTGCAGTCGGAAACGTCTGACGATTATTTCTGGATTAAGGGAGACGAAAATTGTCCTTCTTCTGATGCTGCCATTGACGCCTGGTATGATACAGAAGCGTTCAAGGCGCTCAATTCGTCCACATTTGATTTCTACCAGTCACTGGCTGACCTTCTTCCATCGACCAAATTCCCTAAGTCTAAGCTCAATTTCGGTAACGCAATGAACATTAACGACTTCGTTTTCGTCGAAAGCATCCACGACGAGGACTGGGCCACCAAGTGGAACTCTTCGCTTCGTTACCAAATCGCCACTCTTGCAGACGCTGCTCAATGGGGTATTTCGTACGATGCTTCCAACAAACTGAATAACTTCACTATTGGAGGACAATCACTGCTGGGAGCATCTCTCACTTATTTGAATGCCACCAAGGAGAAAGGTTCACCTTACATCAACTACTTTACTGGCTCGTTCAACACGATGTACCAGATTTTCGGTCTTTTGGAGCTGAACCAGATCTCTGATAATTTCACCGGTATGCCTGGCTACGGAGCTACTTTGGTGTGGGACCTGTTGAAAGACACGTCCGACAACTACTTTGTGCAATTTTCCTTCAAGAACGGTACTGATGACGACGATGAGCTTGTTGCTTACCCGCTTTTCGGATTAAACTCCACTGTGCTCTCCTGGGACGACTTCGTTGCAAAAACAGAAGCAGTTTCTATTACCAATCTCGAGGACTGGTGTGGAAAATGCTCAAGCACCTCCTCTCAGTGCACCAGATATTCTTCTACCTACGAACAGGCTTCCGAGGCAGAGGATAAGGGCATTGACCTGGAGAAAGTTGCCGACGGCTCCTACCATCTTAATAAGCTGACCAACGCTGGAGCTGGAGGAATTGGAGCTGGAGTCACCATTGGTGTCTTCCTGATTTTGGGAGCTCTTGTCTTTGCGTGGAAGAAATTGAGAAGTAAAAAGGCTCCATTGCTTCCTGTTGCCAAGACTGTTTCGAGAGAAACCAAGGCAGAGAACTCTTCAGCTTCCAACGCCAGCACCTAGTGTTTTATTTGTTTCGGGCACGACCCTTTTGGTATAAATTAATATTTTCTTCTGGATTTTTTCTTTACGCTAAACCAGCTAACATTGACCATTGTGAAGCTCTACTTCTAATTGGTCTCAGTAGAACTGGGAGAACGAAGGTGGACATTTTAAGTTCAGTCGTGCGTCATTTCCATTGGCCTTTCGACTCTACAACTGTCCATACATTGAGCCTTAGCTAAATGATTATTAGTACACATTAATATACAAATGGCCTATTCCGATGCATTGTCAAAGATGGAACCAGAGTATTGCGGAACTTGGCCAAAATCAAATGGACATGGTTGCTCGTTTTCGAAGTTGTCGAGCCATTCGCAACCGCGAGAAAGAACGGAGAACTGGAGTTTCTTCATTACCACAAGAGACTCGTCGTAGTTGGTGTACTGTAGTCCCGTAAACTCCCGAAACATTAGTTTGAAGTAGAAAATCAAAGACTGGAGACCTCTCAAATATCCCAGATCCGGTGAGTCAATATGCGCTGGAGGATAAGTGGTGTTTGGAGGAAGAGGCTCGTTTGCAATGACACATTGAGCGAAATCAATAAGACGAACAATCAACGTCGACTGTGATTTAGCGTGGTCAGCATCGGAATCATACATCAACAATATCGATGAACCATAAAGCCTGTAGCCAGGCAACTCCTTGAAAATCTTTTGCAGCTCATTCAAATTCTCAATCAAATTCGGCAAATGCTTCACCACCGAGAAAATAGAAAGGCCATCATAAAGGAACCTAGCAAGCGATCTCACAAATTCATACCCAACGTTGAGCTTGCGTCCAAAGTATTTATCCCTGTTAATGAAACAATTCCGCTTTAGATCCCAAACTTGCATTCCACAAATTCTTGTTCCAAGACGACGAGAAGTTGTCTGTTGGCATTTTCTCCGCTGCGAGCACCTCTTCTTTTCTGTAGCCTCTACACCGTACTGACGAGTTCCCATCTTCAAATCCAAAACGCATGGGTGTTTCATACCAGAGGTCAAATCTTCGAGAAGAATGAAACGTTCGAGCCGGGTATGTTTGCGTTTGGAAAAGAAAGAAGGTGAGTTCAGCAACGGTGGAGAAGACAAACTCTCTTCCTCATCGTCAATGATCGCATGCTCGCTTGTCGTGTCTTTCTCCATATCAAATATCCCCCCTCCATCATCCTTGTGCGGCAGTGTCTTGATCTTGTTTATTAGAGTCTCTCTATCTGGGAAATTACATCCATCAGCATGCGCTAGCTTTTTGAGGTCAAGTAAGGAATTTGAGTGCCCACCTAAATGGTCCTTCCTAGCCGTCAGCTGAGGGAAAGTCTGAGCACTGGAAACACCTTCCTCAAATGGCGCAGGTAACCCTTTTTTGAATGAACTTCCTGTCCCGCTGGTAGAATGTCTATGAGATCTTGTAGCACGAGCCCCTGTGAAGCTACAGCTTTTGTGGTGTCCTGCGTGAGCTGTTTTGCTTTGTGCTCTTCTAGTGTACTCTTTAATGGGTGCAAACACCTCTGTCAAAACCAGTTCCTGTAGTTTAGTGTTGACTTTAGTAGCTCCCCAGACATCATGCGTCCCTTTACCGACTCCAGTTTGTGGAGATGCCGAAAAGCTACCAGAGTCACTCAAAGAGTTGGGTTTGGAATCGTCCTGAAATGGCGAGTTGGTGGAGTAATGGTTCCAAAACGACTCCGGGAATATGTGTTTATTGTCGTCTAGAACCACTTCAGGAGGAAGTTCGTCTGCCTTGTGACTGGTTTCCAATGAATGATCGTTATCGTAAGATGCGGTTTCATAAGCGTCATCCGCCAAACTGCTGTATCGCACATTCAAAACCCCAATATACCGAGGCATGAATTTCAACAGTTCAGGGTGTGCAAGTTCGATGTTCTCGTACCAGGTATTTTCCCTGTTGACCAGCGCCTTGCAAACAGCTCTGTGGCTGAACTTGAAGATTGCCGTATGGCCTCCCACCTTATTCTTGAAAGGCTGCAACTCCACAGCCAATGGAAACTTTCCCCCCGAGAGTTGCTCATATTTATTCTGTGTGTGGTCTGTCGAGTCGGAAAATGGCGATGCTGATCTTGAGGTGTCCGTACTATGCACATCGCGGCTTTCCTTCTCAATGGCCTCTTCTATTTCTTCGATTTCGCTAAGTATTTCGGGGTTGTCCACTTCATGGTCAAATTCAGCGGCGGCAGTAAGATGTTCAGGAACAGCCCTGTATTGCGAATCCACAGGTGTATGAGGAATATAAGTTGCCGACGACACGGGCTCCAAGGGAGGCATGCTAGGGTAGAAGGAAGGATGCAAATTGTGTCGCTCCAGATCCACTGATGTGATGGTGAATGAATTGTGGCGAGTGGAGCTTTGAGGTTCACTCCTATCTATATGGGGATCACCGTCAAGAGAGGAGGCAATCTTTGATTCTTTGTGCATTTTTGGCAAACTGTCAGACGATTCCGACCCACGAAACAGTCTGAGAGACTTTGCTGCTTTACGGCCGGCCATGTTTGAGCTTTTTATTTCATCTTGATGTCGTTTGTCCTTCTCCACAGAGGGAGGAAAATCTTTGTTCCCAAGCTCTAGTTCTTTATCACACATTGGTATATGCTATGAGGTCTAGTATGGTGAGACGTAGGAGAAATACGATGCCCAAGCATAGAATTAAAATTATCAGAATACAACCAAAGTAGTGATGAGTAGAGAAACAAAACAAGAAAAAAATATGACATTAAAAAGTCCCTAATTTTAACCACGTTGAACAATTGGCAGCACAATCAAAAAAAATCTTTTTATAAATTTTAGCAGGGACAGAGATCTTGGCTGGGAGGAGAGAAAAAAAAATGAGGTCGTACCCGGATTCGAACCGGGGTTGTTCGGATCAAAACCGAAAGTGATAACCACTACACTATACAACCTAATTCACCCCAAAGTTGGGGCCGTCTCATGCTGTCTCTATTTGACGTCTATTGACGCGACGATTAAGGGTGCCGGGCTCGGAATTTCCGCAAACCAATGAGGACCCTATAATTTGTAAGGCACCCGGGATCAAACACTCTACCCCCCTTATACGTGGCCATCCGCTAAAGATCTGCTTTGTTGGCTTTCCGGGGAATTTAGTCGAAATTCTAAATTCCCCATCTTCCCGGAGTTTTATGCCGCTACATGTATATAAAGAAATTTATACCCACCTTGTTTTTTCTTAGATATTTTAACATGTTGGGAGTTGCGAGACGTGCAAACAATGTTCTCTGTTTGGCTAGATGTAGCCAGGCTGTGTTAAGAAAGTCCAGTCTGTCAGCAGCTTTTGCCCGTGGACTCAAAACTACCATTAGACCAACCCCTATTGCTCCTAATTTGACACTTAGATCTCAAAATTTGAGAACGTCGATGCTTTTTGTGAGACACAACTCCCAGGTTGTGAAAGTCCCTGAAATGGCCGAGAGTATCACCGAAGGTACTTTGGCTTCATTTGCTAAGGAGGTGGGAGATTATGTCAAGCAAGACGAGCTGATCGCAACCATCGAGACAGATAAGATCGATGTGGAAGTCAACGCTCCTATCTCGGGAAAAGTTACCGAATTGCTGGTGAATGTTGACGACACTGTCGAGGTTGGCCAGGATTTGCTGAAAATAGAGCCTGGTGAAGTCCCAGCTGACGCCGAGAAGGCAGAGCCAAAGAAAGAGGAGCCAAAGAAGGAAGAGCCAAAGAAAGAGGAGTCAAAAAAGGAGGCACCTAAGGAGGAATCTAAGAAGGAGGTCAAAAAGGAGGCTCCAAAGAAGGAAGAGCCAAAGAAGGAGACCCCTAAGGCCGCTGCCCCAGAAAAGACTCAGTCTGTTGGCAAGTTCTCCAGAACCGAGGAGAGAGTCAAGATGAATAGAATGAGACTGAGAATTGCCGAAAGACTGAAGGAGTCGCAGAACACTGCCGCTTCGTTGACCACATTCAACGAGGTCGACATGTCTGCTTTGATGGAAATGAGAAAATTGTACAAGGACGAGATTCTCAAGAAGACTGGTATCAAATTTGGATTCATGGGAGCATTCTCGAAGGCCAGCACTCTGGCCATGAAGTCAATTCCAGCCGTTAACGCTGCTATTGAGAACAACGACACCATGGTCTTTAGAGATTACGTTGATATTTCCATTGCTGTTGCCACTCCTAAGGGTCTGGTGACTCCAATCGTGAGAAATGCCGAGAGTCTGTCTGTTTTGGAGATCGAGGAGGCCATTGCCAACCTCGGTGTCCGTGCCAGAGACGGAAAGCTGACTTTGGAGGACATGGCAGGTGGAACGTTCACTATTTCCAACGGAGGTGTCTTTGGCTCTCTGTACGGTACTCCTATCATCAACATGCCACAGACCGCCGTTCTGGGTCTTCACGGAATCAAGGAGCGTCCTGTTGCCGTCAACGGCAAGGTCGAGATTCGTCCAATGATGTACCTTGCTCTGACGTACGATCACCGTATGTTGGACGGTAGAGAAGCTGTCACTTTCCTCAAGACCGTGAAAGAGTTGATCGAGGACCCAAGAAAAATGCTCTTGGTGTGAGTTTATAAATACTAAATTATTCTACGCACTTGCAGCTCAAGTGTCAACTGACTGTTGAAAGATGGTTTATCCTTTGTAAAAATTAAAATAAAATAAATATAATATATCATTGTTCATGCTCGTTGCTAGCGACACCATAAAACACGCCAAGCATTATGCAAGCGTTCTGCTTTCTTTGAAACCGCTAGAGCGGCAACGAGTAATACTGCACAGACACCTAGTGGACCTCAACAATGCCCTGCGAGCCCGGATCAGCGATCTGCGAAAGGGCTACTTTGACGACGTCGCCATTCCGTTTGATGTTGAGCAGCAACCAATATATCCCTACGAACTACCGTACGGCGGCTTGGTCAGAGGCCAAGACGAAAAAGTGCTGCGAAACAGACTTATAGAACCCCAGATGCTGAACCTCAAAACTAAGTGGCCGAATCTATTTTTCAACGACTTTCTGTACAGCGACCTGTCGACATACCACGTCCATGTCTCGATCTCGCCGATTGTGATGTACGAATCTGACGCGTCGATCATCCACTACAAACGCGAATATCAAAGAAGAAGCAAAGAGCTCAGAGACTCGGGTAAATTCTCTTGTCTGCCCATCAACTTGGACGGCAAGGTGAAAATGTTTACCAGAATCGACTACCAGCGGTTTTTTCTGGCGCTTTCGCTTGACGAGCCCACAGTGAAGCTGATCGAGCCAATCTGCGACACATTCTGCGACATTAGGTTTTCCCAGGACGACATTGGCTACGTGAACGGCGAGCTGCCCGGATCGCCAATGCGGAAACTTGACAGTTTGCACGTGTCCCTTGGGATGAACGCATTACAGCAGCCGCCGACCAACAACTTTCCTTTTGGCATGTACGAGCTGAGCTATATGAACAACGTGCTACTCAAGCCTAAGAAGGAGCTGCTAAAAACGTTCCCCGATCGATTGGGTCTGGATCTAATTAGCGATGTCAAGGTGGAACTGACGCACGAGGAGCTTCAGGAACTGCAGTTTGAAAGTTCGCGACTCGTTTGTTCGCTGGACAAGGGCGAGCTGTGGGAAGATCTCTGATCCTGGAGCACAGCCCTAAAAAAATTGCAACCCGGTGTTTACCTCATTCCTAAAGCGGAAACTCATTAAGATAATATTTCATGTCCCGGATAAGTTTAATCAGTTGCTTTTCACCTGTGATTCTAGAGCAATGGCCTGGCAGATGAACAACCCGTTTGTGGACTCGCAGCAGGGGTTGCCGGCCAACTTCAAGACGATTCCTCTTCCAGATGACAATTTTGGCTTCGATCCTGAAGTGTACGGAGAAAATGAAGACCTCGACTCAATTCTATATGACCTTGGCATTTCCGAAGGATACAGCCAGCAGCAGACCAAGTTTGAGAAGAAACACTCGAGACAGACCAGTGGCTCCGGCATTTTTGGCTACGTGGGCTCTGGCGACGATACACAGCTGGCTATCCCTGGGCTCCCCGTGGTGGACATTAAGAATAAAAAACCGTTGTACCAGCCAATAGAACGATACATTGATAGCACATACATTACAAACAGCGTTTCTTCGCAGACAGCACCCAAACCTGCACCAGATTACTTTGTGACTGGTCAGCACGACGGCTACAAGTTCCCCCCTCCAAAGCCGGAAAGCAGGCAGGAAACCCCAATCAAACCACAGGACACGGCAGGTTCTGTCTCTGGGTACACGCCGCTACGTGCCACTAGCAGCTATTCTGCCCAAGAACTCATGACTCTGAGACAGCTACAAGATCCAAAGGAAAGCAAGTCTGCAAATACTCAGTTTACGCCGATCAAGGTAAAACACACCTTTGTGGACATTAAGACACCGACGCCACAGAAACAGCCCGCGCATTTCAGCTGGACACCGACGCTCATCACTAAAAAAGACTCCGTTTCCGAACAGATTATCCAGGAACAGCGCAGGTCTCCAACGAAAAAGAAAAAACCAACCATCACCTCGACGCTCGAGCGTGGTGCGCTCGACGTGCATTTTGTCGGGCCCGACGAAAACGACATGTTCAAATGCATATACAACGACTGCGGCAAGCTGTTCACGAGAGTTTCCAACATTAGAGCACACATCCAGACGCATCTCTCTGACCGGCCGTTCATGTGCGACAAGTGCGGCAAGGCGTTTGTGCGAAATCACGATCTCAGACGACACTACAAGGGCCACGAGGAATTCAAGCATGTTTGTCCGTGCGGCAAGAAATTCCCACGACAGGACGCTTTAAAGCGTCACCGGATCAGAAATATATGCATTGGCGCGCTGCCAGACGAGAAGGGCGTGTTCAAGAAGAAACAACGGCCCGTGGCAGGCGCTGTGCCGGACGCCAAACGAGGCCGTCCGCGCAAAGTCGACGAGAAGACCGAACAGAGGCTGCTACAGGACCTCGATACGCCGCAGTTCCAGCCGTACATGGACACAAGCCCGTCGATCTCGCCGGACATGGGCGTGGGGCAACCGCTGGACGTGAGCTTCAAGGAGCCGTTCAAGGACTCGTTCTACTACGAGGCAGGCGAGTTCGCAAGCAGCCTGGAGCCCGAGTTCTCCTTCAACGTTGACGACTACGAGTTTGGCCGGGGTGTATAGTATGTATTAATAATGAGAAGCGACGTCGACTCAGTACGGGATGCCGTTCGTGAGTCTTTGGAACTCGTCGTAGCCTTTGGTGGCCAGCGACTCGAACGATTTTCTGATCAGCCCGCGGATGTACTTGGCCGCTTCCTTGTCGCTTTTTTTCGGCACGAACCGTGCCGTTAAATGTTTGATGGTAGCAGGCTTGAAGCACGGCAGCCCCGAGCTCAGCATCGGCACCACCATGTTGACGATCGCGTCCATGTATGGCCGACAAACCAAGAACGACTTGACACACAGCTCCTCGAACCACTTGTACGCCTGTGTGTCTGTGGAGCCGCCCATCACACGCACCATCTCGCGCGTCAGCTTGAACGGCGACTGTTCGAACTTGACGCCGCCGGGAACGATGTCGAAACAGAAGCCAAAGTCGACGTGCAAGACGTGGCCCTGGTCGTCGTACATGATGTTTCCGTTGTGTCTGTCTTTGATTTCCAGCAAATACGTGATGATGGAGTACGCGGCAAGCGATTTGACAAAGTTGTTGCGAGCTTTCTGAAACTCGATCGAGGTTTCTGGCCCGTGCTGACTGATAAAGTACTCATACAGCCCGTTGACGGCCTCTCTGCCAAGCATGTCACGCGAGATCGAGTTCGGCAGCACGTCGATGATGCCGCAGCCGGGCGCCGTCGCGGTCACCCGATACGGGAATACAAACACGTCCAGGCCGGCGTCCATCCAGATCGTCCGGAACAGCGACATCAGCTGCAGCGCAAGCAAGTCCTGTCTGCAGTCGTCGCCGACCTTGAAAATGGCGCTGAGGTCCTCGATGTGCTGCTTCTTCTCGCCGTCGACGGTGCTGACCTCCTTGCGGATCTTGAACGTGGCCATGAACGGGGCCTTGGCGTGCGACTGCAGCGGCTTTCCAGACTGCCGGTTGATGTCCACCACCACGCCCTGCGGGTTGCTAGGCAGGTAGACGCCTTCCTCGACCTTGATGGCCGCCATATGCTTGTCGATCTGCGCTTTTTTCTCCGGCTTGCTGCTTTTGATGAACGGCTTCAGTTTGCCAGAAATGCCAGTCACCTCCTCGAAAAATTTAAACTCCTTTTCGTAGTACGTCCGGTCTTGCGGCGTGAACTCGGCCACCATCGTGGACCGGATCTCGTCCAGCACGGGCTTGATGTCGTCCGGCACCGTCGATTCCTCATCTTTGTACGAGTTTGCTGCCATGTTCCAGATGATCTGGTGCGCAAACAGCTGCGACACCTTGGCCGTCTCCAAAATGAACCGACGCACATAGCCCAGCCGCATGTCGAACCGCAGCGCTTGCACGATCTGTGGCACGTAGAAAAACGTCAAGTGGGCATCAAAACTTTCAAGAGAACGCATCGTATACTGCAAAATGATCGGGTCGCTATTGAACGGCGGCAGAAACAGGTTGATCGAGTCCGACGGCGACGCAGCCGTCGACAGCACCATTAGCGACGGCACCTTGACGTTGTCGCTGCCCAGCAACAGCCGCAGCGCAGTCGGATCGTCGATAGCTTTGAGCGGGTCGTTCTGGATCAAATGTCTGATTGGTCTCTCCAGCGAGAGCGTCCGGTACCGCTCGACCAAATTCAGGGCCAGACGGCCGTCCAGAGCGTACGCGTCCGCCAGAACACGATCCGTGACCTTCACGCTGCTGTAAGAGCCCGTGGTATCCACTGGGTGCAGCGGATGTAGCCATGTAGCCAAGAAACTGATCTCGTGGTCAAGGAAAAGCAGCAAAAGCACGCGTTTGCGCTCAAACACTGGGTTTTCCGGGTACCGCGTATCCATGAATAGCTTAGCAGCCATGTTAAGGATGCCAAAGTCGCCACGGATCTTCATTTTGTTGTTCCCATAAGGAGCACGGTGTTTGGTAGCAAACCACGAGAGCGCGCCGTCTAGGATCGCAGAAGTGAGCCCGGCCACGTCTCTGGTTCCGAGACCACGGTGCACCTTGAGCACGCTCAGGGCAAAATTGATGAGTTCGAAGCGCGCCGTGCGAGCAAACGGATGCGTGCTGGCAAAAGAAAGTCCCAGTAGCGAAATTAACACCGTCCGCGTGAACATCTTCAAAATATGGCTGCTCTGGTACCGTGTGGCCTCAAAATGCGACGCTAGCAGTCTAAATAGCAACAGGTGTGGTTTCATGTTTTTTGATGCGCTGCGGCCGTTGTAGTCTATCTGCTCCTTGCTTGTTGGCAGATACTCCATCTTGTTGTACTTGGAGTTCTGAATATCAAACTGTTTGCTGTAAAGACCCTTCTGCAGCTTGATGGACTCTTCCAGACGCTGGCATATCTCAGAGAGCACGACCGGGGCCAGGTCCGACCGCACCTTCATGATGCTTAGCCACACACCGACACCGAGCTCGATTGAGTCGGTGTCGAAAATAGCAAACGGAATTGCCACCACCTCCCGCAGCAAGTCGCCCATGCCGTCCGAGGAGCGGATGATCAGCGACGCGGCCGCCTGGAGCGCGAGTCTGAGCGAGTTGGGAGCCACGGGCAGGTGTGCAGACACAGCTGCTCTTAAATCGGCCATTTTCTTGAATGTGTGCATGTGTAGAGCACGCAAACCAGCGGCCTCGTGGTCGGTGAGGCGTAGCAGCGAGTCGTAGCCACCGGCTTTCCAGGGGATTTGCGACAGGAACGCTGACGTGGTGTTGACGTGGCGGCCAGACAGCCCGTCAACGGCCGACAGCTCGCGGTCCGCAGGCATCACCTTGCCCGCCATTTCCAAGGCTAACGTGACGCCGTAGTTGACCCCTTTCCTGGACGCGCCATCGACTTTCGAGACGTACGATTGCAGCAGCGACTTGGTATCCTGCGGACATTTGAGCAGACACAGCGTGATCCATTTGCGGGCCGAGCTGGTCAGCAGGTCAAGCGTCTTGTGTCTCCATTTGTACGAGTCAGAGAGCAGCAGTTTCACGCCGGACACCGGCGCGGTAAACTCGATGCGCGGCTCGTACTCGTTGGTGTCTGCGTCGATGACACTCTCGTAGAGCAGACTCAAAATGTCGAGCAGCGAAAAGAGTGATACCTCGTAGCAGAGCAGCACAGGAGCACGCACAATCAGCAGCTCAGTGCACTGCAGCGCTGCGTTCTGGAGAGCAAAGTCTCTGTGGCAGCAGAAAATGAACAATTGCTGGAGCTGGCGTGTGATCTTTGCTGGGGTGAACGACGAGGAGCCGCCTCTCTGGACGCGGCGGAAATACTGCGACGTGACGTAGAATGCGATAGAGCCGGAAAAGTCCTGCAAATTCGAGATCGAGATGGTTGGATCCGACAGGTACTCCAGCGACGTGGAGCAGTTGCCGCACTCGGCACGCAGACTCTCGAGCAGCAGGTTTGAGGCCAGGAACATCAGCTTGGGCCGCGAGATCTGCGTCTCGAAAACTTTCGCGTCGATCGACTTCGACGTGATAATCGAGCTCAGCACGTCCTTGTGCAGCTTCTCGGTGTGTTTCGAGGTGCCTCTGCGAAGCACCGTGTTCATGTCGATCGTTGTCTCTGTGCGGTTCCACGATGACTCCGACGCCAGGGCCGGCGAGTTGTGCGCAACACGCAAGAGGCTGTCGTGGTTGGCAGCCAGAAGCTCGGAACTGTGCGCGTAGCCGTGGATGCACAGGTTGAACCACATGTCCTTGAACAACGCGACAGTCTCTTTTTCGGTCGGAATGAGTGGCTCCTGGTCGACGGGGGGCAGAAGATAAGCCAGTGGTTTCAAATACAGAGAAATCTCAGAAGCAGAGATCGACACCTCGTTGTTCGAACGGTGGTGCTCCAGGTCGTCAATATCGCCCTTGGAAATGATTGCCGACAGCATCTCGTGCAAATATACAGTGTACAGGCTGGTGTTTGCTCTTTTGGCCATAATTTCGGAAAACTCGATCCACACAGAGCTGATGCGGGAGAACGAGGCTTTGTCCTTGGTGGAAATGGTCGAGATGTCGAAAAAGTGTCTCACCAAAATCAGAAATTCCCGCTCCTCCATCACGTCTACAAAGCCCGTCAGCCCGCGCAGCAGCAGACAGTTCAGCTCGGTTGGCGTTCTGCGCACTTTCTGGAAAAGGATTGTCACGGCCAGGATGTTGATAGATTCGTCTCTGAACGCCTTGGCGATTTCCAAAACTGCCGCAATCACGTTTCTGTACACGAGCGGCAGCACCTCGAGCGAGTACGAGCCTTCCTCGGTCAGCGTCGATGGAGGCTGCCCGGTCGTCGACGAGAGCGAAAACGAGGGTCTGAGCTCCATCGTGCCGCTCACAGTGCCGCTGTTGGGCTTTGTTGCATCGGTCAGGATGTTCGTGAGACTGTACACGCACGAGACAACGTCGTCCTCGGTCAGGTTTTTCAGACAGAACGACAGCGACTGCGCGAGCTCACTGACGGCCTCACTGTTAAGAACCGGCAGCGACAAAATCGTAGGAAGACACTTGCTGAGACGGAGACCAATAAAGCTTTTTTTCGCTGAAAGGAGAGCTGCGCTCGCAAAAATGCTCGTGAGCAGCTCAGAGTTGATCATCTCCACCACCTCGCTCGTGCAGTTACCGTCTATCTTGTACAGCTGCTCCAGATAGTCGTCCATCAGCGCGGTGGCAAAGTTCAGGTCCACTACGGAAAGCATCGAGCCCAACGCCAGTATCTCGATCGTGGACGCCTTGATGGAGTAGCCTGCGTTTCTGCGGCCAAACGTCGACGTCACCAGCCTGTCTGAGCCGTTGTTGACGTACTTGTTGTTGGCAATAGCCGTCAGCGCAAGCTCCTTAAGCAGCGATGTGTCCAGCTTTTTCTGGAGCTCCTTGGTGTTGCTAGCCAAGACGTGGAAAACCAGCGACTTCTCAGACTTGCACCCCAGCTGGCACTTGAGGAACTCTACCGCTAGCTTCTGCACCAAAAACATGAAAAACAGCGATGAAAACTCAAAGCCATAGTCCTCAAAGTTGTTCACCATCTCCACATAAACGTGCTCGTCAATCGAGCCGATACAGGACTCGACTTGGGGAAAAAACGCATCGTCGAAAACACTCACCACCCGCCGCAGAAGATCGGAGCCAACAAACGCAATGTTCTTGGTCAGCCCCTGCAGAAGCCCCACGTAGCAAAATAGAGTCCTCAGGTCGACCGAGTCCGACTGCAAGCTGTCAATAAACTGGAAAATCAAATCCTGACACTTAGGCCTCAATGTTGGCAAAGTTAGGCCCAAAGTCGAAATTGCAACAACCAATTCATACGACAGCTTTGTCCAGGGCGTGGGGAAGTACGTCTTAAGTGTTTTTTTGGAGGAGAATTTGTCGGTGCCCAATTCCGCTAAGTAGAGCTCAAATCTAGAGAGCAGGATCTCCGCTTGAATCTTGCTCTTGATATGCTCGCAACTTCTGCAGAGAGCCAGCAGGACCTCAAACTCCGAATGGCGGATATTTTTGCTGCCCAATTGCGTGCCGGACTGGCTCCTGGTGGCCCCCAGCAGCCGCTTCAATGTGTCAGGGACACTCTGTTCGAGCGTGCTGGTGTCGTCCACCTCCCGCACAGAGAGCGAGGCAAGCTTCTCCAGCGCTTTTGCTCTAATTGAGCCTTTTGAAACACTGTTGTTAGTCGCAAAACGATTAAAAGTCATACCCGTAGAAAGACATCAATGAACGATGATTTAAGTTTACTTGCGACTTGGAAAAAAAACACAAAAATGCTGGTGGTGTAGCTCTTTGGTGATTATTACATAAGCATTTATTTCGAAGGAACTAGCGTCTGTCTATGTGTAGGTCTCAATCAAGGTGTCTCTGAGGTTGCCAGAGATGGCGTCTGGTTGTGCATCCTGCAATCTGAATATACTCTCAACCACACTGAGCTCTGGAGCCGTAGTGTCGAGTCCAGAGACTGCCAGCCAGTCGTTGACCACCATGCCTGCTCCCACAACAGCGGAACCGCGATTCACCGTACCGGCAACCAAGGGCACCTGGAGCAGCGACGAGAGCTCCTCTTGGTCCTGGATCGGGGTTTGAGGGTGAACCAGACCGCCCTGGTTCGAAAGAGCGCAATAAGATCCAACAAGAACGTTTCCCGCAATGGTCTGTCTGAACACCTCCACTCCGAGGACGTCAGCTATGAGTTCCTCGGTTTCTCTCTCAATATCTGGATGCACAAGAGCGACGTAGTCATTGCAACAGATCACGTTTCCCAGGGCTGAAAGACGCTCTTCAACACGCTGGATCTTCACAGAGTCCGGAAGACTGTTTCTCAAATGCATCAGTTCTTGATCTGTTGTCTGTGTAGGGACGAGCAGGCCTCTTCTGTTGCCTGCAGTCATACGGCCCACGATTCTGGTACCTGCAATGGTTGTGTGCACAATAGGGATCACGTCACCCAGCTCGGCCTCAAAGGCAGAATAAAAGTTCTCGGAGCCTCCGACAGCCACCAGACAATACGAGTTGGTGAGCTTAGCGAACACGCCGACCTCGTTGGAATTCTCAAACTGTGTTCTAGTCGCCATTCTTAAAATTTTTTTAAAAGATTAAAAAAATTCTGAAAAATTAATAGCCATGTACATCTCTGCATCGGTAGCTACTAGTTAATTTCTAATCGTATAATCCATATCTAATTAGTCTGTCTACATATCGGTCTCATTTCGGTCACATTAGTTCGTCGTTCAGTCCAAATCTGGAGTGCTGTATCCAGAGTCGTCATCAGCGTCGTCCGTCCAGTCGTCGATGTCCATCGCGTCCTGGACCTCGTGGTTAGGCACCACAACAATGCCCTTCTCGTTCGTGGTGATCTTCACCACCTCCTTGTCCTGAACCTGTCCGTTAAGCACCATGATGGCGAGATGGTTCAGAATTTCGTTCTGGATGAGTCTGTTCAGAGGTCTAGCACCCAGATCTGGCGAATAGCCCTTCTTGCACAGGTACTCCAGGGCGCCGTCGTCCACATCCAATCTCAGCGACTTGCCGTTAAGCTCGAACCTGTTCTCAATTTCCTTCAATCTCAGCTTGACAATCTTGGCAATGGCGTGTCTCGAGAGTCTGTTGAACACCACTGTGGCAGAGATTCTGTTCAGGAACTCTGGTCTGAAGTGAGCGCGCACAGCAGACATCACCAGGTTCTTGGTCTCCTCGTCAATCTTGCTTCCCTTCGAGGCGTTGATATATTCAGCACCAAGGTTCGACGTCATGATCACGATACAGTTCGAGCAGTTGACGAGAGTGCCGTTGGCAGCCGTGATTCTGCCGTCGTCGAGCATCTGCAGAAGCACGTTCAGCACCTCAGGAGCGGCCTTTTCAACCTCATCGAAAAGCACCACCGAGTATGGTTTTCTCAGAAGCTGGTTGGTGAGCATACCACCCTCCTCGTAGCCAATATATCCGGCAGTGGTACCAATAAGCTTGGAAACGGAGTATTTCTCCATCAGCTCGGAGCAATCGATCCGGATCATGGCCCTTTCGTCTGAAAATAGGAATCCTGCTAGTTTCTTGGCCAGCTCGGTCTTACCCGATCCAGAAAGACCAAGGAACAGGAATGAGGCTGGCTGGTGAGGGTTGGCCAGACCAGACCGTGACAGTCTGATAGCGTTTGACACGGCCTTGACGGCCTCGCCCTGGCCGACCACGGCAGAAGAGAGTTCCTTCTCCATCGTGATGAGCTTGGCGTTCTCGGCCTGCGTAAGCTTACTGACTGGAATGCCCGTCAGCCGAGCAGCGGTTTCGGCAACCTGCTCGGAGCCAACAACGTTCTTCACCAGGAACTCCTCGCTCTTGGCCTCTTCCTCCATCACCTTGGCCTCGAGCTCCTCAATCCGTCTCTTCACGTCTGGAATGGCAAACATTCTCAGATCGGCAATGGTCTGCGAGTCGTGCCGTCTCTCGGCGTCCTGGGCCTTGACCTCCAGCTCGTCCAGCTTCCGCTTGGCAGCAGTCAGTTCCTCGTGGCCCGCGCGCTCCTGGTCGTACTTCTCTCTAAGTGGTGCAAGCTCCTCCTCGAGGTTTTGCTTGCGCTGTCTGGCAGCTTCCAGTCTTTCCTTTGTAGAGCTGTCGGCATCCTGGTCTCTCTCCAGAGCGCTGATTTCAACCTCAATCAACTCCAACTGTCTCTCTTTCGAATCCAGCTCCTCCGGCTTCGAGTCTCTGGCAACTGCAACGCCGGCTGCCGTCTCATCAATTAAGTCGACAGCAGAGTCTGGTAATTTTCTGTAGGTGAGGTATCTGGAAGCGAGCTGAGCAGCGGTCACCAAAGCACTGTCCAAAATACGCACACCATGGTGGATTTCGTATCTTGGCTGCAAACCTCTCAAGATAGCGACTGTTTCTTGGATTGTAGGCTCTCTCACGTCAATTCTTTGGAACCGTCTCTCGAAAGCACCATCCTTCTCAATGTATTTGCGGTACTCAGTGACAGTCGTGGCACCAATACAGTGGAAGTCGCCTCTGGCCAGAGCTGGCTTCAGCAGGTTGGCAGCATCAGACTTTCCGTCGCCCATCAACATGTGGATCTCGTCGATGAACAGGATGACCATGGCCTGGGACTTTTCAATGTCGCTCAGAACTCCCTTGAGTCTCTCTTCAAATTCACCCTGGTATTTTGCTCCGGCTTTCAAAGCACCCAAGTCAAGCGAGTACAGCTTGCAACCCTGCAAAACAGTTGGAACGTCGTTGTCGACTATTCTCTGCGCAACTCCTTCAACTATACTCGTCTTACCAACACCAGGGTCACCAATCAGACATGGGTTCGACTTGGCTCTTCTGGCCAACACCCGGATCGTCCGTCTGATCTCCTCTTCTCTGCCAATGACCGGGTCAATTTTACCCTGTAGCGCTCTCTCGGTTAGGTCAATGGCGTACTTGGACAAAAATTCGAACTGTTGCGACGAGTCGGCCTGTCTGGAATCAATTCTCTGGTTTCCTCTTAATTCCTGAATCTGTGCTTTAAGGGCATCAACTTTGATGTTAACCTCCTTCAAAATGCTCTTAATTGTGGAATCCTCGAGCAACGCCAGCAAAATGTGGTCCTGGCCAATGTAGGAATCCTTTTGCTGGCCCTTAATTTTATTAGCGTTCGTAATAATGTTGGCAGCAGATGCCGAGAACGAAGGCTCGGTATTACTACCTTCAACACTTGGCAGTCTCACCAAGTGCTTGTTGACTGTGCGCTCAAAAGCTTGCCAATCAAAACGGCCTCTCTCTATTAACGTCTTCAGATATATGGCCTCCCCGTCCGTAGACATAGGAGTCATAGCAGCAAGGAAATGGAGAGGAACTATTTGAGCATGGTTGTTTTGCTGACACAGCTTCTGAGCTGTGGTCACAATGTTTAAAGCTCTGTCGGTAAATTGTGATTGATCCATGATTAGCAAAATTGCAGTTGTAAGGAAAGCAATTTATACAGCATTAAGACATGAGACTCTTCTGATCATCTGGTGATCTAGAGCCGCACAGAAAGTTCTAGTAATATCTGGTGTGTATTGGTGGTCTCTGGTGTATGGTGTGTATATCTTGGTCTGAGGATGCTTATCTAATATGATTTTTCTGGTGCATGGAAGTAGCTGGTGGCAAAATCTATGATCCTCGCAAAAAAAAAATTTTCCCTCTCCATACTCGGACTTTCAAAAATGGCCGTCCGTGATCATTGCAAAACATGGCGGTGCAAAAGCCGATCTCGGCTTTGCCTTTTTGCAGATCAGGATTAACGCCCTTGCCACCACGAAAAGCTCATCCTGTCTTGTAGATGTTTGTAGCACCTTCTACAGCCATGTCCAGCAACTTGAACTGCTTTTTTCCGACCATTATCAAACCACCCTTTCACCCTGTATTTTACAAATCCTCGGGCTCTCATTGGCTCGGCGTACCTGGACTAACGGAGCCCTGCACGCAGCTATGCGGCTTTTGTCGTGCCGGGGCCGACTTTTCTAATGACTACAATGCAGAACAACTGCCTGCGTGACGTACTTTCCACCAGGCCCGCCTGGTGGACCACCGGGCAACCCCCAGATTTTCCCTGGTGGACATCCGGCTGGCAATTTTTATTTTCCTCCTGCACGCATAATTTATAAATACACCATCGACACCACTTTTGTTTTTAACCAAACATGTTGTCGGTTTCATCGAGAACAGCCAGATCGGCTACAAAACGCATTTCGCGTTCCATGGCTACTGTCTCTGACATCACCAAGGACTCCAAGGTGCCTCAGAACTTGTTGGAGAAGGGAAACTACATCAACTACAAGAAGCAATTGGAGGTCCTGGAGATTGTCAAAAGCAGACTCAACAGACCTTTGACGTACGCTGAGAAATTGCTTTACGCTCACTTGGATGACCCGCACGGACAGGACATCCAAAGAGGTGTCTCATACCTCAAACTCAGACCAGACAGAGTTGCTTGTCAGGATGCCACCGCCCAAATGGCCATCCTGCAATTCATGTCTGCTGGTATGCCATCGGTTGCCACCCCAACCACTGTGCACTGTGACCACTTGATTCAGGCCCAGAAGGAGGGTCCGGCTGACTTGGCTAGAGCCATCAGCCTGAACAAGGAAGTGTACGATTTCCTTGCATCTGCATGTGCCAAGTACAACATTGGTTTCTGGAAACCAGGTTCTGGTATCATCCACCAGATCGTTCTTGAGAACTACGCCTTCCCAGGTGAGTTGCTGATTGGTACCGACTCACACACCCCTAACGCTGGTGGTCTGGGTCAGTTGGCCATTGGTGTTGGTGGTGCTGACGCTGTCGATGTTATGGCCGGCTTGCCATGGGAGCTGAAGGCACCAAAAATCATCGGTGTCAAGCTTACCGGTAAGATGTCTGGATGGACTTCTCCTAAGGATATCATCTTGAAATTGGCTGGTATTACTACCGTCAAAGGTGGAACTGGTTCTATTGTCGAGTACTACGGTGACGGTGTTGACACGTTCTCTTGTACCGGTATGGCAACCATTTGTAACATGGGTGCCGAGATCGGTGCCACCACCTCCGTTTTCCCATTCAACAAGTCTATGGTTGACTATTTGAATGCCACCGGAAGATCTCAAATTGCTGAGTTCGCCAAGATCTACCAAAAGGACTACCTGTCTGCTGACAAGGGCTGTGAGTATGACCAGGTGATTGAGATCGATCTCAACACCCTGGAGCCACACGTCAACGGTCCATTTACTCCAGATCTCGCTACCCCAGTGTCGAAGATGAAGGAGGTTGCCGTTGCCAACGACTGGCCATTGGAGGTCAAGGTTGGTCTGATCGGTTCTTGTACCAACTCCTCCTACGAAGACATGTCTAGAGCTGCCTCCATCATCCAGGATGCCGAGTCACACGGACTCAAGGCCAAGTCCATCTTCACTGTCACTCCAGGTTCCGAGCAAGTCAGAGCCACCATTGCAAGAGACGGTCAATTGAAGGTCTTCCACGACTTTGGTGGTAAGGTGTTGGCTAACGCCTGTGGTCCATGTATTGGTCAATGGGACAGACAAGACATCAAGAAGGGTGACAAGAACACCATTGTGTCTTCCTTCAACAGAAACTTCACCTCCAGAAACGATGGTAACCCAGCTACCCACGCTTTCGTTGCTTCTCCAGAGATGGTTGTCGCCTACGCCATTGCTGGTGATTTGAGATTCAACCCATTGACTGATAAGTTGAAGGACGCTAACGGAAACGAGTTCATGCTGAAGCCACCTGTTGGTGTTGGTCTTCCACCAAAGGGATACGACCCTGGTGAAAACACCTACCAGGCTCCACCAGAGGAGAGATCTTCTGTTGAAGTCAACATTTCCCCAACTTCCGACAGATTGCAAAAGCTGCAGCCATTCAAGCCATGGGATGGCAAGGATGCTTACAGAATGCCAATTCTGATCAAGTCTCTCGGTAAGACCACCACTGACCACATCTCTATGGCAGGTCCTTGGTTGAAGTACCGTGGACACTTGGAAAACATTTCCCAAAACTACATGATTGGTGCTATCAACGCTGAGAACGGTAAGGCCAACTCTGTTAAGAACCACTACACTGGTGAGTACCACGGTGTTCCAGAGACCGCTGCCTACTACAGAGACCATGGTATCAAGTGGGTTGTTATTGGTGGCGAGAACTTTGGTGAGGGTTCTTCCAGAGAGCACGCTGCATTGGAGCCAAGATTCCTTGGTGGATTTGCTATCATCACCAAGTCCTTTGCTAGAATTCACGAGACCAACTTGAAGAAGCAAGGTCTTTTGCCATTGAACTTTGTGGAGCCAGAGGCTTACGACAGAATCAACCCAGATGATGAGATTGACCTTGTTGGACTGACCGAGTTGGCCCCAGGTAAGCACGTGACCATGGTTGTCCACCCTAAGGAAGGTGAGGCCTGGTCTACTCCATTGTCCCACACTTATAATGACGAGCAAATCGAGTGGTTCAAGTACGGTTCTGCTCTGAACAAAATGGGTGCTTCCAGAAAATAAGGACTGAAATCGGATGCTGTCGAAGCTGGTGACGTTTACTTAATAGAAGGGTGGTAAGTTTCGGCGAGCCTAGCTGTTTGGTTTCACAAGTTTATTTATTACCTATCCATTATATTGATTGTGTGAAAATACTTATTCTCGTATTATTAACTATCGTAGAGACACGATCCTCCACGAAGGAAGTAGATCAGATTTTCTCCGTTTTCTGGTTTGTCTGGTGGTGCAGATCTGTGCCGTGCTGCAAAACCGAGTGGTCCTTTATCGCAGTCTGCACACGTTAAAAATCTTGCTATTTGCAGCACCATCCTGTCCTTATTCTCCAGATTCTCCATTTCAACGGCTATCTCCGACGACGGTCTACTCACTCCGATGTTATCAAAGTCCCACATTGAGCCCACATGGAAGAAAATATCGTTGTGGTCAGGTTTATGAGAGCTGATCTCTAATGAAGGAGAAAGGTCGACAAATGCGAATTCCGTGGATATTGGTGATATAGAAGCGTACCGGGGCTTCGCAGGTGTTAAAGAGATGATTTTACAGCGGCAGAACGGACATCGTAGAGAATATTGTGCTGATGGGTCGATCTGATTAAACGAAGACATGGGTGGAATATTAAAATATATTGAATTTAATTAAGAATAACATAATTTACGACAAAAAATTAAGTCGCACTTAAAAAGTCTTAATTTAGTGGTGTAGTCTACATCATTCGTACTTCCTGTCTTTCAGACCCTCTTCCACATCCTTGATCATATAGGAGTACCAGTACAGGGCTGGCCAAATAGTGGCGAAATGCCACAGAGCATGTGCATCGAGAAGATCGAAGAGAGGCGGAAAATCAAAGAGCTCAAAAGACATGCCTGCACTCACGCTCACAACCAGAACCAGCGGCGTGAGCGTCCAGTTGATCTCTTTATTCAGGAGGTCACTTCTCAGCGACACAGAGCGTCTGGATCTGTTGAAACAGTTGATGGAATGGTAAATCCACAACACATTCTGAAGTAGTCCGCAGGCCACGTTAGCTTGCATGTTGTAAGTGTACGACCAGTCACTCAGAAGCCTACCAACATGGAGGAAGTATGCAAGGAGCGTGCCAGCTGCGAGAACCTGGCGTTTGAGATCGTTTTTTGGAAGATAGAGTTTGAACACACGAACGACGATCGCGTAGAAGCCAGACAGCACGGTGGCTCCGGCAAAAAAATAGTCCAGTCGCTCTCGGTTCCATGTGTCTCTCAGATGGAACAATGTAGAAAAAAACCAAGCGCACATCGCCACGACAGCTACGACCATGTATGCCGTGTATAGCTTGACGAAATGCGTGTTTCCTGCTCTCATCTCCTTCCCACATTGGTTCCATATCATCTTTGCTCCCCAATAGTGAGGAAACCAGTTCCCAATGCTGAATATGGTGCTGAAAAACTCCTGGATTCCGAAGACACGAACAAACGGCCATTTTCCATGAAACTGGTAGACCTCGAGATTCTTGCTTTGACGGTCCTTGGTGACTATTCGCTGGCATTGGTAGTCGCAATTAGGAAAACAGTCCCAGCCGATGAGTCGCAAGTCCCACGAGAGCGGCAGTTCCTGGAACATGTGGTATTTCTGCTGTTGAGACTTCCAACGCAGAAGCTCTTTCTCTGAGACATCAGAGTATTTTGAGATGCCATTGCAGGTCAAAATATCGCACTTTTTCACACACGTTTGGAATTCAGGCAAGTCATCGCCCAAGGAAGCCCTCACCGGCGACAATAATAATAGGTATATGAGAATTATCATGAAATAAATTATTAATAGAAACCGAATCTATTCATTTTTCTCGAATTTAAGGCTTTTCAAAATTAGGTCGTCCGCAGCCTGCGAATCAAGCATTCTCAGCTGGTCCTGCGGAATAAAGGTCGGAAAGTAGATTGCCAGAATCATGAAGAACATTAGGACGCCAGGAAACCCTATAGCGCCCTTTGTGCACGTGATACCGAACTCGAAGCCAAAAGCTGCCAGTTGCAAAGCCAGAAAAATGAGAAACCATTTCCGCTGGAGCAGAAAGTAGTGGCGGGGAAAACCCATGTTTTCCCTTGAGGCAGGATCTGTGAAAAGAAACCGGAGTTTTTGCACAACCTCATTCTCATTCAAGGCTCCAATCGCCATGATGAAGAACAATCCGGCGAGAACTGCCTGGGGGATCTGGCCTAAAACCACCAGAAAGGGTCTAGTCATCAATACCAGTGTCAGCAGTCCCTGTATTATATTGCTGAGCCGTTGTTCGACCACTCGAACCACCCTGTCTTTACCGGTAGCATAATCGTGCTCATGGACACAGAGCGCCTCTGTGTGCAAGGGAGCCTGAGGAATGAGGCCGTTCGGGGCCGGTATTCCTAAGATTCCAGAAATTCCTGTGGTGATCCCCAGCAACATAAAGTCGTAGTGGAATGAGCTTGGTTTTTTCAATGGAAATTCGTCTGATTGACACATCAAAGAAGAAACATTATGATCGAAGTAGAACAATATGGTAAGCAAAATGCCAAAAGGCAGTGCCAGAAACACATCGCCAACGGATATATCTTGCCAGAAGGGAATGTACCAACTTTCAGGCCGGTCTGGCGACGTAGGACGAAACGAGCGAGTGATTGGCAGCCTGGCGAAATCGACGTATTTTAGACGGCCTCCAAAATGGATAAATCCTGTGAAAAACACTACGCTGAGTGGGGTACCGTAGTCTTTCACAAACTTGCGGAAAAGCGGGTGAACGTAGTGCGACTTAGTGCCAAAAAAGTGTGCAGCAAGGCCAAACAAGGCCATCACGAGAGCCACGACTATCGACGCGAAACCGCTCGAATCGTCTCTGATTGCGAATTGGTGTGTCAGGATCTGGATTCCTTTCTGGATATAGACGATATTAATAAACAGACCGAAAGAGATACAGCTGTATTTGGTGACATAGCGCATGAAATTGACACTGTTGGTGATGGCCACCATGAAATGCAAAACCATGCTCCACAGACAGATCCAGCACATGAATTGGAAATAAGGCGTCCCTCGAGGCTCCATCAGGTTGTAGACTGTGTAGTTGAAGATGGATATCGGGCCAGTCACTCCAACAATGCACAGAGGAGTGCCTGAAAAAAGGCCAAAAATTATGCCAGCCATTGCAGAGGAAAGCAGCACCTCGTTGGTGCCGTACGACCTATTTGCGTGGTCATACATGTCCTGTGCGAAGGCCATGGCTGGTAAAAGATTGGTGAAAAAGATGTACACTGCGGCCGGTATGACGCGGTATGTGAAGCCATCTGTGATGTCTGAGGCATAGTACGGAATAAGTCGTGTTTTGATATCCGTATATATGCCACGACCGGGCACAAATTGGCTCATGGCATAAATATGGAGCTAATTGATAAGCCTAAAACAATACAAAAAAAAAAAAAAAAAAATAACAAAAGTGAATTAAATTTTTTAAATGAGAGTGTCGAATGTCCGATTATTTGGCGCGAGTTTGAGGTCGCTAAACGGCCCTGTTGCTCCTTTTAAGTCTGATAAGGCCCACAACAAAGGGGCCGTTACATTTGATCGAAATTTCCCCGTGCACAGAAGGGTGAAGGCGTGGGAAAGAGACAGAGAGGACAAAGAATCGTGGTTCAAGCGCAAGCATGCCCATCACCACGCGAAGCAGAAAAAGCGCGAGCCCCAAAGGGACGAAAAACCCGAGTTCACGCGTTCGCAGGCCCTCAGAAAGACGATCTCGCAACTGAAGCTGAACCCGCTGGTGGAGTACCTGTACGGCACTAATCCTGTTCTTGCCGCCCTTAAAGCGCAGCAGCGCGAGAGTTTTGGTACTCTGTATCTCCACAACCCCAAGTCCACTCCTAAGCTGGCAGAGATCTTGGCGCTGGCCCGCGAACTGGAGCTTCCGGTGAAAAGCGAGTACGGGAAGCATGATTTGAATCTCATGACAAATAATGGCGTCCACAACGGGATCGTCGTTGAAACCAAGCCAATCGAAGTGGAGCAGCTACGTTGTTTGGCGGCCAGCGAAATTGGAAAATTCACAGTCACCAAAGAACACGTGGGAGCGACCGAGAGTAGCGTTTCGTCCACTGCTGCCGAACGATACCCGTTGGCACTGTACATTGACGAAATATCTGACCCGCACAACATGGGCGCGATTCTCAGATCTGCCTATTTTCTGGGGGTGGACTGCATTGTCGTCTCGGAGCGCAACTGTGCTCCGTTGTCGCCTGTGGTGTCGAAAACCTCGTCTGGAGCTCTTGAATTCCTGCCGATCTACTCGTCCCAAAAACCGCTCCGATTTTTCGAGGAGTCGCGCTCCAACGGGTGGACTATCATCTCCTCTGTGGCACCAAGCGAATCCGGCCGGATGGGCAGCAAACAGATCGACGCCGACACTTTGAAAGGACAGCTACAGAACGGGCCTTGCATGCTGGTTGTCGGGTCTGAAGGCCAGGGTATCAGGACGTCGCTATTGCAACGCAGCGATTTTCTGGTGTCTGTGAACAGTGGCAGAGCAGATTTGGACGAATCTGTGGATTCGCTGAATGCCAGCGTCGCCACGGCACTGTTGCTCTCGAAATTTTAATCATGTAAATAGTTTTAGTATTGCATTATATACAGTTACTTCTTTCCAACGGTTTCGAGAAGACCCAGCAGCGACGACAGCACCAGCTGACTCTTGTCGGGTCCTCCAATCGGGGATCTTGGAGAGAAGCGTTTGACGGTGCTGAACCCGCCCTTTTTAGATGTGTCCTGGTCCTTGACCGGCTCGACCTCGAAATCGAATCTTTTCTTCACCAAATTCAAGTGTGCGGCCTTTGGAATTAATGGAATAGTAAACTCTCTTGCGTATCTGCCCTCTGCGTCTAACGGCCTGCGAACATCGGCAAGCTTGTTAAGATATTTCACATGGAGACCAGAGGTGACGGAATTTCCAATGAATCCTCCTAATGCAAACCGACTGCCGGTGGACCGCGCGCTGATGTATCTTCCAGGAAGCACCCTTGCAGACTGCACACCGTTCGGTGTCTGGAAAAGTCTGCCCTTCAGGTTGTACGAGAGTCCAGCAGTTCCCGAGAGCTGTTCGCGGTACAGAGTCGGAAATTGGTATTTTTTCTTGTTCAGCTTGGCCTCGTCGACTTTTCTGGTCTCCAAAAACTCCACAATCTCGTTCGAAAGATCGGCCTGGGCAATTTTCTCTGGATACTTAAGGGCCAGCCACTCCATGAACGGTCTTCTCAACGTTCTAAGGTACTTTTTGTTGGTTGCAAATTCAAGCGAAGATGGACGCTGGACCTTCAATCCCAAGGCCACGGCGACCGAGTTGTGGCCGTCCCGCGGATCGTGGCCTGGAAAGAGCGGGTTGGAGCTGGTTTTGGTGGTCATCGTAGGGTTTCTCACAGAAATAGGGATCCCGAACTCTTGGAATTTCTTCTTTTTGAATGCAAAGCCCCCAAGCGGTTCAAAGTCTGGCAAGCCGTACTTGTTGTCGAGATTGTTAACGACAATATACTTTGACTTGATTTTCGTTGGGATTCTCATCTTGAGACCAAAATCTCTTCTGGCGAACGACGACGGCGGAGACTCAATCACCTGGTGCGTCGGAAACGTGGCCGATCTGTCGGCACCCAGCTCACCCAGCTGTCTGGGCAGCTGTGCGATTCTGGTTGTGCGGAAAAGCCGTGCTAGGTCGGACATTAAGTGAATTAATTTATTTTTTCGTCAATTTTGAGTCTTCGAGACGAGTTTGAAGCCCTGCCCTGCGTCCCCCCATCGACGCGTCTAAAAAGGAAATCTGATTCTATTTTGTTTGTAATGTCCGACACCACCTCGCAGTTCAAGAAGCTAGAGGTCATAGGGCGCGGCAAGTTTGGCACCGTCTACAAGGGTTTACGGCTCGACACCAAGGAGCTCGTTGCAATCAAGATCCTCAATCTCGACACGCCTGAGGAGGAGGTGAAGGATGTGCAACAAGAGATCCAGTTCCTGTCGCAGCTCAAGTCTGTGCCCAATGTGACGCGATACTACGGCTCGTATTTGCACGGGCACAAGCTGTGGATCATTATGGACTACTGTGCGGGTGGATCGGTGCGGACTTTACTTCGTCCGGGGCCTCTGGAGGAGAGATATATCAGTGTCATTGTGCGAGAAGTGTTGCTTGCGCTGCAGTTCATCCATCAACACGGCGTAATCCACAGAGACATCAAGGCGGCCAATATTTTGATCCAGAAGGATGGTAAGGTGCAGCTGTGCGACTTTGGAGTCGCTGGCCAGCTAACCACCTCGGCGATGAAAAGAACGACTATGGTCGGAACGCCGTACTGGATGGCGCCGGAGGTGATCATGGAGGGTGCCGACTACAACGAGAAGGCAGATATATGGTCTTTGGGAATCACGATCTACGAAATGGCGACGGGAAACCCGCCATATAGCGACAAGGACGCGATGCGTGCGATGCAACTGCTGACACAGCACGAGCCGCCGAGACTCGAGGGAAGACAGTTCTCGGCGAATTTGAAGGACCAGGTGGCAATCTGTTTGGAAGAAAAGCCGGAACTGAGGCCATCGGCCGAGGAATTGCAGAAATCAAAGCTGGTTAAGGCGTACAGGGCGGTGCCGACCGCGTCGCTTAAGGAGGTGATCAGCAGGTACCTACTGTGGCGCGACTCTCGGCCCTCGCGCGAGTCGGTCTATTACGAGGATGCTGAGAGCATCAGCGAGGAGAGTGAAGTCAAATGGGACTTTAATTCGTTAAAAAGCGCAGAGTACATGATAGAGAACGAGATCAGTGAGGAAAATGTGCCGCCGGTCGAGGCCCCGTCGCCGTACTCGTTCGTGCCACAGGACACAGACGACTACACGATCAACCCGACGTTCCGACTAGGAACGATGCAAACGACAATGCAGACGACGATGCGTGTTGCGACGCAGTCGACGGCGGCAACAACGCTGCGAAACACAGCAAAGTCGGCCGCTGCGACCAGCACCACCGCCCCAAAATCGCTGCTCAAGCTGTTTGAGCAGGACGAGTCCGACGAGACACCATCGTCGCCGGCCGCAGAGGTGTCTGCGGTCCCCAATGTGCCTATAGAGATCCCTAGTCTGGACACGCTTCCAGAGACGGCTGCACAGGAAAAGCGGCAGAGAGCGCCGACCGTGTCGCGTCAGGAGTCGCCGTCAACCCCCGCGCAGGCTGAGGAGCCTGCCGTTCGGCGCATAGGAGCTTCCAGCACGGGACTATCGAGTCTGGGCAACAGGACGCCGTCGCCACAGCGGCTGAAGGAGGCTGGCCTGGTGCCGTCGCCGCAACGGCTGCCACATATGAAGCCGCTTCCCTCGTCGGCGTCGCAGCAGCCACTGCTGCAGCCAATCAACAGTAAGATACCGTCGCAGACTGTTCCTCCTGGCCCTCAGACAGCTCCCGCGCTGAGCAACAACGAGTACCAGGAGATGAAGCCCGAGCCGGCGTCGCTGTCGCGCGCGCGCTCGCAGATGCGGCTCCAGATGCCTGTGCCGATGTTGCACTCACAGCTGATGGACGACAAGACGGCGGCAGCGTCGCCAGACACGCTGAACCAGTTTGGTGTGAATATCAACCTCGCTTCGACGGCGCCGCTGGCGATGACTCCGGTCACCGAGAAGGGTAACATGGAGCTGGGGGCCACCCCGGAAAGAGACGCGGCAGAATCTGCGCGGCCGCAGGGGTATTTCGAGGAGCGGGCCAGAGACACAGAGGAGCACGAAAAAGTGAGTTTGGCGAGCAGGATGGACGGTCTTGCGTTGGAAGTGGCGCCTGGTGTGCTGGAGTCGGGCGACAAAGACGTGTTGGTAGACAGTTTTGTCGGGCTGGTCGGCAAGTTTGGCGGTGTGTTGGAGGCCATCATTGCCGAGCTGAGCGAGGCGAATTGAGCATTGAAGATTTTTCATTCAAGGAGTTGCTGATAGATTTACTCTCTATAAATGCTGAATGCGTCTAGTGCTGGAACACTTCCTCAACAAAATGCTTCACCACGACCTTGCCCTCCTCAAAAGCAGGATCGTCGTGTCGGACAATGGCCGCCGCGTGCGTGGCGTTTGTCTTAGTGATGTAGATCGGAAATTTGCGCCATGGGAGCTTGTTGAGATGCTTGATAATGTCCTTTTGATGGTCGGAAAGGTCCAATTTAAACGGACTCAGAATCTGCCGGTACCGGAGTGCATCCGGGGTGTCTGGCTCTGCAGACAGGTCGAACTCGCCGATCTTGTTGATGGTGGTGGTGAGCGAGAGCGGGCCGTTTTCGCGTGCTTCAAAAATGCTGCGGTTGATGTCGTTCGTCGACGTGATGGCATCGAAGACAGAGTCAATGAACTCGTCTCCCTGGTCGTGCAGCCCATGCTCCAGGCGGTGCAGGTCAATACTGGCCTCGCTGAGCCGTTTGGTGAGCGGTGGCCGCGCCGGCTCAGGCTCCTCGCAGAGCTCCAGAAATTCGGCCAATTTCGACGACTCCTTGATCACTCGCAGAGTCGAGTTGAAGACTTGCAACCAGTTGTGCAGCACAAACCACGTGACCCACATTGGCAGGTACACACCGAACCGAAACAGCATGATGACCCACTTGAACTTTCTCTGGAAGAAATTGGCCGTTTTCGACTGTGCTGGGACGTCGTTGTCGGCTGGGAGGTCCTCCTGGACCATCTGGTTGAGTTTTGCTTTAGACGAGACGTCGACTAGGCCGGTGAACGTGATTGGCTGGTCGGCATCCAGAACGACCGGTTTGTAGTCTTCAATGAACTTCAGGCTGAACTTGGAGCCGTTCTCAAAGTGAATATAGCCGTCCTGGTCAATTTTGACGTTAGGATTCTTGTCCAATATGTCAAACGGATTGATGTAGCTGATTCCAGAACACCACCAGGATGTCCGGATGTCGGAGCGGATGTTCGAGTACAGCGAGATGTTCTTGAACTTGGCGAGGCCGCGGTAGAATACGGTATGCGGAAGCGACATCAGCTTCAAAAGAGGCACTGTAGGCGAGTCTTTGAGAAAAAGCTGGTGGCCGCTTTTGCCCAGTAGCACAGGCACCAGCCAGTTGAAAATCTTGATACTGACGCTCTGGCCCGGAGTGAGGACTCCAACGTGTGGCGAACAGAAACTAGTGAAATTAACAGGCTCGATGTTGCAGAAAAATCCGCGATAGTGCAGAACACCGATGGCATACCGTGCAATTAAACCTCCTAGAGAATAGCCAACAACAGAAAATTTACTAACAGTCAATCCCTGTTCCTGCAATCTTAGGGCTTCGGCAAGAATCTCCTCTGCGACGCGAGTACCGCAGAGGTCGATACCGTCGTAGGTTTTGAACCTCTCGTTGGTCTTTGTGGTATAGACTATTAGCTGGTCTTTGCTAGAGCTTAAAGAAGCATGGTTTTTCAGCTGCGCCTCAATATAGGCGAAGTGCTCAGACACTCCCCAAAGACCGTGACAAAGAACAACAAGGTGACAGTTCTTAGATTCCATGGCGGGGCAGGGAATTTACAGGGTCTTTTATAATCACACGACGCAGAGATAAGAGATTGTCGCAAGACAATAAGTGATTGTGCGATGTGGGTTTCCATAAAATTCTACGCGGTGCAGAGGTGAGTAGACAGGGTCGACCGAGACGGCCATAACTTGGTGCACGGATGTGAGTTATGGACTTTTGCACCCCCCAATATGTAATATGCACGTCGGATTCCTACAAAGGGCGCCCACCGTTTAATGCCGACCGGAACGCAATGGATCAGGTTGGTTGCACGGTAACTATGGATCTTTGAAAAAAAAAGCAAACGTGCACCCCCTATTGGCAACAAACTCCGATCGGATATTGGTGGTTGAAAACATCTAAAATCTTTTTTTCATTGGCACTTTTCGGTCAAGTCTGTTCCTTACACTTGGCATTATAAAATCCTAATAGGTCAAACACCCAGTTTGTTTTTATTCAATTGTGTTTGGCTATTAAATTTGGTTGTAATTTGGCCGCCTACACTTTTCTTAGAAGAGCACCTTTAGTATGTTCCCATCAATAATAAAGGTTGGCCTGCCAAAAACGACTCTTAGACTGGCTTCGCAGCCCAAACCAAGTATCTGGGTTTGCCCCAAGCCGGTGGCCAGATCTGCTCGAGTCTATTTGAGAAAACCATTGCTGGCAACTGCCTTGCTCTCTAGACAATTCCACACGGGTTTTCCTCGTTTGAACGAGCTCGAACCGTTACCACCTGTCAAGCGGCCGAAATCAAGTTTTTGGACGAATACCGCTGTCGGAAGAGTGTTGAAGCTGTTTTTCTACACATCAGGTGTTGTTAGCGGAACAATTGTTCTTCTTCTGTCTGCATTCTTTGTTTATGATTACACGACTTACACTCCACCAGAAATTATAGAAAATCTCCTAGTTCCCGAGAGTGCCCTGAATCCTCCAATCGGCGGGCCAGAGAACTTGCCAATTCTGACCGATCACCTCGACTCATTTGACAGTCCAGCAAAGGAGGAGCTGAGAAGAAAACCGCACTTGGTTATTCTGGGTTCCGGCTGGGGATCAGTTGGATTGCTCGGAAACCTGGACAAGAACGATTATGATGTCACCGTTATCTCTCCGATCAATTACTTTTTGTTCACCCCTATGCTTCCCTGTGCCGCCGTCGGCACTCTAGAGCTCAAGTCCTTGATGGAAAGCATCAGACACATTGTCCGCAGAGTCAACGGCCATTATCTAGAGGCCTCAGCAGAAAAAATCCTGTTCAGTGAAAAGCTTATCAAGGTCAAGGTCCCAGGAACTGATCAGCGCTTTTATGTTCCTTACGACAAGCTTGTCATTGCAGTTGGATCCACATCTAACACTCACGGCGTTAAAGGATTGGAATACAGCAACCAACTTAAAACGGCAGAGGATGCAGTGGAAATTCGACGCAAGATCGTGACCAACCTGGAAAAAGCATGCCTACCAACAACCTCGGACGAAGAAAGAAAGAAGCTACTTTCTTTCGTCATTTGCGGTGCCGGCCCTACCGGTGTTGAAGTCGCAGCAGAAATCTTCGACTTATTGAATGAAGATCTGACCAGAAGCTTCCCTAAAATTTTGAGACAAGAAATCTCGATCCACATTATTCAATCTAGATCGCACATTTTGAACACTTACGACAAGGCCATCTCCGAATATGCCATGAAGCGGTTTGAACATGATCAAATCGATCTTCTAACCAATTCCAGAGTTAGAGAAATATTGCCTAACCAAGTCATTTTCGACCAAAAGACAGCCAGCGGTGAGACAGAGACCAAGAGCGTGCCGTTTGGATTGTGTCTATGGTCCACAGGTGTCGCACAGAATCCATTAGCCCAGCAAGTTGTTAAGGACTTAGCAGGCTCGCAAAAGAATAAACGTGCCATCGAGACCGATGCACAGTTGCGGGTCATTGGTGCCCCTCTTGGTGACGTCTATGCAATTGGAGACTGTGCCACTGTGCGTACCGAGCTGGCAGAGCACTGTTCCGACTACGTCAGAAAATACATCATTGGCTCTCAATCTCACAAATTCATTCGTTCTCACCACATTATCACCGATGACGATATTAAACACGTCGACCTCACTTACAATGAGCTGAAACAGCTTTGCACACAAATTTCCCAGATGAACCCGCTTGCTGCAGAAGCGCTCTCCCTAGTTGAAGAGCTCGTTCCAAAATATGATCCAGAAGGCCGGAGAAAACTTAATTTTGACCAAGTCAAGCTGCTCATGAAGGAAGTCGATTCCAAAGTCACCTCTCTGCCAGCCACTGCTCAGCGGGCCAACCAGCAGGGCAAATATATGGGCAAAAAGCTCTCAAAATTACGCAAATCGTCCACCACTTTGTCAATCAACGATATCGTGGATGGTGATATTGATAACGCCATTGCCCGTCCTTTCAAATATAGACATTTGGGCTCTTTGGCATACATTGGAAACTCAGCTGTTTTCGATTTTGCACCAGGATACTCGTTCGTTGGAGATATCATCGCTGTCTACCTGTGGAGAAGTATTTACTTCGCCCAGAGTGTCAGCTTCAGAACCCGTGTGCTGCTATTCATGGATTGGTTGAACAGAGGTATTTTTGGTAGGGATATCTTGACTGTTTAAAAATATAGATTCCTGTACATTGTTTTACATAAGCAGGGAATAATTAGATTAATTAGTGCCCTTTTTTCATGTTAATTTGGCGCTAACGATAATATAAAAAGCATGCCTGACGCACATTTTTAATCGCTGTTCTTGATGGATGAGTCACGTAGCTTTTCCATGGGCCTAAGGTATCTTAAGTCGCGGCTTTCAAATAGAGACAACAAGCAAGAAGAGAATATGAAAACAGCATGCGTATCTAGAGAATCCTCATTCATGACCAGTATGAAAGAAAATGATTCTCTGAGTTTGAGAAGAAAGCCATTGGACTCGGAAGAAAAAAGGCGCCATAGCTTATTTAATCTCAAATTGTACAAGGAAAGGACAAATTCTAGTGTCAAACTTCCAACCGACGAAAACCAACCTGGGCCAGAGAGTGCTCCTCGCATCAACTGCGTCAATACAGATTCAGATTTTCTGGACTATGGGGTGGAACAAATTGACAAGATTAGCATGACTGAAGATGACGTCATGACCCCCACAAAATCTAACATATTCACAGGCCACAAACTCGAGATCCAAACTGCGACCACAAAGATCGAGGAGGAAAAACTACGGGAAACAGAGATAGCTACCAAATCAGAAACATGCGTAGAGGTCAAAGAGACACATCCACGCGATTTCAAGAAAGAATCAGTAGAATCTGATTCCAGTGCCGAAATTGTCACTTTGCCCAAAAACTCAACAGAGGACAACTCTTGGGTACTGCCTAATCTCACCCCTTCCAGCCTTCTTAGCCCACCAAAACAGGTCACCTCACTTTTTGTTGGTGACTTGGATAAATCTTTGAGTGAGCTTGACCTGAAAAATGTTTTCAATAAATATCCTGGTCTTCTTTCGGTCAAGATACCTGCGGACTGTCAAACCGGCAACTCGTTAGGTTATGGATACGTCAACTACTCCAATGAGGATCAGGCAAATTTCGCCATGGAATCTCTCAATTATACCACGATCGGTTCCTCAGAAATCAGAATCATGCCATCCTTAAGAGATAAAAGTCAGAGAGAACGCATAGGCGCCAATGTTTTTCTTTCCAATCTCTCATCACATCTCACTACCCGACAACTTTACGATAGGTTCAGAAAGCATGGAAACGTTTTGTCGTGTAAGTACGATTCATCCAAACAGCAAGCATTCATACACTTCGAATCTAAGGAGGTGGCATATGAAGTCGTCAAAACTTATAATCATACTACCTTAGATGGTCGACTCGTCTATGTGGGTCTACATATTCTCAAGAAAGACAGAGAACTATTTGGAGCAACTGCGAGCGCAAGCAGCAAGCTGACAGAAAAAAGGGATATCTCACAGATCCCTACTTTTTCGCCCACATTTCAGAACACAAAGCACAAGAACGACATAAGCACACACTATTCCATTTTTGTGAGAAATTTGCCCTTGAATATTGAGGAACATGTTATCAAGAGTTTGGTTGAACCGTATGGACCTGTTTTATCTGTCTTAGCAAGGAAGGTCCCAAAAAAAAATGGGTGCTGGGCTCTGGTGACTCTAAGTAACCAGGAATCCGTGGATAAAGCGGTCTCGCATCTAAACATGGTTGAAATCAATAAGCAGCAGCTATTTGTTACTCGCGCAATTCCAAAGGAAGAGAAAAGTTACAGTCGAAAGCAAGAAGTTCAACCAAAATACAAGCTCAAAATATTGATCACGGGGTTGAATGTCAACACGCATAAAGACAAGTTCCAAAATTGGTGCTTAACCTTTGGATCAATAAAGTCTGTGGAACTTTATGGAACATACCCCCAAGAAAACAAGAAGGGCTACACCGCTTATGGATATGTGGAAATGGTAAATGAAGCCGATGCTGACGTTCTGATTGATAACCTTAAGCTACTGGGTGTTCGCTGTTTCAAGGTCAAAGTGGAGATCCAAGATAAGGAGACAGTTATTACCGATATGCGTCGCTACCATTGTGGCCCACTACCCGAACAATCCAGCACTACTGGGATGAGGTCATATGTAGATCCCTCGAAATTATTTCAGCTAGCAGCTTTTGCAAAATCTGTCGAGCAGGACAAATTGGCTGAAACGGTTCAAACCAAGGAAAAGAGCGATGGAGAGCGATTGAGCGTGGATCTTCGCAGCAAGATTGAACAAATCATAGGCATTTGTGCTGTTGATATTTTAGGCGAAGATACACTGATCTCCAACAACACCGGATGCATTTATCTACACAAAGTGCATTCATTGTCTGAGCACATCATCAAGTTCTTTTGGTCTAATAGGGTTGATTCATTCTCTAAATTTTTGGAATCCAACTACAAGAAAGACCAACCTTTGCACCCCCTGCTTAAAACTCAAATTGTGCAGAGTGCGATGTACTTGGGTATTGTGCCCAAATGCTAGAGATGAGGATCTTTGAGATTTAGCTTTATGTGACCTATATACCTGGGGAATGACTCTTCAAACAGCATTTTCAAGAATATAAAAATCGAGACAAAAGAACCAACGAAAGTTTATTGTTACACTAACTCAACATAATTAGCAGGGAAAATGCCTTCCCTGGTGCCGATTCTGCCTGTCCACCAATCATCCGTTGAATCTGATTTCTGAATAATAGTTATCACGTCTCCTTTTTTGAACCCGAGATCGCCCTGTTGCTCTCCTGCAAATGTGTAGAGAGCGATAGCTTTCTTGGACCCTGATGATCCTGAGCTTCCGCGAGCGGACCCATAGCCAAAATCTGGTTTTTCTGACCTTGGCCTGTAGCCTGCAGATCTTGCTTCTGATTTGGATGATCTGTTTCTATCATATCTATCATAAACGTCATCTTCCCAAGAAGTTGGCTTTCTCGAATGCGAAGGCGTGGTTCCAGGGGTAGAGCGATGGTAATACGAACGAGGCGAATCGTCATCCGAATATTCCTCATCATCTGAACCATAAGATCTGCGCGAGTTATATCTGCTGGAGGACGCCTCTGAGCTGAACTCCGAAGGAATATCGTTATAATAGTCTTCGTCGTCAGAATAATACTCACCATTGGCACTTGCTCTTGTGAAAGCTCTGCTATTGAGCACTCTCATGAGAGGCTCGCATGCTGGAGGAGGTCTCACACGACCTCCCAGGATTTGACTGGCCTTACACATGTCACCATAGAATTTTCTGTTAGCCTCTCTTCTTTCGACGAGGACAGAGCCCTCCACCGAAACACCGGCGAAAAGACCTTTTGTTTTGGAGTAAGCAAACACCGGAGCGACGTTTTTGAAAGAGGCAGAACCTGCGACTTCCGCATTTCTTCCCAAAGGACCTGCCGCAACAGAAATATTACCACCCAAAGTCACCGAACCGAATTGAGCGAAGGATTCAACTGCAGCCTGGGTATTGAGGATGAAAACAAAATCGGTAACTTCGGCTCCAACTTGTCCACCAACACCCGCACCTGCGGTAACGATAGCAGAAGGGGCGGACCATGAGCCGTCGGGCAACCTAGCGACCACGACACCCGAGCCGGCTCTGCCAGAAAAAAGAAATCCGGCTTTCAGAACGGTGATCACTGCCAATCCCTTGGCGTTGAGAAGAACTTCTCGGGGAATGACTTCATCTGCTCCAAACAACTGGTTTGGTTTAATGAAGGAGGCTAGGATTTTAGCTGCTTTCCTGAGTTGTTAGTTTGAGACTTCCAAAACTCCTGACGGAATTTTTGATAACACTTACTTAGACTCGGTTTTCAGCGATCTCGGAATTGGATTGTTAAGGCCCATTGCTTACTGTAAGTAAAAAATCAAAACAGTTGCCGATACAATACACGTCAAGCTAGATGTCTTGTCTGATAAGATAGTTTTTAATAATTTTCGGTGCGAAAGGGAGTAGAAAATTCTGTGGCGTGAGGAGTGGTTATGAGAATTATAATGTTGGTAGCAAGAAAGACAATGTGGCTTTTGGGGGACATCTTGTCCAATAAAACCCTTATGGCCACAGAGCGCTCAATTCTGAAGTAAATTTGCTACCCCCGATCGGTGGGAATCTTCTGAAAAACCGATATGTCAATTGAAACCGATAATTGTGTCAGCCTGCACAGCCATATTATTTTGTAGTCGTTATTTCCCCAATTAACAACCCTCTAATTTATTCAAATGAAGCTCCATTTGTTTCCATTGCTGTTTTCTGGCCTCAGTTTGATTACTGCTGTCCAGTGTGCAGCAATTGGTGAAAAGGTTCTTTCTGTTGACTCTGAATACCGTTATTCCCTTGAAGGGCTTGATAAGGTTCTCCAGGACGATGTCAGGTTCGTATGGAGCTCTTTGGAGCAACGACTTGGTACACAAGGGCTCAAAAAGGCCATCCAAGATTATGAAACTAGTGTTTGTCCAATAAGTAGCTCATTTCCAATTGATATCAAAAGCGATTCTGACAGTGTGGAGACTATTAGCCTTGAAAGCTTGCCAGAATATCAACTGAGATTGCATACGAAAAAACGGAGCAACCCACTGAGTCTAGGTGTGGATACTGTTAAACAGTATACCGGATATTTTGATATCAATGATGATGATAAGCACCTCTTTTATTGGTTTTTTGAGAGCAGAAACGATCCTGCGACCGACCCTGTGATTCTTTGGTTAAATGGAGGTCCTGGCTGCAGCTCAGTGACGGGCTGCTTATTTGAGCTTGGACCAGCTTCACTTAACGGAACCACACTTACCCCAATCCACAATCCCTACTCTTGGAACAACAATGCGTCGGTCATATTTCTGGAACAGCCTGTTGGTGTTGGCTACTCGTACAGTACGAGGTCCTCTGTTTCAAGCACTAAGGTCGCAGCTAAGGATGTTTTTGCGTTCTTGGAGCTATTCTTCACAAAATTTGTGCAGTTTTCGAATAATGACTTTCACATCGCTGGCGAATCTTACGCAGGTCACTACATTCCTAATATTGCAAGCGAGATTCTTGATCACAAGAACAAGTCTTTTGAACTCACCTCTATTTTAATTGGTAATGGAATTACAGATCCATTGATCCAATATGGCTGGTATGGTCCAATGGCCTGCAATGCATCGTTATCGGGTTACAAACAAATCCTTTCCGACAGTGACTGCATGAAAATCGACGACATGTATTCTCGCTGCAAAAGATTGATCAGTGCATGCTATAGAACCCTATCTGCCGTTACTTGCCTGCCGGCAAATCTTTACTGTGAACGTATATTGGAACCATTTGAGGAGACCGGGCTTAATGTTTATGATATTCGTGGCCCTTGTGAAACTCAAGATGGAAACTGCTACCTGGGAATGGACTACATCGACAAGTACATGAATCTTCCTGAAGTTAAAGAGGCACTGGGTGCAGAAGTTGATATCTATAGTGGTTGTGATGATGAAGTTTTTCGACAATTCATCTTGACAGGAGACGAAACAAAGCCATTTCAGCAGTACGTGGCCCAAGTTCTAGATGCTGGTCTCCCGGTTCTTATTTACGCAGGAGACAAAGACTATATTTGCAACTGGCTAGGAAACCTGGCCTGGACGGAAGTATTGGAATGGAAAGAAAGTGCCTCTTATCAGAAGGCAGAATTCAAGAACTGGTATACGGAAATCGAGGGCCTTCCTGCGGGAGAGATTAAGACCAATGGGCACCTGACATTTGCCCGGGTTTACGATGCAGGCCATATGGTTCCTCATGACCAACCAGAAGCTGCTCTTGATATGGTGAACAGGTGGATTACTGGAGATATATCATACAATCGCTGAATGGTCTTGGATTTTCTTACAGCCCTAGTTTGTTTTCTCTAAATTTTTTCGAATAAATACACATACATATATTACACACGTACACACGTACACACGTACCTTATAACTTTAAAAATCACTAAATGCGTTTTGGCTGTGCTATTTTTGTACCAAACAAATAAATCTAAATATTCCCCTTGTTATAAATGAAAGCCTGACTGATAGTTGTTCTCAACCTATCAACGTATATCAATCTTAGTTGGCGAACTAGCATTTGAATAAATACCGGAAGATATTGTCTGTGTTCTTTACGTGCTCATTCAAAAGCAACTAAGCATTAAGTTGGAGCGGCGTGTGTTACAGATAGGTTGATCTATCTTTTTTGAAGATGCCTTCTCCTCCATCGTCAAATGTGAAACAGTCCTGGATATCGAAAATTTGGAATAGACAGGCTTCTTTTTTCAATCCTTCTGTCCAAGCACCAAATGCAACCCCTTTCAACGAGTCAACTGGGATCTCCCAGGATGGCTTAGATTCTAACACGTTGATATCCAATCTGAACAGTGATGCCTCCCAAGGTAGACCTCCTTCGGAATCAGCCACATCGCAATCACAGAGAATGTTCCCCAGTATTGTTGTTGACTCTTGCAGGTGTTGCGGAACAATGCTAAAGTACCCAGCAGGTATTAACAAGGTTCGTTGCTTGGTTTGTCAAACGCATATGACCGTCATCGAAGAAACTAGAGAAGCTTCTGAAATATCACAAAATACAGTTGCTCGAGCACTGTCTTATTCCTTTTTGAAACAGTTCATTAACCAATGCTCCACTAAAGGAAAATCTGCTGGTGATGATTACAATCCACACAGAATATTCAGACCTTTGGAGGACATGCTCTATGAAGCCTTTTCTACTTTCCCCATACTCAATAACTCATTTAGGCTGTCAGGTTTGACACCGCCGAATTACCGTTCCCCAAACTTAAACTTCAACGAAGCAAAAAAATCATTTGCCTTACTGCTGAGTCTGCCCACAAAACGTCCGTTTTACAAGCTTTTATTAGGTGCCCTTTATTTACTCAAACATCCACCTCCCATGAGGGAGCCTGCTGACATTAATTGGCTACTGATTTTGCTGGAAATTCCCATTTTACCGGATTGTTTGATAAGTGGAATCGATTCCTGTACAGAGGGTCTTGCGCCTGACCTGAAGACATCTTGCTATGATATCCTGAAGCGCGTCATTGGATTGCTTTCTTACTCAGAAAAGAAAATTACGAGCCGCCTTACTTATTGGTGGTCTAGATTGCCACACGATGAGTTCGTGAAAAAGATTGACTTCATCAACCTCTACATTACTTTTCAGCTCACAAGATGCATTAATTATGAGCTGTATAACTCGATTATACAGCCTGGGTCTTATTTAAATGTTTCCATGAGCGATGACATCAACTTCAAAGAAAACCTTAATGCCCATTTTATCCGCCCGACCTCTAAAAGCTCTGATTTTGGCTTGTTCATTGGTCTACCTCTTTATATCTCCTCGGGAGGACGACGTACAGATATTTCTTCAAGTTCATCGTTCTGGTCGGGGAAGAAAGAGTCAAAAGAACATGAAGTAAAAATCAGATTACAGCAATACGGTGATGATTGGCACTTGCGTACTGCGGGCAGATTAGCATCGTTCTTATTTATTGCAAACAAAAAGAATAAGAAAGTCAGTGATGCGGTCTTCTACAATAATCTTGTTGACTATGTGAATGTGAAGCAAGATTTTGATGCTTGGCAATTCAACGCTTCGACCAAAAAGCACGAACAAAGCACAGCGAACAAAGACTCTTTGCAGTTAGTGGTTGACTACTTGCAAGCTGAAACAAAGGCAAGCTATTTAGGACTTTCTAGTGCCAATGGGACACTGAGGAAGTCTTCGTTTACTTTTTGTCAATTCCCCTTCCTTTTATCTTTAGCCGCTAAAATCTCAATTCTTGAGCATGAGGCGAAACGAATGATGGAGCGAAAAGCAGAAGAAGCATTTATCCAGTCTCTCAACAAAAAAATGCCTTTTGATGTTTATTTCAAGGTTCGCGTGAGGAGAAACTTCATTACCCCTGATTCACTACGGTGCATTAAATCCCATCAAACAGATTTCAAGAAGCTCTTGAGGGTAGAATTTGTTGATGAACCTGGAATTGATGCAGGCGGGCTAAAAAAGGAGTGGTTTTTGTTGCTCACTAAGGACTTATTCAATGCGGACAAGGGATTATTCTCTTATGATGAAACATCTGGATTATGTTGGTTTGCACTTTCCAATTTGGATAATGACGAGCTCTATTATCTAGTTGGTGTTGTGCTTGGGTTGGCAATATACAACTCCACGATCCTTGACCTTCGATTGCCGAAAGCACTTTACAAAAAGTTGATGGGACAAAAGGTTACCTTGAACGACTTTATCCAACTGAATCCAGACGTCGGGCACAATTTTAAAAGATTACTGAAACTGGAGGATGTTACTGACCTTGAGTTGTTCTTTACAGTTTCCTATGCAGATATATTTGGCGTGATGCATCACGAAGACCTTATTCGAGAGGGATCATCCATCAGGGTAACGAATGAAAACAAGTATGAATACGTGGAAAGATATTGCTCATTTTTTTTAAATGACAAGGTGAAAGCACCTTTCAAATCATTTTTGAACGGTTTTCAACACGTCATTGGTGGAAATGCTTTATCCTTGTTTACTCCTGAGGAAATTGAATTGATATTGATTGGGGAAGACTATCGAAACCAAAAAATTGATATCGAGATTTTGAAGTCTGTGACCAAGTATAATGGATTCTCCGAAACTGACACTGTTGTCAACTGGTTCTGGGATTATTTTGAGCGCAAAAGTGCTGCTGATCAGCGCAAAATACTACTTTTTATTACAGGATCGGATCGGTTGCCGGCGACTGGACTGCCATCCTTAACATTTAAAATTACGAAGCTTGTTGATACAAACCCAAATCGCTTACCAATCGCCCATACATGCTTCAACGAGCTTTGTCTTTACGTCTATCCTTCAAAGGAAATATTTGTTTCGAAATTGGACAAAGCTATATGGTATAGCGAAGGATTTGGTTTGAGATGACTAGACCAGTTCAAATCTAGCTCAACTTCGAGGGTCATATTTTTTATATACACTAATCAAGAATTGCATATTTTCTCAACTTGTCAGGAATAGCTTCATACAAGTTTTTGCTCTGTAACCAGCTCTTGCTGAATATTCTATCAGAGTATTTGTGGGCCGAATCGGCCAATATGGTGACAATATTCGATTGTTCCGGAAGAAGCTTGGCTGCCCTCACGGCAGCCACCACATTTAGCGCTGAAGTGCCTCCAACATAAATTCCTTCCTCATCCAGAAGTCTGTAGAGCATGGCAATAGATTCTTCGTCAGGGATCAAGAATGCATCATCTGCCAACTCAATATCTTGCGCGACGTTATTCGTAATGCGGCCTTGACCAATGCCCTCAGTGAACGAGGACCCTGATCTTTCTAAACTTTTGCCACCAGTCTTGACATATGAATAGACACAAGACCCAGGCGGCTCTGCAACATAACATTTTATTTCTGGATTTTGAGTCTTCAGATATCTGGAAGTTCCACACCACGTACCTCCTGTTCCCAAACTACACGTGAACGCATGAACTTTACCTTGAAGTTGTTTGTAGATTTCTGGCCCGGTCATCTTGATGTGAGCCATTCTATTGTCGAGGTTATCAAACTGGTTAGTCCAATACGCATTTTCTAATCTTTCAGCATGCCTTTTAGCTTGATGATTGAAGTTTTCAGGATTGTCAAATGGCACGACAGGAACCGGATAAACTTCACATCCTAGCAGTTTCAATGTTTGAATTTTTGAAGGGGCTTGGGTATTAGGCATGTAGATTACGACATTGTATCCTTTTGAGCGAGCAACGTGAGCAAGACCAATACCAGTATTCCCGGCAGTTCCTTCCACTATAGTCCCACCCGGTTTGATCAAACCACGTTTCTCCGCCTCCTCAATGAAAAACAAAGCTGCACGGTCTTTAACCGATCCTCCGGGATTCATCCACTCTGCTTTACCATAGATATTGCGGCCAATCTCGTCACTAATCCGGTTAAGCTTTACCAAAGGAGTATTCCCTACAGCACTCGTTAATCCCTTGCTTGCAAACAAGGGCTCAAAAGAAGCATTGTAGGATTCCATGGCCCCCTTGGTGCTGCTAAATAGACGTTTGAGCATGGTTCTTCGAAGAAATTTCAATAGAATCAGAGATGATGCATAGTTATATTATGACAAGTCATGTGATATGATTACGTCATTTATATACTCGCCCCCTTAAGGTAAAAGACGTTGAAGTTCGTCCTTATCAATTGGACTTACAGTGCAGTGAATGTTGTGGAAAGGTTCATGATCGTGATCGTGTTGATGTTCTTGCAAGAAATTTTGATCCTCCTCCAATATCGCGCTGTAGGTATGAAAGGATTTCGATAGACCAAACCGTTCGTTGTCCGTCTGATAGTATAAGACATAGTGCTGGGTAAAAAATACCAGATCAGCCAAGGCAACTTCTATACTCAACAAGAACTTTGGCAAGTTGTTGAAGATGCTTCTTACGTCGCCGGCGACATACGCATCCAAGAAAAGCTGCGAAAAAGAGAACACTGCACCAGCAAAATCAAGCCATACCATTTCAATTGGCCAGCCATGTGTTGACTTCCGGTTGTAATTGTAAACAGCCTGTGGGATGTTCTTGCACACGCTCATGAAAATTTTGGCCATGCCTAGCGACGTGAGAAGATCAATCCAATACCGCTTCCCGTAAGTAAAATGAATTATTAAACCATACCCCACCGAGAACAAAACTAAGGTAGCATATACAAGCTTGCATATCCTGGAGATGACTTGATTATCATTTTTCTTGAATCCCCAAATATAAGCCTGACTAACAAGCAGTAAATTGAGGAGAAGCCCATGAATTCCAAAAAAGAAATCGTTAGATTTAATCAATGGATACTTATCATGACGAAGATAAAATTCATATTGGATTTTAGTACTGTAACACAGAAATCCCGTGTAGAGGGAATATAGAGTAAAACCTGCAGTGTTAAAAAACATGAAGTCAATTGATATTCCTTGTACTGATTTTAATCTCATGTTGGAAACAACAGTTGGGTAGAACGACAAGGACCAGCAGGAAAAGTAAAGCCAGCCGAGAAGCTGTGACATGTGTGACAGTGTCAACATCGTTTGATTGCATAAAAGAAAAATATGAAATAAATCTTATCAAAAGATACAAATCTCACTGCATATGCTAGTTGTTGAGCGCAATTTTTTTAGATAATTTGATAATTATGATATCTGATTTTGATTTTAATATACTAACTCTACTGAATGCCAACCACAGAAAGCTCCAAAGTCCACACCCTTCGTATATGGATCTTGATCGTTGAGTGGCCCAAAGGTTGGCCGTTCGCATTTTTGATTCGCAGGCTGGAGATATCAATATCGAGCACCGAATCAGACCACCAACATTTTCTTGCTGGTTTTCTCCAAAACAAAAGTAGCTTTGTAGCCGTTGAATTTTTCTCTTTCCTTCCACGAGACCCTGACCTCGAAACAGCATGGGCAAGAGTACTTAAGCGAGATTTTCGTTTCTCAGGTTGACTTGATAACGAACTGACAGACGATATTGGCTTTAAAGATGGTGATCCTTCCACAGAAGGAGCCTCTGAGCTTTCCGTAGCCAAGCGAACCAGCGCCAGCGAGAAAACAACTGTTTTGCCAGGTTCGAGAGAACGATGTCCCCATTCGCCGTCAATTTTGAAACCCGAGGAACAAAGCATGTCCAGCAAGTGTTGCTCAGCGGGCTTCAGTTGTTTACCTGGTTCATACCCTAGCCCATCAAAAATCTTAGTGTTTTTCACCAACTCCTCTCCGACAAATAGCTTTATCTTTTTCATAGCGTCCGCATCGAGGCCAGCGACGGGTGGAATACAATAATAGTCCAAATCCTCACGTAAGACAATTATCGAAGGTTTGTCATTAAGAATGTTTGGATCGTTAATATCGTAAATCTGCTGATGTTGGCCCGCTTGTTCGCTCAGCTGTAAATCATGCACAGCGGTATCGAAGACTTGACAGATGTATTGAAAACAATCTGGAGAAAAGTTGACGAATACAATGTCGTCCTCCGTTAGGTTGGTAATTATGTTTCCGTTCATATCAACGAACACTCCATTAGGGAACAAACATAGCAAGATACTTTCAGGCAAAGCCATTAAATCATCTCTTGTAATGCTAAACAATTGCCCTCGAAGATTCATTTTGATTTCCGTATTGTAATCATCTATATCTGTTGGCACCTGTGAAACCGGAGCTTCCTCATGCTGCTGGACCTGAGTGATAAGATTGTGAGCCATAATATAAGTTTTGAAGATTCTTCACCTTGTTTTGAACCTTAGTTCTAACCACTTTCCGCGAAGCTTGAAAAGGGAGAATGTTGTCACTCCAGGCAATCCTCTGAGCCTCTTGAAAGTTATATCAATTTAAAAGTGCTCTAAAGAATATAGCGTTCTCAGCACAATAGTAAAATGTTTTTTGCCTTTTCTTTATTAAATATTCCGTGGACCGGGTAAAAACACTGTGCATTTATGATAAAATGACTTTTGATGATATATGGCTTTCAGATGATGAAGAATATAAACCAGCGGCTACCGAAACCTATGGTCTGGATGATAATGGTCCTGTTCATGTTGATTTGTTGTCTTTGAAAAGAAAGCATGCTAAACAAGGATATTTAGACGGGATATCGAAGGCCAAGGAAGAAAGCTTGCAACAAGGTTTTGACGAGGGATATCCTATAGGAGCTAGGATCGGAGCGCGAGTTGGTGAGATATTGGCTCAAATGAAAAGTCTTTTGATGTCGTCAAAAATCTCAGCTGAAGAGTATGATTCTGCCTTCCATGAACTGAACATAAAAAAGGTATTACAAACAGACTTTTTTGATACTAAATTAAACATGTTAGATGAACGAAATCATCCAATCATCAGGAAATGGATGGCGTTTTGCGAGTCTAAACTGGATTTGCAAAGCCGGTTTTGAGTGACTTAACGAGTAATGAGATCGATAAATTTTTTAATGACCAATATACGACAACTGATACATCAGTATTTTTCCAAGTAAACTTTTGGACTAAACGAGTAAAGCAACTTCATGGAACACTGAATAGAGAAAAGTTTCTAACAATGTTTGGTCCATACTCTTCGTAATCTCGTTTGGTATGACAGTAGCTTTTAAATTCTGCTGTTTGCGCCAACAACGAGCCTCCAAACCACACAGCGTTCTTCTGTCTTTTGTGTGAAATCACTTGTACAGTGACACCACTTGATTTGGAACCACTCAGACGCTCACTCTGGGCGACTCTTTCATTGACCAGCGATTTCAAATCTCTTTGCAGTCGTCTTCCGAAATCTTTGAACATAGTAGAACCACCGCTCAAGACAATATTTTTGTAAAGGTTCTTACGAACATCTATAGGGGAAGACTGAATAACCTGGTCCACAATTGTTGGCAATGGAGTTAGGAAATCTGACGATGCTATCTCAGGATTGAAAAATATTTCTGGTGCCAGAAATCTTTCATATCCCACATCAACCTCAATTTTAGATCGATTGACAGTTTCGACGATGTATTTGGCAAACATATCAGGATGTGAGTCAAATTTGTTGAACTCTTTCACGATATCTGGACAAACATAGCAGAACTGCTGTTTGATTTGCTCAGCAGTTTTCAATGATGTATCTTTTTCGCCCCTTTCTCTTAGAAGAGTCTGAATAAAGCTTGTAATGTCTCTTCCTGCAATTGGAATATTTTTTATCGCAGACCCAATAACATAACCTTCTGCGACAGGGATCACATGGGTCACACCATCTCCTGAATCTATAACTGTACCTGTCAATGATCTGTCAACCACCTTGGAAGAGGTCCATGAAGCGGCGAGGGCCAAAACGGCTTGCACAGCGATATAAAGCCCGGCACAATTGAATGACTCAAACATGATTTCAGCCGTGTTTTCCCTATTCTCTGGTGGATTTAATGGTGGCTCTGTAAGAAGAAAGTAATGGTCCTCAGGTTCGCATTTGAGGTACTTGAAAATAGAATTTTCCCAGAATCTCTCCATTTGATCCCAATTTTCGATTTGACCGTGTCTTATTGGATAATTAAGTGCATAAGATGGACCTTTGGCAGCTTGCAAAGCCTCATCACCTATGAAAAAATCAAGATCCTCCATGTCCCTTTTCAACGAAAGATTCCCTCCTGAGCTCTTTCCAGAAGAAGAGCTTGTAGATGAGGTTAAAAATGAGGGTTTTGAAGGGGCAGGTGGTTTACTGGATGAACCGGAAAATCTAGTTGCTATTGCAGTAGGAAAAACCCATGATGGAGAATCATTTCCAGCAAAACCAAGTTTGGTTAAGCCGGTTCCATTATCTAACTGTTAGTAGGGCATTCAATAATATGTAACTCAACATACCCATCACAACGGCCGGAGTATTGATGCTCGCCATATTCTTCTTTAGACACAATTGACTTGAAAGATTGTCTCAAATGATCACGGCAAATATTTAAGAGTCTGAAAAGGCAAAAATATTGGTGAGTATTTAATCTAAATTGTGTTCAATCAATCTGAATTATCTTTCCTTCGGTTCCATAATTAATTCATCATTCTGTCCTTTTCAGCTGGAGAAAACATCACACGTGCTCATAACCTGCTGACACAACAAAAGTTTTGTTGTAAACGGACAGGAAGAAGCAGAGAAGACAAATGGTATACTTACACATAGAGCGAATTCAAATCTTTAACGTACTGATCCAGGCTACTGGCAAGGAGCGCTTCACTGCGAGACCGGTAAAAAGCAAGCCTGGGAAAATTTAGGCTATTTAAGCGACAGTTTAAATACCGAAAAAATATATAAGTCACGTACTCGACCATCCTACGAGCTGGTGGACAACAAAACCAACAAATGAATTCACTCGAGTACTTGAAACAATGTGGCACAACTGTGGTGATAGATACGGGGGAATTTGAAACTATTAAAGCGTATAAGCCGCAAGATGCTACTACTAATCCCTCGCTGATTTTGGCAGCTGCCAAGAAAGCTGAATACCAACAATTAATCGATAATTGCGTGGATTACGTGCTTGAAAACCAGAAAAGTTTGGACATTGAAAACAAAGCTCTGATCGCTTTGGACAGACTGCTGGTTGAATTTGGATCTAGAATATTGGAACTGATTCCTGGAAGAGTGTCCACAGAAGTTGACGCTCGACTATCATTCGACCGAAAGGCAACTGTCCGAAAAGCTCTAGATTTAGTGTCCTTGTATGAAGCAAGAGGGATATCAAAGGAGCGAGTCCTCATCAAGATTGCTGCCACATACGAAGGAATTCTTGCAGCAAGAGAATTGGAATCCATTTATGGAGTCCATTGCAACCTCACTCTGCTGTTTTCTTTTACTCAAGCGGTAGCTTGCGCCGAGGCAGAAGTGACTTTGATTTCGCCTTTTGTGGATAGGATATTGGATTGGTACAAAGCTAGGGAAGCTAGGCAGTATGCAAAGAATGAAGACCCTGGAGTTTTATCCGTGAAAGAAATTTTTGATTATTACAAGAAATTTGGGTATCGTACAATTGTTATGGGGGCATCATTTCGAAACGTGGGGCAGATTGAGGAGCTAGCAGGCTGCGATTATCTCACGATTTCACCAACTTTGTTGGAGGCGATGGCCAAATCGAATAAAAGGATTGAAAAAGTACTTGATTCGGCAACAAGTATTCAGCGTTGCAAATTGGATCAATTAAGCTTCATTGATAATGAGCCAATGTTTAGGTTCAATTTGAATGAAGACCAGATGGCAACTGAAAAGCTATCTGAGGGAATAAGGAAATTCGCAAGTGACACCGAAAGTTTACTGGATCTTCTGAAATCAAGGATTCAGCAAAGGCTCAGGGATTCCAAATTGTGACGCCAATGAGTCAGCCTGTTAGGGTCAAACGCCTTTCTGATGAGAAAGGCTGGAGTAAATATATCTCCTATAGGAAATTATAGGAGCTTGATAATCATAGTAGCTCGAGCGTACTTTATCGTCCAGTGTGAGTTGTCAACCTGCCCTTCAGTCACTAATCTTGATCGTTGGTGCGAGAGCCTCTGGTCGATAATGGATATATTCAGAGAGAAGCCAATTGATAAGAACGGAACTGTGTTTGCACTTTCTTATCTCATCTTGGGGAGCTTTGAAAATTTTGGATTGTCCTGCAACATCTGTTTTTACCAATGATAAGGGGCGTAACACTGTGGAGGTGGGTGCAGCAGTCATAATGTTCACGTGTGACGCGTCTTATAAGCACATCCGGACATGAAGTATGATTGAAAATAAGTTATGATTTCAGTAGAATCTAGATGGCTCACGAACTTGCTTACTAGCCACGTATTATTTCCATCAGCCACACGTACTTTTTCGGATGTTGTTTTCGTTAAGATTCACGGAACATTGTCACCCAGCCGGCTCCTAAAATGGAAATGCATGTGGCAAAGTAATGGCCTCCTAGGGTGGACTCCAAGGAAACACCCACGGTGATTGGTTGACTAGGTTAGGTAAATTTGTCTCCGAAGGCGAATTTGTTTACGAAGATAGCATCTATTTGTAGGTTATTATTGATTAGGTAAGATTTATTAAACGCAAACTGTGGTGATGAATATAAATAAGCTCGGGTATTCCTCCGCAACCAGAACTTGAATTATATACCTTTCGATTGATTTCCATCAAATAATAAATTCAACAATTACAATGAGCTCTCTTGAACAACTTAAGGCCGCTGGAACCGTTGTCGTCACTGATACGGGCGAGTTTGAATGTAAGTATCATTATTGTTTTTTGACCACTAATAATTAAGCGATCGCTAAGTACACTCCTCAGGATGCTACGACCAACCCATCTCTTATTTTGGCTGCTTCTGAAAAGCCACAATATGCCAAGTTAATTGATGTTGCAGTCGACTATGCTAAGGACAAGGGATCATCCGCTGAAGAGAAAGCCAACATTGCCCTCGACAGACTTCTCGTTGAGTTCGGTAAAGAGATTTTGAAAATTGTTCCTGGAAGAGTGTCTACTGAGGTGGATGCCAGACTTTCATTTGATAAGGAGGCAACAATCAAAAAAGCCCTTGAAATCATTGAGCTCTACAAATCCCTTGGTATTGACAAAGAAAAGATCTTGATCAAGATTGCTTCAACCTACGAGGGTATTCTTGCTGCAAGAGAATTGGAAGAAAAATACGGTGTTCACTGCAACTTGACTCTTCTTTTCTCTTTCGTCCAAGCTGTCGCTTGTGCCGAAGCCAAGGTCACTTTGATCTCACCATTCGTTGGTAGAATCATGGATTGGTACAAGGCCAAAACGGGTAAGACATACGAAGGAAAGGAAGATCCGGGTGTTCAGTCTGTTACTAGGATATACAATTACTACAAGAAGTATGGTTACAAGACCATTGTCATGGGAGCTTCTTTCAGAAACGTTGGGGAGATCACTGCGTTGGCAGGATGTGACTACTTGACAATCGCTCCAAAGCTCTTGGAAGAATTGATGAACTCCAAAGAGCCAGTTCCAAAGGTTTTGGATGCCTCGGCCGCTCAGTCATGCAGCGAGGAAAAGGTGTCCTACATTGATGATGAAGCCAAATTTAGATTCCTTCTTAACGAAGATGCCATGGCCACGGAAAAACTTTCCGAAGGTATCAGAAAGTTTTCTGCTGACTGTGTTACCTTGCTCAACGTGCTGAAAGCTAAATTTGAGTAAATGGGATACACCAGCTATGGAGGTGACTCTTTTGCTGATTGATGCTGAAAATCTAAAATTCTGGAAAACTAAACATCCAGAGTGTTGAGCGTTTCTCCTATCTATTTTCATGTATTCATCCATCCATTTCCATCCATTTTGATTTTTTTTTTTTTTTTGTATCTATCGATTTTGTATAGCAAGCGGCCTTTTTTTTTACGTAATTATTAAAATATGAAGAAAAATGTACAATTTTCGAAATCACGAGTGTTACGGGTTCACTAAAAGCATGAGTCAGAAAGACATTAGCGCTTTAGTAGTCTGGTCTCAATCGAATGGGTGTAAGATTTCGGAAAATATTGAGTTCCGTTTGTCAGCAAATGGCGTTTCTGCCTTCCTGAAAAAACCGGCACTGCCATCGGAACCTTCTGTCTTCGTCCCCACATCTATGATTATATCTCCGCGTATTGCATATTCGGAACTGAAGCTCGGTGAGTCTGCAAACCCCGTCATCGCATTGAAACTTTTGCTTTGTCGATGGAAATCAAGTCGAGAACATCAATTTGGCCCCTACATTGAGTGCCTTCCTTTATTGAGAAACATCGGCTCTCCCCTGGCCTTCAGCTCAGAAGAACTTACCTTTTTGTCTGGCACTAATATGTATCATGGAGTTCTTCTAAAAAGAAAGCAACTGATAGCTGAGTACAGAAAAGCACTAAGCTATTTAGAAGTAAAGAACCCCACAAATTACGAGGAATATGATCAAGCCCAGTTATTCAAAACAATAATGGAAGAAACCTCCAACAAATGTCAATATCCCCCATCATTTTCATGGTTTTTATGGGCACATTTGATTGTAACCTCTCGTAGTTTCCCTTACAAGCTCATTGATCCTGAAGCTTCGGATGATTCCGTCATGCTTTTGCCCATTATTGACCTCTTCAACCATAAACCCAAATCTAAGGTCACATGGGTACCTTCTTCTGCCGGTTTTGAGCTAAGGCTTCAAGGTGGTGCAGATATCAATGGGGAGCTATTTAATAATTACGGGCCAAAAGGTAATGAAGAGCTTTTAATGGGATACGGTTTTGCATTGGTTGATAACGAGAACGAACAGCTGCAATTGACTATCGACGTCAATGGCGTATGTGAGAAATCTTTGCAGATTTGGCAAGTACCTCTTCTCCAACTGAAGGAGTACACCTACCCTGTATGCGATGATGAATCGTCGACTTCTAATCAGTCAAGTCCAACAAGTGTCGTGTTCTTGAGTAATAGGAGTCGTATCTTACCAGACGGTCTACTGGAGCTGTTTGCAAGTAGGTGCGCAGATTTAGACGATACTCACAAAACATTGAAAGCTCTTCTCAAGGGGTTGAGTAACCTAAAATCTGCGTTAGATATTAAGTTCAAGCAAAAGCTAGACAAGTTCCAGACATTTCCGTTTACATTAAAAGGCACTGGCTATTTCAAATCTGAAGAAATGATGAGTTCTTTGCAAACAAACTACGAGAATTCCTGTATTTATCGGCAATCTCAGCTCGACCTGTGGCTTCTGCTGAAGCGAAAGTTGAAAAACTTAGAGAAGGAGTTGTTGAAACAATATCGATCTCGCATCATCACCCTTGGAGACATTATGAAAAAGGAATCCTTTATGCACGATGTTGCCACCCAGTTACGGATACCACTAGTCAAAGACGTTCTCTCATCTTATGATAAAGAGGTATTGATTAGAATATGGGTTTTACGGGTGACAGAAGGAGCTCAATCGCACTTCGACACAGATTGGGTTAAAAGAGAGTTTGCATCGGTCACTCCGGTAGTGCATTCTGATGTGTCGGAAGTATGCCAAATGTATGACGACTTGAAAGAGTTCGCACAGTTGGTCAAATTGAATTCTTGGTCTCTAGAAAGTCTGACGAAAGCTGATCAAGTTATCATGCGTAATTCCTATGCTAAAGGCTCAAGTAGGGAAACCGTTTTGATTCGTCCCACTGGTCTGTGACATTTGTATTAAATAAGTTAATATCTTGCGGGAATGAGTCTAATCAGGAAAATGAAAAACGCAAATGTGAGGAAGACAAAAAGAATGACACGCACGTAAAACCATAATCCAAGCCTACCTTCGCGATGGTATTTTGATAGGGTGGTGTTAACTCTATCAAATACGCTTTTGGATGATTCGAAATTCTCTGATGCCTCTTTGAGTATAATTGCGTCTTCTTTAAGCATCTGCTGAAATTTCGATGCCTGGTTCTTCAATGATGACACCATCAAGGGCAAGGAGTCTATCATTTCCTTTTGGAACGACTCGTGCTTTTCATTTTGAATTTGAGCGGTGTGAATAGAATCCAATTGTGAGGGCTCATTTCCCGTAGATAGTAATCGCTGCTTGAGAGAATCAATAGGTTCATCATCTTCCGGGGAGATTATTTGAATTGCATGCAATGGCTCTCGATTGCTTGACTTTCCTACTTTTGCTTCATCCACTTCGATCGTAGGCAAATAATGTAGTTTGCGTGATCTGATCTTGAAGTCTAGTTCGAACTCTATGTCCAAAAGTGATTTATGTATCTTGTGGTATTCGGATATAGTATTCGTAGATTTTCTCTCTAGTGTAAAAGAGTGTTTGCGCACTGAGTTCATCACACTGATCAGTCTTTTGACACTTAAGTAAGCGGAAAGTATGTTTTTGTTGTTGAAATTAAGATCTTGTAGTTCCTCCGTCTCATTTTTAAGTTGTGCGAGCATAGCACTTCCAGAAGTGGTCATACTAGGTTACAATGAACAAATTTGAAACAAAAAATAAATTTTGATATATCCATGAAAATGTTTAGATATCGAAGCAAGCTAATATGTGACCGCATATACTACTTGCACAAGGCATTTTATCATTATGACGGTACACCAAAATCGCTAGCCTATTCTGATCTCGGAAGAAGCGCTCTTGATAAAGGAATCCCGACCGTGGAGCTGGCATATGAACGGTATTCGCCAAGATCTCCAACTGCAAACAATCCCATCATTTTTTTACATGGTTTGTTTGGTTCAAAGGCAAATAATAGGACAGTATCAAAGCAGTTAGTGAATACTCTGGATAGAGATGTCTACTGCCTGGATCTAAGAAATCATGGGGACTCGCCTCATAATGAAAGACACGATTATCCTTCGCTTGCCGCAGACGTTGAACGATTTGTAGAAGATCAGGGTTTAATTGATCCTATACTTATAGGGCATTCCATGGGAGCTAAGACTGCGATGGCAGTATGCCTGAGGAGACCTGAATTGTGCTCCATGTTGATTTCAGTTGACAATGCACCTGTAGATTTTACGGCAGGTGGCACAGGGTTCAGCAAGTTTGGAACCTACATTAAGCAACTGAAGAAAATACAAGACGACACATCTTTGAAAAATCTTAAAGAATGCGACAATATTCTGGCACAGGTGGAGTCAAATTCAGCTGTCAGACAGTTTCTGCTGACAAACATGAGAAGGTCGACAAATCAATATACGAGCAGAGTTCCACTGGACATTTTGGCAAGAAGTCTTGACAACATTTCAGGATGGCCTTTCAATTACGAAATATCTAGATGGACAAGACCTGCTCTATTCATCCGTGGAAAACAAAGCCCCTACATAGCTGATGAATACCTCGCCTCGGTTGGGTTGTTCTTTCCCAACTTTGTAGTGAAGGATGTTGATGCAGGCCATTGGTTGATCAGCGAAAGACCAAAAGAATTTGTTTCATTGGTAACAAATTGGGTACAGACTACTGAAGATCGTTGATGCTGTTCCGGGGCGAGAAATTGATATATGCATCCTTACACCGCGAGTTTTCGCTTCCGAGTCGTTCTTTCAAGTCCTTCGGGTTATAGGGGTCCATGTCTATTTGACGGATAGTCCATGTAAACGTAGTCTATTCAAAGCCACTATTGGCTTCAAATGATGCCTCCATATTGAGAAAATTTCCAGCCAATTTGGAAGTATGCGTTCCATTTTTCAGCTTTCCCCAAAAAAGCGAGCTACAATTTCTAGAGCGGTCAAATTAGATTTCTACCAAAATTTATCCCAGCGTGGAGTTTTTTTTAGCTTTGTTTCCTTTTGAACAGTATAACTTATAAAATGCTGAAATCTTATCAACGCAGATTGTTTTCTTCGGCTAGAGTACTGGCTGAGGCTAGTCAAAGTAAGTATTGAAATCTTTCACTCCAATTCAGAACCTAACCAACAAAGAAAAACACGATATTCTTGTCATTGGAGGCGGCCCCGGAGGTTATGTAGCAGCAATCAAGGCTGCCCAACTTGGATTTGACACAGCCTGTGTCGAAAAGAGAGGTAGACTTGGCGGAACGTGTCTCAATGTCGGATGCATCCCCTCTAAAGCCCTGCTGAACAACTCGCATCTTTTTCATCAAATTCAACACGAGTCCAAGTCAAGAGGGATTGATATAAAGGGCGATGTCAGTATTAATCTTCCTAAATTCATGGACGCGAAGGATAAAGTTGTTGCCCAGTTAACTGGAGGGATTGAAATGTTGTTCAAAAAGTATGGTGTTAAATATTATAAGGGTGCAGCATCATTTGTTGATGAGCACCATGTCAATATTGACCCAATTGAAGACGGTGAGAAGGCCGTTGTCAAAGCTGACAACATCATTATTGCAACCGGTTCCGAGGCCACGCCATTCCCAGGTATTGAAATCGATGAAGAAAGAATAGTTTCCTCAACAGGTTGTCTTTCTTTGTCCGAAGTTCCTAAAAGGTTGGTTATTATTGGAGGGGGTATCATTGGCTTGGAGATGGGTTCTGTCTGGTCTAGATTGGGCTCGCAGGTCACTGTTCTAGAATTTCAAAATGCTATTGGTGCAGGAATGGACGGAGAAGTTTCGAAAGCAACACAGAAATTCTTGACGAAGCAAGGTTTGAAATTCAAGCTTGGTGCAAAAGTTACCAAAGGGGTCAGGGAAGGGGAAGTGGTTAAAATTGAGTATGAGGACACGAAAAGTGGAAAAACCGAGTCTTTGGAGGCGGACGTTTTACTTGTTGCTGTCGGTAGGAGACCCTACCTCAAGGGTTTGAATGCGGAAGCTATTGGCCTAGATATTGAGAAGAGAGGAAGAGTTGTGATTGACTCGCAGTTTAAGACCAAGTTTGACCACATTAGATGTATTGGCGATGCCACTTTCGGCCCAATGTTGGCACACAAAGCAGAAGAGGAGGGTATTGCTGCTGTGGAGTACATTAAGAATGGACACGGGCACGTCAACTATGCCAACATTCCTGCAGTTATGTATTCTCATCCTGAGGTTGCCTGGGTTGGGCAGACGGAGGAACAACTGAAGGAGGCAGGCATCAAGTATAAGGTCGGCAAATTTCCTTTCATTGCAAACTCCAGAGCCAAAACTAACATGGATACTGAAGGCTTTGTCAAATTTATTGCTGATGCCGAAACCGAAAGGGTTTTGGGATGTCATATCATTGGCCCAAATGCGGGAGAAATGATAGCAGAGGCTGGTTTGGCACTTGAGTACGGTGCTTCCACGGAAGACATTGCTAGAGTCTGTCATGCCCATCCAACTTTGTCGGAGGCCTTTAAGGAGGCAGCCGGATCGGTTTTCGGTAAGCCTATCAACTTCTGAAGTAAGTTTTGAATCTTAAAGCCTAGGATTTCCAATTATTATTTCTTACCTATTATTATTACAAGTATGATAGAGGAATGAAGAGTTCCTGTTTGCAATTATACACTTCATTGCACAAACTGTAATCTAGAGCTAACTTAAAATGTTTTGTAAATTTGAATCGAATTGCTGGAACTGGAATAAGAATCTCGTCAAGGCGATTTCATTGACAAAAAGATCGAAATTTAGTAGATAAAGTAAATTCAGCTCCAGTTTGAATAACTCTTCCACACTTTGTAGTCCGGTCACTTTGCAATAATAGCTTTGCTTGTAATTTTTGTCTTCGATCAATTTAAGAGACAAGCGCAAGACACTAAGCACAAGCCTGAACGCATTTAACTCATTTATTTGAAGCATTGTAGTTTTACATGCGAACCCTTCAGGTGTTTGAGGCTGCTGGAAAGGAAGCAGTGATGACGATAAAGGAGCCTTCAGGTTGAAAGTCAAATGAAATAAAAAATATGCCGAAGTCAAAAGTGTAGCCGTAGATAGGTTTGCATAATGGTGTATTCGTTCAAGGTATCTCGGTATCTGAAGTGATGGAGCTTTTCTCAGGTAAAACTTTCTAATTATCGCTGGTCCTGTATCTGGTAATTTCCTACAAAGGATGTAGCGGTCAAGTCTGGGGTCGTTAGTTTTCATATCGTCTCGACAGTAGCCCAAAACTTCCCCACTTCTCAAGTTCGAGGCTCCAGAATCTGAAGGAACTGAAGCGTCGCCAAAATTCAACCTTAATTTCGAACTGATTTTCAGTGGAATTTCGTACCTTTCTCGATCTTCCTGAATGTCTTGATCGCTTTCAAACTGACTCTTCGATACAACTGCTTGCTCAGGTTCTTGTATCACTGCATGAGATATATTCGACTCGATGTCGTGAATCTTTGTGGGCGTAAATAAAAGCAAGTCCAGGTCTACGTTAGACTCTCCCGATGTCAATTTACTCAACTGGACAAGGTCATCAATCAATCGATTGAAAATCGCCAAGGCTTCTATGGGCGCAAGCTCTTCAAGTTTTTTGCAGCGATTCAGTTTTCCACGAAGAATCTGCTCTACCTCGATGTCTTGTATCGAGTAAGTTTCGTTGCCGGCTTTGCTATTTGGCTCGTTATCTGTATTCGAGGAACGGTTCGCATTTTGCGGCTCATTTTCTTTCACTGGCTCATCCGATTCCACAAATGTGGGTACCTGGGGCTTAAGCTTTATGTCCATTGGTATAACGAGATTAAATCTTAGCAACCAAAGCGTGTTATGAAGCTTTGCCTCGAAGGAAGCTCTTTGTATCACGATAAAAAGATAATGAACAAAAAAAATACAATTTATCCTTTTTCAACCAAACTATGTATGTATGTACTTAAGCTAGCGTCACAAGCCTCAGTAACTTAGAAACCTTTCATCGATAAAGAGCAAATTCTCATTATTACCAGTATATTACATGAGTTATTCACAGTTCGTCGTGATCCCAATCATCCTCATCTTCTTCGTCACCCGTTGGAGGCGCGTCATACAATTTAGAGGTGATAGGGTATGCAACCTTACTCAGCTTTTCCTTCTGTTCATCGAATTCATCTTTAGTTGCTGTATCAAAGTTGTCTTCCAAAAACTCCAAAGCCTCGTTGATAGCATCCAAAAGAGTTTCTTTATCATCTTCTTGAAGCTTTGCCCCAAAACCATTCTCATCATTGACTTGATTTTTAAGGGAATGGGCGTAGTTTTCAAGTGTGTTTCTGCTTTCAACCTTCTCCCTCAGCTCCTTGTCTTGTTGCGCAAACTTCTCAGCTTCCTCGATTTTCTTTTCGATTTCCTCCTTCGAAAGGCGACCCTTATCATTGGTAATTGTAATAGAATTGGACTTTCCTGTTCCCTTATCGGTCGCAGAAACTTTCAAAATACCGTTAGAGTCAAGAGTAAACGTAACCTCGATTTGAGGGACGCCTCTTGGTGCAGGTGGTATACCTGTTAATTCAAACTTTCCTAACAGATTATTGTCTTTGGCCATCGCTCTTTCACCTTCATAGACTTGGATCAAAACAACCGGCTGGTTATCAGCCGCCGTGGAAAATATTTGGGACTTTTGGGTAGGAATAGGAGTGTTCCGTTTGATCAATGTGGTCATGACCCCTCCGGAGGTCTCAATACCCAGAGTGAGTGGGTTGACATCAATCAACACTATGTCTTCCACTCCCTCCTCACCTGAAAGCACACCTCCCTGAACAGCAGCACCGAAGGCCACAGCCTCATCTGGATTGATGCCTTTAGAAATCTTTTTGCCATTGAAAAAATTCTCGATTAGCTCTTGAACTTTTGGAATTCGAGTAGATCCACCGACGAACACCACATCATCTATTTCATCTGGCTTCATTTTAGCGTCATCAAGAACCTGCTGCACTGGTTTCAAAGTTTTTTTGAACAAATCCATATTCAGCTCCTCAAACTTTGCTCTTGATAGAGATTCCGAAAAATCAATTCCGTCGACGAAAGAGTCAATCTCTATGCGAGTCGACATTTGAGAGGACAGTGTTCTCTTCGCTTTTTCAACCTCTCTCTTTAATTTTGCTAATGCTTTTGAGTTGTCACTAATATCGATTCCATGCTTCTTCTTGAAAACTTTGATGAAATGTCTAACAACTCTATAGTCGAAGTCCTCTCCACCCAAATGAGTATCACCCGCAGTAGCCAAGACTTCAAATGCTCCTCCAGCGATGGTGAGAAGAGAAACATCAAAAGTACCTCCACCCAAATCATAAACTATGATATGTTTTTCCTCGTCCGTCTTATCCAAACCATATGCAATAGCTGCTGCGGTTGGCTCGTTAACAATTCTCAGTACCTCCAAACCAGCAATCGTTCCAGCATCCTTGGTTGCTTGTCTTTGCGCATCATTGAAATAGGCTGGGACAGTAACGACTGCGTGGGTCACTTTCTTTCCTAAGTAGTCTTCTGCAATCTGTTTCATTTTGCCCAAAATCATGGCAGAAATTTCTTCCGCTGTGAAGGTCTTGAGTTCCCCGTTAACCTTTGCCTCCACAACAGGTCTACCATCTTGATCCTTAACCTTGTATGGCAAATGTTTGATTTCTTTCTGAATTACTTTGTCATCAAACCGGTGCCCTATTAATCTTTTGATGTCAAAAATAGTATTGGTCGGGTTTGACGCAATTTGATTCTTGGCGGCATCACCCACCAACCTCTCTTCTTCGGTAAATGCCACATAAGATGGTGTTATTCTATTACCTTGGTCATTAGGAATGATTTCAACTCTTCCAGCCTTCATAACACCAACGCATGAATATGTGGTACCAAGATCGATACCAATCACGGTTCCGTAATTTTCATTCGACTCTGCCTTGACAAACTGCTGTGCTGTTAGTGGGAGAACCACTAGCAACAGAGCGTAAATGATTGCAGCACACGAGACTACCGACTTATTGAAAGTTAACATTCTCGTCGTTTAAGGGCAGATCAATTTTAGAGAACAAAGAAATTAATGCAACTGAAACCTTTCTAATTGATCGTCGTATAGCGTAGTAACACGGGAACCCCTCTGGTGAATTCAAATTCCGAACACTGAAAAACGTAAACCGCTTATCTTTCTCAGAGCCCTGGAAGATTGTATTATACAGAGTTACAAGAGCTTTATATATCTGCAAATATGTTACGTGTCGAATTTTCAGGAAATAGAAGTGTACATTATGAAAATGTGACACGCTGGCGTTATGCAAAATTTTTGGAAAAATCTTTTGCGTCCGCAGTCAAATGTAAAAACTAATTTAAAGTATCGGTGGCAATATTTTCGCCTAAACGCCACTTTCAGACCTTTTACATTTGGCTCATCTGACTTCTGAGAGAGTTGAAAAACTTAGCAATGAGTTATGAAGAATCATCACATTTTGTAACTTGGTCGATGGAAGATTCTAGTAATCTTGTATTTTTTTTATTTATTTATGAACCGAATACGGTAAGCTCTCTAAGACAGAAGGTCGTCGAGAATCATTAAAAGTTGTTCGATTCATTCTCTACGCAAGAATGTATTAAATGTAAATCACGGCCATCTTTTCATATGGCTTAGAAGGCGAAAGATTCGGTTCCGATTTGCAGACGGGTATATGAGCAGCGTGTAACGTAAAAATCTGGTGTTATGGGAGCCGCCTTACCAGTGGTTATGATAGTATCGATCAAGAATTCTCCTATGAAGGCCAGTGAGGAAACATAATGGCAGTATTCTGTATCTTCGAGTGGTGATCGTGAAAAAAGGAAAAAAAAAGAACAGGACATCGCCCGTCTTCAGAGCTTTAGTAACATATAGAGGAATCCTTGTGCTTATCGGGCGATCATGCAGCGCCTCGTATTCCACTCTCAACCTAACACCCTTGCTGTATGCCGATGATTGTTCTGGCTCAGCATATGCCATTGGCCTTTTTTTCGCCCAACTATCACTTCCACGATTGGAAAACAGATGGTGAACATTCTGTTCATTTGGCAATATATGACAACCTGAAAACGTTGGTGAATCACTTCAAAGGGCAGGGTTCTCACTATAACGGTATTTTATGATACAATGTGTAGCATGGGACAACCTGTGGTATTTTTGTTTACTCACTTGCCTCTTGGCATGAGAGACTTTGGGGCTTCAAAATGACTACCAATATTTTCTATAGGTTCTTTAAACTAACACCAAAACTTTGCAGGCAATATGCTGTTGGCTTACTTACATCAAAAACTGTAATATTAGTTTGCAGGACTCATCTTTCGGTGATCCTTCTTTTGTACTAAAGCGTCGTCTTTTTTCAGTACGGTCATCTGATAAGATCTTTGACAATTGAAGCCTGACTGTTATTTTACCTCCTAACTCAGTAATAAATTGTTACTTTTCATGTACGAACGAAGCTCAAGTCAAATTATTCAAATTGCTTCCTTCAAAGAGCAAACCGGTTGAACTGGATGAAAATTTAATCACCTGCTTGATTTCCGAAACTTGATGAATTCATGGTTGTGATTCAACTGCCTTCTTATCTTTCATGTCTTATCTTTCATGTCTTCGACATAGTCATCAAATTAACTTATCCGAGTATTCTAATCCGGTTCTTGGCTGTGTTGCATACAAGGTAAAAAAATTTAATAAAATATCTTTTTTTCCTAATCACGTAGAAAATATGAGATCACAGGCCAACGAAAGGTTTTCGATGAACCATAGAAAACCACCTCTTGATATCGACCAGATTTCAACCATATCGGATAATGATGAGGAAGTTCCAGACTTAGATGAGAGTGGTGATGAAGACAGTCCGGATAACAATGAAAAATCAAACCTGAAAACCACCAGAAGCCGTAAAAGTACTCGCCATCAAAAGAATGACTTTGATGATAGCTTTGTTTTTGCTTTGCATAATAATGGTCAAGAAGATAAAAGCTTTGATGGATGGAATTTCGAGTTGGAAGGGAAGCAAAGCTCTATGAACAAAGACGTAGATCTTGATAACATAATTAAAAGAAAAGGAGGACTTTCTGGCAACATCTTGGAACTTGAAAAACACAATTATCTTGAACAGCAAGAGGTGCAAGAAGAAAATCAAAGTTCCGATGAAGAGCTGGCCCTTGATGGCTTTGGGATGGGAGCACCCGACAAAGTAGTCACGGAACCTAGCGACGCTGACAGTGATGACGATACAGACACCCCTGCTAAAGTTGACAACAAATCAGACGCGATTGACAGGCCTGAGGAGAAATCTGATACCCACTCGCAAAGTCACGCTAGTTCCAAGAATAATTTAGACGGCACTGAGATAGTAAGCGAAGATGCAGACTCTCCAGATGCTATAGCTAGCTATTTTGCTTCCGATGAAAATTCGAAATCGCACCAATCTGAGCATCAAAGTTTCCAATCACTCAAGCTTTCGAGACCAATTTTAAAGGCCTTATCAGCATTGGGGTACAGCAAACCTTCCGCAATTCAAAGTGCCTCAATACCTATCGCATTGTTGGGTAAAGATATCGTTGCAGGCGCTGTCACGGGATCCGGTAAAACGGCAGCTTACATGATTCCCATTATTGAAAGATTACTATACAAGCCTTCCAAGATGCCTTCTACTAGAGTCATTGTGTTGGCTCCCACGAGAGAACTTGCTATTCAGGTGGCAGATGTAGGTAAGAAAATTGGCCAATTTGTCAATGGATTGACATTTGGTTTAGCCGTGGGTGGTTTGAACTTGAGGCAACAGGAGCAAGAATTGAAGAAGAGACCGGATATTGTTATCGCAACCCCAGGAAGGTTGATTGACCACATCAGAAATTCGGTCTCTTTCAACGTTGAATCTGTGGAAGTTTTGGTGTTTGATGAAGCCGATAGAATGCTGGAGGAGGGATTTCAGAAAGAACTCACTGAGATCCTTTCCCTTCTCCCTTTGAACCGTCAAACAATGCTTTTCTCGGCGACAATGAACTCAAGAATCAAATCACTTATCCAGCTTTCCCTCAAAAAGCCAGTTAGAGTCATGATAGGAGCACCAAAGGCTGCCGCTTCTGAATTGGTTCAAGAGTTCGTGAGGATTAGAAAACGTGAATCCTCAAAACCTGCATTGCTGTTCAACATTCTTTCTGAAATGGACGGTCTACATAGCAGAGTTATTGTTTTCGTGTCAAGGAAAGAGATGGCACATAGGTTACGGATATCTCTAGGTCTTTTGGGTCTTAAGGTGTCTGAGCTTCATGGTTCATTAACACAGGAGCAAAGGCTGAAAGCCATTGTTGACTTTAAGAACTTGACTGTTCCAATACTTATCTGCACTGATCTAGCAGCAAGAGGCCTTGATATACCGAAAATTGAACTTGTCATAAACTTTGACATGCCAAAGACATACGAAATCTATCTACATAGGGTTGGAAGAACTGCTAGAGCAGGTAGAAAAGGATTGTCTATATCTTTCGTTGGCGAAAGCTCTCAGGACAGGAATATCGTGAAAGAAGCCATCAAACAGGTTGAAACTGAAAATGCTGGAAAAGCCATTGGAAGAAACGTTAACTGGGAAAATGTCGAGAAGATACATCGCATTCTACAAGAAAAAGAATCTGTTATATTCGATGTTTTGAATGAGGAAAAGCAGGAAAAGGAGCTTCTCAAGGCCGAGCAAGAAATTAAAAAAGGTGAAAACATGCTCAATTTCGAGCAGGAAATCAAGTCAAGACCCAAACGAACCTGGTTTATGACCTCCCAGCAGAAGAAAAAAGAATCGGACAGGCTGAATCCAGAGAATCAGAAAGACAAAAAATTGAACAGCAAAAAACGCAAAGCACTGGAAGCTCAAGAGATTTCTGAACGACTCTATAAGAAGACCAAAAATGATCGCTTACATTCAAAGTCCCTGTCAAGAAGACCGAAAAGTAAAAGTGGCAAACGTTGAAGATAAACATGTTAAACGGTTAATTGACCCTAAGTGAAATAGAACCTGCTATTTATCTCTGTCAGATCTTCTGATGATTTAGGTTTGTCATTTTCCACAAAAGCATTGCTATAATGATCCAACTGATCACATTGTTTGACTGCAAGCTCAAGAAATTGTGCTTGTTTCCTTATGCTAGAAAGCCAAAAAATTTGTTGCTCCGTATCATGTGATAGTCTTGTCGAATTTGAAAGCAGCATTCGAAGGCCATCCAGCCAGATATATAAGTCATCTATCGTGTTGACATAGAATGAAAATAATCCCTTGTTTTTAAGTTTTATGTCTATCCTATTAACTTGTATCCGGGTTTCAATGCTAATCAGATTTGTCTTCTCGATGTTTTTTGTCATTGGCTGGTAAGTAATGTCCGAAATTTGACTGAACTCAATTTTCGCACCATCCTTGTCGATATTCGGTTTCTTGTCAGGCTTCTTGGAAAACTCCTTATAAAGCATTGCCCTGTGATTTGTGGACAATATCATAAAGTAATAAGGCGAGTTTCTATTACTTCCATTTGGACTTATTGGATTTGCAGATAAAACCCAGGTGCCTCTTGAAAGCATTAATAGATGTTGATCCTTGACGAAACCAATTGTCTCATCGTACATAATTTTGTTGAAGTCATCACAATTTTTGTTCCACCACTCTTGACTATCATTTTTAATCTTTCCCAACTCGATATGTCTGAATGCTTCGTAATCCATGTTTCTGAGACTGTCTATTGCATCTTCAAATTGTTTGAGTTCCACCAAGTGATCAAAGTAAACAAATAGGTGAGCCACATGATGAAGCAATACCCGTATGTCATTTGCGTCAGCTTTAAATGAATCCCAGAAGTCTATGGAGCAAAGAAAGAGCACTTCAAAAAGCTCTTCACTGAATTGAATGGGCATATTTATAAGCTTGCTATGCGAGAGATTATTTGGATCCATTGCTGAAGTGATGCCTCTGGCTAGTTCATACAAAGAATGTGGAGGGATCGGCTTATTGAATAATTGATGCTCAGCGAACTGTTTTTGGAAAACCATACTTGGATTCGAAAACGATGAAATGACATGAACAGCTGATAACAGTGTCAAATTTGAAACATTATCTAGAATCTCCTGGTTGTCATGTGGTAGTTGTTCATAATTATTCTTGTGGTTGAAACCTTCATTGAAATGATTCATTGCTGTTTGAACATTACGTATGAGCTTTGAGTGCGTCTTATCATTGGGGTCAATTGGGCAGTTAGAAAGATACGAGTAAACGAGCTTCGTAATCTTCAAAAAATGTTTCCAATTTTGATTTCGTGTCAATTCTTCCTCATAAAAAGCTAAGATTTTGCATAGATTAGAAAACGTATTCTCCTCCATTAACTTAGCCATAAACCTGATCAGCAGCTCGTCATTTTGCAACTCAAAAACACGTAGCAGGAATTTTGAAAGTAAATCAATGATGAGTAAGATAGATGTTATATCTGAGCCAGCTAGCTTATGACAAACCAGTTCCAAGATAGAGGGACCCGATAACATGTAGACCATTATTGAAATGAAGGTTGATTTCCTCCCGTGAAATGGACCCGAAAGAAAATACAAGAAAATAGTGACTAGTGATTGTATAATTTCCACGTCCTGGTCAGTAGTTAGGTCAACTTTCATTGGAACCTCAAATAAACTCAATGTCAGATATTCGTCTAGCATTTCAGACTGTGGTGCGCATTCAAGAATCTTGGCGAGCGTTTTAGTAAAGGAAATGCTATCAAAATTATCGTCATTTATGGCAACATTAGATAGGGCTCCAAGATACTTTTGAGCCATCTTCTCGTTTATACTCCCCACGTTCGATTTCAAAGCCTCAAGCTCGCTATAAATTGCATTGCAATTCATCGGCATGTTAGATAAATCAGTTTAGTTTCCGGAAAAAATTGCTAGACGTATTCATTCATTCCATTATTCAAACAAAATCTTTTGTTTAGGAATATCCGAAAACATTTGACAAAATCAATCTATCTTTGATTTGAGTTAATTTTACTACCTTTCATGCAAATATGCCTTAACAAAAATTCAACTACATACTCATGTTCGTATAGGCCAATTAATGAGTAAGCTCGAATGATGATAGAGTGCATGATCATCGATGTCACGTTTAATGATTTCGGATTGCTTGACAATGCTAAAATTTCTCTGAGGGTAGCAGGATAAAGAATGTGGGTTTCCTCTCATATTACCCATGTAACAAGATCAATCTAACAAATCTGCTCGTGCCACTAATACCTGAGAGTAGTCTGTTTGTACAACTTGTATCAACAGTGGGGAATCCAGCAAAAGTGGTTCATTCTGCCTTATACTTGGTTTTTACTATGCCACTTCGTATCGATATTCAAGTCTGCAAGTCAAATTATCTTTGCGAAAAAGAGCTGAATAATTGGCCTTCGTACATATATGCCTTGACTTTTGAAATGGATGTTAAATGCATTGCCATCAGCTGACAGTATCAAGTTGAAACATCCTACAGACGATTTGTGATATTTATGAGGGAGAATTCAGATACCAACGAATAGTTAGCTCTTTATTCCGGCAAACCTTCAAGAGAGATTCTCGGTTCGTAAAGTGCAATCGTCCTCTTGGTTCTGCAACCTTTGTTCTTCAATACCTTTTTCTTCAATGAGGTTATTTCGCATCACGGCCTCCATGCGAGATTCTTCTTCTGTCGACAACGCATTAACGCATTCCCAAATTCGCTGACCTGAATTTTCGTAGCCTGTGACCTCATTCAACCTATCTCTAAAATAATCAATGTCTCGCATTACCACTGCTTTTTCCACAGAATCTTTTAATCCAATTTTGGTGTAAATGTCGGTAAGGGAGCGTTCATATCCTCTGAAGATGCTGGATAGGACTCGGGCATATTGCTCCTCCGGTAAATACCTTTGGAGAACCCTTGCAATTGTTAACGTCTCTTTGACTAGTGTCTCCATGTATTGGTGCACTTGTTGATGCTGGAGAGGATTGGACCAATCGATTGACTTTATTTCCACAGCATGGACGTTGATCCTATCCGTCATCAACGTGGTGAGCTTGTCAAATATTTCAACTTGGTGATCATGAAATAGTTCTGCAACCTTTTGAAATTCATCCTTAATATAGGCGTCGGTCTTTGGATACTTCCCAAAAAATCGTCGAAGGTATGGTGTTAAAGAAAACAAAAACCCCACGAACTGGGATGCAACGGCGAGATATTTAGGAGTAATATGCTTCAAGCCTGCTGTACGTGTAGCCTGGGCTCCTAGGACAGCCTGATGGCATTTCGAATTGACAAGTCTCAAAAACTCGATAATGTAGTTGTCGTTGGATGCACCAAACTTTATTTTGATTAGCAAGTAACTTTTTATCATTTTGAGAATATCTGAAGTTACTTCTGGTACGATCATTGATTTTCCATCGATCACTATTGTCTTCCTTTCACTTGAGTTGACCTGTGGTGTGTCTTGCATAGATATGGTATTGAAAATAGAATATGGTTCTAGCCAAAGGCTTTCGTCGAAGTCACCAGAAGAAGCATCTAGAATTTGATTCAAGAGCACCTGCGTTGTGGATGAAATTGTGCATTCCTTCCATGTTTCCTTCTCTATTAGTTGAGATGCTATTCTCAATGTGGTCCGGTGATACTGTATATTGAACTTTTTAAGTTGGTTGGACATAACATCTTGCAGAGCTGAGGTTTTCGAAGCGCCACTTGAGATGAGCTCACACTCAACCAGGAACATGGCATTGAGACTGAAGAATCTCATGAAGTATTCGAGTGTGATAGAGGAGTTCTGAGATTCACGAACATTGATAATTTTCGCCATGCGTCTTTGTGCTATGTCAATCGACTCCGCTATCGCATTAGTCAAGTCAAAGTCCAGTGCCATGTCTGGTTGGTTTTCTGTGAATGAAGGGTCCAATGCAGCTATTGCATCTAATGTCATCCCTAATAAGATCTTTCTATGAGTGGTCAAGCGACGTAAGGCTTCTGAAAGCTGTGTGTATGTTTTCAACAACAGATCTTCAAATTCACGAGGTGTCATTGTCTTCACCGTACTGGCCAACCCTCCTGAACCATTACTGTGTGTAGATGTGCTCCTAGTGCCATCCGAAAGCCCTGAAATGCTGCCTTTTATCACATTATCTGTATTTTCTGAAGGCAAATTGGCCCGAATGATGCCCTTTAGTTCTGATAAGAATTTCTCTTGATACATATTGAAAGAAGCTTTCAGCTCACCGCATCTTGCAAGGCCGTTTAAATACTCTTTCAATCGAGAAATGAAGTGTTCATCGAGATGCTCGTAATCCAAATTTATACTGATCGTATCCTGGCTTTTACCGCGGCTCAGATTTTGATCCAATCTTCTCAAAGTTTCAGTTTGTGAAACGTGTTCGTAATGGTCTCTTAGATCATTAATCAATGTGTCATTGAACAACTTTGAATACGACTTTCCAGTATCAGCGACCAAGTTGACAAGTAGTTTTTTCAAAGGTGTCAGAGCTGAAATCCTGTTCATATCAAGTAATTTAAATGGCCAGTTCTCAGCTATCAGGTCCACCAGAGGATGTGCAGGATTATTCCCCCGAATCAGGGCGAAAACTGAATCTGCGAGTTCTAGCGCCTTGCCGTAATTGGCATTATAATACGATGACTCGGCCATATCTGCTTGATGCAAAATGGTGAAGATTTGAACCAGAGCCTGTTCCAATTTCTCCACATTCTCACGCTTCTTCGTTAAATCCAGTATTTCCATTGCTCTATTTGCCTGAGATTCCTCCACTGTTTGAAGTCGGGCGTCCAATTTTCGAAGTCTGGTAACCAGATTTTTCGATTTCGCAGTAGTACTCTTCAAATCATCGAGAGCACTAAAGAAGGAGCCCGAGGATTTAGAAATTTCCCTAATCAATTGGACTTCAATTATGTCCAAATAAGATGACAAATTCTCTTGTAGTTCATCACTTTCTAGTTTAAGTTTCTTAGTGCCGTCTGGATTGAAATCAGTCGTATCATCCAAGATCGTTTTATTCTTGAGAATTTGAGAAAAGATTTTTGGGTCATCCAGTCTGAAGTCACTGTCAAAATAAACTTCTGGAATGTGGGACAGTGAATTCTGATCAAGGTCAGCCTCCTGTCTTTCAAAATCATCATATTTGAATTTGGGATGTATATCATTTTCTGCAGTTATGGTTTCTTCCTCGTCTAATCGGCATATTAAAGCCTCGAGGGTTGATGCTGTGAGTGTTTTATTCTGTTTGAACTTGAAATAGTCATTTTCGAGAGACTCTGAGTGATTCCTTAATTGAGGAGACTTGATCTTCTCAATTTTCGCTAACTGAGTACTTGGTATATCTCTATTGGTAGGACCCTTCAAATTCACCAGAGCTTGGGCACTGCCAAGAAGAAGCTGCCCAGAACTTGTGGCTCGCTTATTGTAGTTTATATTTTGAACAAGCTCAAAAATCGAATTTTTGCCTAATGGAGATATGCTTGATTCGGATAATGTATTCACACCTAGCAGTATTGAAGAGTCATGTTTTTGAGCAAAGGATGATAAAGAGGAAGCAGAACGCTGATGATGATATGCCGCTCTCCAACTTGTAAATGACTGCGACCCATTATGGTCATGACCAAAACTAACTAAGTCGTCATTCAACCCTGGAGACGTATCACTGCCCATTGACTTTGTAATTCCACTAATTTCATCAGTTGCCTCTACGCCCATGCTGATCGAAAATTGATTTGCCGGCAAATTACTACTTCCAGTGCCCAACTCGTTTGCCCTTCCAATTGGCTCACCAGTTGAGGATATCTCAGTTGAGGACATACTTCTTCGGTTTAACAAGCATATGCTACGAACTCAAATCCTTAAAGAGCGTCAAAGCGTAAAATATTGAGACTCAGCAAAAGAACCTCAATGTCAATTCGCAAATTGTATTGATACTCACATAAAACGAACATAAGATTATGTAAGAGTTTTTTTTCACCTTGCAATAGTTGGGGTGTAGTTTTTATAACGTTTAATATACACAGGAATTTTAAGCACTAGATCAAAGCGCAGATTGAGATCGTGCAGGTCAAAATAGTCAATTAAGATACTCTAACAAACATTAGGCTAAAAGTTATTATGCCTGATCGGATCGTTCGAATCGTAACCTAATTTGTGCGCGGTATGATGATTTTTGACAGCAGAGGGGCTGCTTTAAATCATTCCCTACAGTACAGGGCTGCCTTATAACTCCCCGTAGGGATAAATTGCTGTTCCTCACATAATCTGTTGTGTTCGATATCCAGAGGATGAGCCAAGTTGCTAAAAATTATCAGTATTGTATCTCCGGTCACGTGAATGAAAACACCTATGATGTAAGTGAATGATTACGTAGTCCGAATATGTGACTATGTAATTTTTAATGTTTTTTAAACGTAAAAATACTCAAAAAAGCGTCTGCGAGAAATAGACCACCGCTAGTTGTACAAAGTCCACAAGCCCATCAATTGGTATGTGAATACAATACTTGACTTGAACGCGAGTAACAATTTTAGTTGTGCAAAAAGTGTAACGTTTTTATGTAGTGTTTGATTTTGGATAACGTTCAACTCGATGCGTAAAAAACATTATTTTATATGAGTTGTTACGGAATATAAAATGCTCTAAGAAAAGCTGTGAGTGTCGGACTGCAAAAGCCTGATTTATCAGGAACAGTAGTATTAGTCCGATGACAAAAAAACTATACTTGCTTAGGTTTGGGAGATGAGACTTCTCGATATCTCAGGTGCACGAGACAAATTAGCTAGACTATATAAGCATGCTATGCCATAATCAATACGATGCTCCACATTCCAGGATTATATGAGGAATGGAAAGTTACACTGGCGAAAAACGAAGGAAGCAAATTCGAACGGACTTCTCCTCAAAAGATTAATTGGACATATTCCTGATCCAGGATCCCACTACTTGAATGGAAATCAACCAGCGGCTATGCCATGGCTGTTTTTGAAAGAGCAATAAGTTCCTAGGTCAGTCCTAGTTGATTCTTAGCAAATTTTCAGATGCAATTCTCTAAGGTTGATTAACCAATGAAGTTCATCTTACGAAAAGGTGAAGGAGGCTTCTGTTGAGATAAGATAGTCATAGATTTTATCATGGCTGTGCGGCTTATCCTGATATGAAGGTTTGTTGGTCTTGTTGAGATATGCATATGAGGCTAACCAAATAATATATAAGGATGTGTCATATCCCACTTATAAGTGAGGGACTAAGGTATACCAAAGATACTAATTATCTGATACATAGTCACACTATTGAAGGAAGAGCAATGACTGTAGACATTACACTTATCAAAACGAAGTTTCAAGAGGTTATGAGCCCTGAAAGCGCTTTTTGGGCAACCAATTCATTTAACGATGATGATAAGCTTATGTCAGCGGTAAATTTTATGCGTTGGAAAGCAAAATTCACGAATACCTTAAATTCATTTGAACCATCAGTTGTTGACTATATTAAAACTGGTAATATACCTTTTTCGCTCAAAGAATGTGGAGGTAATGAACAAGTTATTGAAATTCAAACTGCTTATGACCAACTCCTGTTATTCTGGGTACGTACCTCAGTGTCACAGCCAGTAAAGAATCGGATAAATCAGGATCAAACTGGTTATCAAATATATCATCTTCTGATCAAATGTTATGGACAAATATCCTTTAGACAGTTGTACGAAGAATACTGTTCAATTAACTCGTCAAATGGACAAGGGCCTATGGAATGGGGAGCAAAATGTGTCAATCTACTTCAATGGAATCAAGACCCAGCAGTATGGTTAATCTTCTCCAAACTTAGTTCTCTGCAGAATGAGAAACTAGAACATGATCTATTTGCTGACTGCGGAAATGAACTAACTATTCAAAGAGCTGTCACAGCAATGCAATTATGTGAACATGAAACCAAGTCTGGATTCCTGGCTACTAAACGTTCTATCCAAACGACGAAGAAGAAGAATATTATTTGTGCAAGATGTCAGAAAGCTGGCCACAAATCTCCAAACTGTAGAGCACCAACTCCAGTTTCAAAAGGAAACCTGGCTTAAACAGAAATCACTTCACAGACTTTCGTCCAACCAATGGATATATTTCTGGAATAGCATCTGGTGTGCAGGTGAACGGAAAAGGAACTGTTGTCCTATCTAAAAGACACAAGACAGTGACACTCAAAGATGTTCTTTATGCTCCACAATGTCCATCCAACCTGATTGCTATTAACAAAGCTGTGCTTGCTGGTAAGGAGATTAAAATTAGTAACAAGAAACTATGGTGTGGTAAAGATTTATTAGGAACTTACCACCATCAGAACAAACTGTTCAAATCTACATACAAAGTGATGTCTTCCTCTTCTTATTCAAAGGCATATAAAGCCTCAGTATCAGATCTTCATATTGTAATGGGACATCCACCGAAGTCCATCTCTGCAAGACTTCAAATCCCAAATCCTCCTCATCCGTGCCAAGATTTTGTTGCTGGAAGGTTTGTTAAATCCAAACCAAAGATCTCATCTACGTCTGTGTCGAGACCTCTCGAACTCTTACATGCTGATATCTGTGGACCTTTTCCCCACACAGGAATAAATGGTGAGAAATACTTCCTGGTTATTGTTGACCGATTTACACATATCACCTCATCCTATTGCTTAAAGGTCAAATCAGAAGCCACAGATCTTATTCAGCAATTTATAACAAACCTGAGACACAATTGTCACTCCATAATTACAAAGTTACTACCTTGCGTACTGATAATGGTGGCGAATTTGTTAACAAGTCTCTTGAAACTTTTCTTGCATCCAAAGGCATCACGCAAGAACTAACAGTTGCCCACTCCAGCCATCAAAATGGAGTTGCAGAGCGTATGAACCGAGTCATCACTTCAAGAGCCCGCATACTTCTTTCAAGCTCAGGATGTCCTGAATCCTATTGGCCCTTTGCTGTTCAAATGGCCACATATCTTGTCAACAGAGAACCCAGTAGGGCTATCCAATTTGAGATACCATATTCGCGTTGGTTCCATAAATCTCCTGATTATTCTCGGTATCATCCATTTGGATGTAAAGCATATTCACTTGTTGATTCTCATGAGCGTCCATCAAAGTTTTCTTTTGTTATCTCGCCACTAATCTTTGTTGGATATAGTAAACGCCGGACAGCGTTCCAGCTCATTGATCCTCATACTTTGAAATTGAAAGAGACTGATCAAGTGCGTTTTGATGATACTTGTTTCCCATTCAAACAAGATACATCCTTAGATTTTAAGCCTCAGTCCTCTCATGTCCCAATCATGGTTCCTCCTACCTACGGTCCAATTACAGATTCCCACCTGCTTACGACCTCTATTATTCCCAAGGAACCAGTACCTTGTTTGCGATCTCCTTCGCCTTCTGGCTCTGACTCGGCGCCAGTGGATCTTCCCTCTACTACATCCGATTTACATAATGCATCGGCTGCTCCTCCTCTGGAACCTATGTTGGTTACTATTCCGACGACTATTCAAGCTCCGCCTCGCCTGTCCCCGAACATCTAGAGGACAGTATTACATCTGCTGAGGTAACTGCTAGCTCTGAGCGTGACTCGACTGATCATTCCACGATACGCCTTCTGACCCCAGTGAATGCTCCTCCTACATCAGAAATGGATCATCATCACTGTATTCATCCTGTACTTTATCCCGGGAGGCGTTCCAAGCGTTCTCGTTTACCAATCACCAAGTATCGTCGACTCAATAACTCTACTGACCATTCATCTGCACTTGTTGCCCTTCCCGGGTCTGATCATGTTCCCTCTAGCGTGTCAGAGGCTCTCTCTATTCCTGAATGGAAACAAGCCATGCAACGCGAATTTCAGGCACAATTGGACAATCACACATGGTCTCTTGTTGACCTCCCTTCTGGCCGCCGTGCTATTGGCTGTCGCTGGGTTTACACTATGAAACCGTCTACATCCACCTTTCCTCATAAGGCACGACTGGTAGCTCAGGGTTTCAGTCAAATCCATGGTATTGACTACAATGAGACGTTCAGTCCTGTCATTCGATACGACAGTCTTCGTCTTCTTCTTGCGCTTGCTGCCTCTCACTCTCTCTCTGTTTACCAAATGGATGTCACCACTGCTTTTCTCAATGGCAACCTTGTCGAAGAATTGTACATGCGACAGCCTCCTTGGTTTATCAGTACTGACCATCCCCAACGAGTCTGCCGTCTTCACAAGAGTCTGTATGGTCTCAAGCAGGCACCTTTGTGCTGGAACCACACCATTGATCAGGTCCTTGTTCAAGCGAATTTCACCCGCGTTAAAAGTGATTATGGCATTTACGTGTCTCACTCCTCTCCTCCTACCTATGTTGCCCTATATGTCGATGACCTTCTTATCTTGTCGAAGTCGCTTACTCAGATTAAGTCTGTCCAATCCCTCTTGTCCTCCAAATTCCAGATGAAAGATCTTGGTCCTGTCACCACGTTCCTGGGTCTCAATATTCGCCAGACTCCTCAGTCGATTACTCTGTCTTTGTCTTCATATCTGACTTCCATCCTCCAGGACTTTGGTCTTGATACCTGCAATCCGGTAACTACGGTGTCTACTACAACTGAGTGGGTATCTGATCATGATGTTCCTCTGACTGATCCTACCCTTTTTCGCAGCATGGTAGGGAAGTTGTTATTTGCTGCAAACACGGCTAGACCAGACATCACTTTTACTGTTGCAAAACTTAGCAGATATCTTAAACAGCCAAGTCAAAATCATCTTACTATTGCAAAGCATGTGTTGAGATACTTGAAGGGAACTATAGACGATGGCATTACCTACACTCGTACATCAAGCGTTGAGCTAAAAGGTTTCTGTGATGCTGACTGGGGAGGTATTTTAGAAGACAGAACATCTACAACTGGATACATCTTCATGCTAGCAAATGGTCCTATTTCATGGAAATCCAAGAAACAAAACTCAATAGCAACATCCACCACTGAAGCTGAATATATGGCAATGAGCGATGCTGTGAAAGAATTATTGTGGCTTAAACAATTGATGAAGGAATTATCTGTTTTGGGATCATATGTTCCCATACTGTTTGGTGACAATACTAGTTCAATATCCTTAGCAAAACACCCCACTCAACATCAACGCACAAAACATATAGATATACGCTATCATTTTATCAGAGATCATATCTTAAAGGGAGACCTACAAATTGAATACGTTGACAGCCAGTCAAATATTGCCGACCTACTGACTAAGCAATTGGTCAGAGAGAAACTTAACTCCCTAAAGAAGAAAATGCATCTTGCAAAGATTTGACCCAATCCACGACTATGGTAGGGTGTTGAGATAAGATAGTCATAGATTATGTCATGGCTGTGCGGCTTATCCTGATATGAAGGTGTGTTGGTTTTGTTGAAATATGATAGTCATAGATTATGTCATGGCTGTCTAACTTATCGTGATACGATGGTTTATCGGTCTTAACACATGCATAATGTGAGCCCATTCTCAGATATGCATATCAGGCTAACCAAATAATATATAAGGGTGTGTCATATCCCACTTATAAGTGAGGGACTAAGGTATACCAAAGATATTAACTATCTGATACATAGTCACATTATTGAAGGAAGAATAATGACTGTAGACATTACACTTATCAAAACAAAGTTTCAACAGTCTACCTAATCCGAAATCCTGAAAGCATCCAAACAAATTTGAGAGAATATCAGATACTGCCGCGGACAACGAAAAAATTGAAAATAGTGTCTGGCAAGATTGTTTCCTTCCGATGTCCGATACTTTTATTTCCCGTATTTAAAATTAAAGATTTGAAGTTTTCTTTTCCTTTCAAGGTCACCAAGTAAATAAAAATACACGGTGTCCACTTATTGACATCAAGTTTTGTTCTGTTTAAGAACGTCTCTTCCCGACCCATATTACATATATCATTTGTATACAGGCAGTATCATGTGTTCAATAGCTTGCACCAATACCCGAAGCCACATACTTTCGAATTTGTATTAGGCATACATATTTGATAAAAATTTTGCTTTGAATTCATTCAGAACAAAGTCAAAAATAGCTCAAGCTCTCTGGGGTAATCAATCTGTGTAGTGGATTGACATAAACATGACACCAAACATTTATCAGAGTGATTAATTAAGCTTAAATTTTAATTATCTGTGAATATGTAGAGCGAATGTAGCTTCCATTTTGCATTATTGAATTTACTTAATACACTGTAACAAATCATATTACCTGAATTACTCATTTCAAATGGGCTAGAAATTTGACAGTCTTTTTACTTATATGAAGATACGCAGTCGATGCAGTCGTTGGCTTTCGATAATTAAAAAAGATCTTGGACTCCCTAGCCCCAAAACGAGGGACCAAGCAAAAAGAGAAATTTCACCATCGTGCTTATGTGATCCAATTCTTGGGCTGAGAGCGTCTTCAGTTGAAATACTTGCTGAGAAAGTCTTTGCCACTACTACCGGTTGCATAGATTATGGAATATTATTTACCTTAAATTGCTTAGCCTGAACCTTTTTAAATTATCATATTAGCTGGACCTATGGGCCACATAGTTACTGAAGTGCATTTTTGTGGGAACTCAAAATAAAACCTAAAATCGAATGTTGGAGTTGTTTCCGAAGGTTAATATCAGTCCTTGTAGTGACGATTTATAGCTAAATGACTGAAGAACTTGTCAACAGACTTTTAGTCCTATGTAAGAGAACATTGAAATATAGTTTTGCAATGAACCTAAATAGAAAGGAGAGTGGATATCCCTCCGGTTATGTTTCACGTTGGATAAAAAGTATGAGAAAAAACTTATGACTGCATTTCTACACAAGTTCAGAGATTTAAATTTAATTTAAGTTTAAAAACTTCTTTTAGTAATTTTTAGTAATGGCATGTTTGCAATCTAAAACATACATGCTGCCAGTAAATTTTATTGGTCAGTGATTTCTGCTATTGATTTCCATCACTATAACAACTACTAGCATGGGATGCACATATTTCATCAGGGCAAACTATATAGTTTGAAGCCCTATAATTCTGGTTCCAGGTTGATTACCGAGGATTGATACGTCCCTATACTATGATGATTTAGTGATGCATTATATCCCATATTGAAAGGTTTGCGGCCCGGAACATCGGATCATCATCTGAGTTCTGTTGTGAGAGGATTTTATATGAAAAGATGCTCTTGAATCAACTTCTCAGTAAGTTACTTACATGAATACCTTTAACGTAAGGCCACAAATCTACATAAAGGCCCCTAGTAAGTTAATAAATCACTTACACTGCAAAGGTTAATCCAAGCCTTTTCATAGAACTCCAATCCCTTAGGTATGTCCCACTCTGGTATATTAGACCGCAAACTGTTGCCTGATTGATTGCCTGATTGATATGATGTAGTACTAGATACGAGTGGAAGTTATTTAGGTCAGATAAAGATAATTTTAAACCTTGGAGCACGTACTACCATCATCAAGGGTGGCAATACAAGCCTACCCCCGATTGAGGCTTACCGTGGTTTCTCTGATTGGTGAGCCCCACATGCTCTGGATAGATCTGACCGTGCTTACGCCCATTAATGAATGCATGGTATTCTCATTTGTCTTATTTTTAGTGAAATTTCCCATGGTAATTGAATCATGCAGTTATCTTGCCCGGGGCCTCACTCTTGAAACATCTGGATGAGATACTTGTTTGAATCAGACCATTAGATTTTCAGGATCAATCAGTCGCTAGGGTCTTTCGATCTCATATCGACTATTGGGGTATGCTCATGGATCTGATCACATGCTAAGGAAGAATACTTGATCTAGATATACCCTTGGCCACGACACTTCTGAGCTTCGTAAACAGGCATAAGACTAGAAAACTTGTCTCCTTTCGTGAAGACATTATATTTGGCGTATCTAGCTCTTGAAGCCAAAGCCGTATAAAGGTAAAATTACCTTTTATTAGCAGTTGCTCAACACAATTCCAGCTAAGAAGTAAATCCAATCATGCAACGGCCAACTTGTGGATCTACAAAGTTCTATGAAACTTTGGTACCAAACATTCTGAACGTCAACATATGCAATAAGTTTACATTGAATTTGGAAGCTAATTCAAGGGATAGGCGTGCGATTAGCCATTGAATTAACAACCAATTTCATTAATTTCATGAACCTTGGCTTTATTGATCATACGACTACCAATCGAGGCAAAACGAAGTACGGTGGAATTTTCTGTTCTACCGCAAACTTTCAAAGTTTTTGAAATCGAAACAAGTTTATTTTCACGAGACCGTTCCGGCATATATAATCTCATCTCAAGCTTGAAGAAAATTCAGTTCCACTTTTGTTCAACTCTTTCTATTGTGATGTGTTCCCAACAGCAGCGCAAATTTGTTGGTGTGTTTATGTCTGCGTGATTCATAAATTCACTTGGTGGGGTTGTTAATCAAATCTGAGCCTTATGGTAGTAGGGATATTGATGCAAATAGTTCTGTGACATTATACAAAAATATCTTTCATATTTTGTGCCCTCAGAACAGAACGCAAATAATTAGTTGTGTGGAGCCGCAAACCTTTCGACTTGGGATAGTAGCATGACTTTATATTATGACACAATGATTGCATGCGAGGGGGTTTACTTTTCTTACGTACATAAAACCTTTAAATTCCCTTGCTTTCGATCGCATGCTACTCCGATGAGAACTGTAGGAAAACTTTTATTTGGCTGGAATAATTCATACACTAACTCGAACTTAGCTCAATCATTATTGTTATACGTTCAGATAGGTACTATCACACTGTTGAAATGAAGTAAACTGCATTCTAGTGCTTGGAAGCAAATGATTTAGAGGGGGAAAAGTAACACTTCTGTGAGAAACATGTGCTGTAAAAATGCAGTCATAAGCTTTATTTTAAACCCTATTTCTTTGACATTCAACAGTATAATTATGTAGTAAATACAATACATTGCGAAGAGTCGTGCAACACCCAAGGATTAGGTATCGTAAATTTATATCAGAATCCTTTCCATGATAGGAAGCTGTGTTGAGATAAGATAGTCATAGATTATATCATGGCTGTGCGGCTTATCCTGATATGAAGGTTTATGGGTCTTAGCACATGCATAGTATGTGCATCAGATTCAGATGAAACAAATCTAAATCACATATGAGACTAACCAAGTAATATATAAGGGTGTGTCATATCCCACTTATGAGTGAGGGACTAAGGCATATCAAAGATATTAACTATCTGATACATAGTCACACTATTGAGGGAAGAGTAATGACTGTAGACATTTCACTTATCAGAACAAAGTTTCAACAAGCTGACTTTCCATTTTCAAAGGATAAATTAATCAAGAGTCCCTTAAAAGTTTTATAGAAGCGGGTTGATACGCCGTCCAAGTGATTGAAGAAAGCATCTTTATCAATCCCCAGATGCCTGCTTCCAGTCCATGAAACTTGCTGTGGGAGTAAAATGCAACCAAATAATGAGAGCGCTAGCTTCTGATGTATTTTTCCGTTCGATTTCATGAGCAAGGGTCTTTTAGATGCTGGTTACTAGGTATTTCCATATAATTCTATTGTTCTACCATGCGTATTAGCTTCCTCTATGTCTATATTGGGATGTGGACTAAATAGTATAGGAGTCTGGTTTTGAAAATTTCAAGTCTGTTGAAACTGTTGAAACTTTGTTTTGATGAGTGTAATGTCTACAATCATTGCTCTTCCTTCAATTGTGTGACTATGTATCAGATATTTAATTACTTTGGTATACCTTAGTCCCTCACTTATAAGTGGGATATGATACACCCTTATATATTATTTGGTTAGTCTCATATGCATATCTGAGAATGGGCCCACATTATGCATGTGTTAAGACCAACAAACCTTCATATCAGGATAAGCTGTACAGCCATGATATAATCTATGACTATCTTCTCTCAACAAAGCCATCTGTAGGTTGACGCTTCAATGAAGTTTGATGATTCATAATGTTGGAGTTTATTTCTCCTCCACAATTGACAGTTTTAGAGCTCATACCATTTTGATAATATAGGTGCAAATGACAGAATGTGTGGGATAAATAATGCCCACAGACATACCAAGCTGGCTATAATGTGAATAAAGAAACCTGATTAGTTGTCGATCAGAAATAGTAAGCTAGTTTGTTGACACCAACTAATGAGAACTTATGTATTGAATTTGACATTCACAAATATTTTTAGACACTATCCATGATCCTGACTCATGTACTTGTGTCATGAAGATAACATCCGCAAACAAAATTCATTTTGGAGTGGGTATATGTTTCTTTCAAAACCTCAACAAATATGTGATCACCTGATCTCAGTAGACTAACTTCAAGTATTCCAAATAAACGACCAAACCGGCAAAAATAAGTATCTTAAAGGCCATTGGTAAAGTTTGTTGGCAAGTCTATAATATGCTGGATTACAGTTACTTCTATTTAGGTGATTAGAAAATCAATAAAATGAAGGTTGCGGTTGAAGCTGTTCCATAGGAGTGTAAGAATCAACTGTGGATTATGTGTCTGTTGATTAATCAATTCATAGGTTTGCCAGTAAATCTCTGAAACCTTTTACGGAAATATGTGTAGATGCCGTTTATAAGCGAAGCTTTCCCTGCCTAATTTTTTCGGGTTCGTTGCATCGTCGGAGCACATTTCATTAGTTTTCATAGGAGGAATCATACATTTCATTTACCACATAAAGCATGTATAAAGTACACAAGTGGGCATCTGATTTTATACAACGTGATAATATATCTTTACTTTTTTGCCTTTTGGTAAGTGAGCATCGACTACTGCATAAAATTTTCAAAGTCTTTTTTTTAACTAAGTATATTCCTCCACCATTTCTCTTGTCAAACTTTGAAGGCAGCTGCAACACAAAGTGCTTATCACATTAAACCACAAATGAGGCCAACTTCGACGATTCCGGTACCAGGAATTCATTTTTTGGCGATCTCACGCTCGGTAAACTCTTCGCAGCTAAAAGGTTTGATGTACACTCGGCCCCTTGCTATCACTACACATAGCAATATTCACGAGAGCAGCTCTGACGAGACCTCTATTCAGAGGATTCTTTAAATCTGGAATACTATGAAAAATTACATTTTGGGACTCTCGTGCACTTAATCACTTCACGTGCATCAAGTAATTCTGGTCGCTGGTGATAGCTTGGATAAGGAAGTAAATTGTTCGTACTAAACTTATTATACTGATGTTGAAAGTCTACATGGGGCTCGTGGTCCTATCTAAAGAAGGAAAAAAATAAGCTCTCACCGTATGAAGAGACAGAATCTAGCAATTCAACGTTTCAGGGCTTTCTGTTGATACGCAGGTGTTTGAGCTATGTGCTTCTCAAATCAGAATCTTGTACTTGTCTGTCTTGGTCCTAAAAGCTTTCTCCCAAAGCCTGTTTCAATATCAAAACTCCCCACTTTAAACAAATCTAGTTGATATTGATTGATGTATAGTCCTACACTTATGACTTTCGAGGAAGTTTCTGAGCAACATTAATTTGAGGTTGAAGTAATCCAAAGCAGCATTATTAATTGCGTGCAATCAAAACCTTATGTCGGTAGCATTTTCTTGCAACTCAAAACAGCATTTTTAAAAGCTATCCCATACATGACTTCATCGAGTTCACTCAAGGTACTCCACCCCTTCATATCACCTATCCCTCCTATTCAAAAGCCTTTACCTGTCCCAACATGTTTAATTGTTTATCGTGAATAAACTGGATTGGAGTCATCATCGAAGCATGCATTTAGTCATGAATAAAGAAGTGAATAAGCTTCAAATTGGCGTCCTGAAAAGTATACTATCTGCAAGCAAGTTGCTTTTTGCGAGCAATTATTACTCACATTGTTTTCTCCTGCCAAGAATTTGTTTTGTAGTCAAACAAAGTTCCCAGGAGGTGAATAAAGAACTTAAAAGCCTTTTTGATAATTTGTCGTCATAGACGGCTCTCCAACTAGAACAGAAACTGCATCAGTTTGTATGCAGTTGTTTTACGGGCATGCCGTATATTTTTTTCCCTAGCTACCGTTACCTATTCATCTAAAAATAGTCGTGGGAGCACAAAGATAAGATATGATCTTGCCGTTGATAAATCTACCCCCTCAAAATTCGAAAACTGCCCTTATCATTGTAGTGGGAAAGAAATAGTCACACTATATCCATCACTTTGTTATAATAATGAAGGGTGTTTGTCGACTGTGGTTTTCCCTAGTCTACATTCCGGAAAGCAATTTTATATGGTGCTCAACTTATTTAGAGAATACCTTATGTTTTGTTCTTTAGTCGTTTAGTTTCAGATCATGTACGCATTTTCTTTTTGAAGATCTAAATACGTGCGGATCTTCTACTTTCTGGATTCTCTTATCGCACAAAGTAATGAAAACTAATTATCTCTAATAAGGGGGCAGACACTTTCAACTCGTTCCCTACGGCTAAATTTCAAATGTGGAGAGGTCGTGTTTCATTGAACTTCAGTTCAAAACTCAAAGTGCTTGTTCATACAAAGCTGCAACTCGGTGTGATAAAAATAGACACCTAGCCGCCCTACCTGGACTCAATCTCGTGCCAAATAATGGACGTTATGAGCAACATAAATTGACTTAGAGGCACCCATTATTCAAGCTTTTACTCTTCTGGTAATGCCCCGTTGAAGAAAAAAAGCTGGTGGATTAATCCTAAAGGCATTTCCTGTTGAACATGAATATCTATTTTAATAACCCGTTCAAGTACCCTATAACTAAGATAACCGTTTTACGAGCTGAATATATTATATCAGGATGTATGCTAATATATATCAATAGATCAGATCGACAGGTTGTGATGTAACAACTAGTCTCCTTTGCGAGTCCTCCTGTTACCAGGAAGTATGGACGTTGCTGAAATGGGAGACTCAAATGTCTATGTTCAGACTGTTAAGATAGGTAGTCATAGTACAGTGAACTTAAAAAGGTATGCGATTTAAGAATATAATGTGCAGTCTCATTCAGGATCTCTTAATTTTTAGTGGCAGAAGATAATGTAAGGTATTAGAAATACTATCCCCAACATAGGATCGAGAATATACACACATACCTTTGAATCAACTGGTCAAAATAACATTGACAGTTTCTCTTGAGTTTGTTTTATTGGGTACTGTTGAAACTTTGTTTTGATGAGTGTAATGTCTACAATCATTGCTCTTCCTTCAATAGTGTGACTATGTATCAGATAGTTAATATCTTTAGTATACCTTAGTGCCTCACTTACGAGTGGGATATGACACACCGTTATATATTATTTGGTTAGTCTCATATGCATATCTGAGAATGGGCTCACATTATGCATGTGCTAGGACCGATAAACCTTCATATCAGGATAAGCCGCACAGCCATGATATAATCTATGACTATCTTATCTCAACAGGTACCAAGTTCGAAAATTGTGCCCACTTTGACTGGTAAAGGTAGGTAATCTCACCATTTTCAAGGATCCCATTCCCCCAAGTATCTACCTTGAAGTTAAGGTAAATACCATTTCAACCCTGAAATAATGCTGGACGATCTTGCTTGTTCAATCCCAGCTAAGCTTCAGAATAAGGCTCAAGTTTAGTTTTCAATTAATAGATTCATTAAGCTCAACATTGTCCTCTCATCTGGGTTGATCTTACGCTACTACAGCATGTGAAACGTTCCAACTTGTGAGCTGATGAGATGAGATAATAGTGTCTTCTCTGTCCGTCCGCCTTCGTGGAAAATGAGGTTGAGATTCTCCTTCTGAGAAAATACACCGCTAGTAAAAGTACTATTCAGTTTCAAGGCATAATTATACAATTTATATAAACTTACCATCACTATCCTATTTAAGTTAAGGTCAAGTGCCTGCATGTATGGCAACAACGACGCCTCCCATATTCAGATGTTTTCTCATCCCATCCATGGAACATGAATCTCAAATACTTTTTATTTGCAGATCAGTTTAGAACATGAGATAACACGTCTCGGATATAACGAAGGTCAGACTTTTTCCTAGACTATTAGAATGTTCACCAGCACGCATTAGATGATATCGCGTGTTTTGCCACGACCCGGGTTTATCATCTGCTCATGTGGTCGATTTTGCTAATTAGTTGAGTGACTTTCAAATAGGTGGCAGGTGGTGGTAGATCTACTGAGTGATCATACGTTAATTGACCATGTTGGTAGTTCAGCATATCAGAATCTGATATGCCCACCAATCCCGGAAGCAATAGCTTTGAAAAAGCAATTATTTGCTTCTCATTGGGCCTAATAGAGAAAGCAGCTTTAAATCATATTTTATTGCATTACCATTGATGCCGTCACATTAAGGAAGATCATAGTATCTCCAATTTTTACCTACAACTGATTTCCTAGAATTAAAAAAAATCTCTATTTAAATATTCGTACTTAAATATATAATGTCGCCGTCTTTTAAACAGATCCAATTTGGTGAACTATACATATTCTGTAAAAATGAGGTTTAGGGGGGGCGATATCTCGATAACAACTGATGTGAGAGTAAATGACTGATATTGCGATATACGATATGTAGCTGTGATTAGTAAAACCAAATACTAGACAAGGAAAATAGAAGGGTCTTCTGTTTCCAAGATCTAGAATTTGACTCAACCAAAGACCACTTTGCACATATGGTCACCGAGGTAGCACCTTAGCTAAAAAAAATAGAGGGAGAGAATTACAAGCTCTTCACTTGTGACAAAAAATCAACTCCAACTTGAGTAATCAAGCATACATGGCCGAGTGGTCCAAGGCGGTAGACTCAAGTTCTATTCTCAGTGATGGGACGCAGGTTCGAACCCTGCTGTATGCAACTGATTATTTCTTTTTTATATTTTTTCACAATCGATTATGTAGATCTGTGGTATGAAAAACTTGTCCGTTGAATGCTTCGTGACTGAAAGTGCAGTTCTCGTTTGACAGTTCTGTGTATACTTGAGGAGTATCCATAAAACCAGTATTCGAATGATCATTTTAACTGTATCGGATACTAGGATAGAATAGTTTTCAGTTTTTTAATAGCAGTAGGACTTACAAGATTTGAAAGAAACTCTTTGAGATCAATAATCTGAGTGAGCACAATGATCCAGCAGCCACCAAGAATAGTACGCCAATAAATGTTGCGACTTTCTTGAAATCTGTAAGATATTGCTCCACACTACCTGCTAAAGGTAGAAATGCACCACATATAATCGGCCCAAAGAGAGCTCCGATTCCAGCGAATGTGAAAAGTAATCCCATTCGGTTCTGATTTTTTTCAACACCAAATAATTGGGGGATGATAGTCGGAAATAAAGAAATAACAACTCCCGAAGAAAAGCCCCATGTTACATCAAAGATCAGAAACACGATGTCAGAGCTAGACGAGTTAAGCCAGAGAGATAAAGGAAGAATACCCGATAATAACATGAAGGGTATAAGAACGTTGAGTCGGCCAAACACATCAGCTAAAAAGCCGGGCAGGATTCTACCAAACAAACTGGCAGCATTCAAAAAAGTGACATAATAAGCTGGGTCGAATAAGGATCTGTGTAATTTCTGTGCTAAATGCTGGCCATACAGATCAGTAAGGAACAGACCAGGAAACAGCGCCATTTGTGAGATAATGAAAGCAAACAGCAGAATCAAATATTTCCGGCTTCTTAGTATTGTAAGATCATAATAAAATCGGAAGCGATACAAGGACAGGAAGTTATCAGTTTCTTGAAGCTTAACGGGCAACCTAGGTCTTAAGAAAAGAACTAGTATTGCTGCCACTGGGATATAAATGAACCCCAAAATCCTGTTCGTCCAGTTAACTCCTACCTCTGATATGAGCTTCCTAACAGCAATCGGCCAAATTACTCCACCGATGCTGGAACCAGAGCTGGCAATTCCAATTGCAAAAGCCTTTTTTTTTTGAACCAATGCATAGGGATCGTTAAGGCAGAGAAATATATTATACCACTTCCAAATCCAAACAACGCTCCCTGCGTAAGGAACAACTGCCATATATTGTTCGTAATAGACATCATCATCAATGAAAAGAGCTGTATGAAAGCACCCAATGCAACAGTAAGTTGAACGCCAAAATAGTGATGGAGATAGACTGTCACAGTGCAAAAGAAATACATACATGCAGGTTGTAAAGAACCTATGATATTGATTTTGAACGTTTTTTCTCCAGAATACAACTCAGTTTGATAGAAAGACTGATACACTCCAAAACTGTTTACCATGCCGAATGTGCATGCCATTCCACACCAAGATGCCAAGACGACAAACCATCCAAATCCTCCCTCTGGGAACTCATCCTCGTCAAATTCCATAGACTTTTTCATTTCACCCTCTTGATTTAAGTTTAGTTCTAATCAGATCTGAAACTGTGAAATTTGGGCATTTTTATATGGCCCATTCTGCATAGAAGGCTTGAAAGTCGTTAATTGGGGCCCGCAATTTGCGGTTCCCGTTAAACGGATCATCTCAATATTTTTTAATCTGAATAATGTGATTTCGGTGCATCGCGATAGCGATCCGCATTTTTTCCGCGAACGGACCATTTTTTCCGCGAACGGACCGCTCGCAAGATAAAGTTTTTGGCCCTTGTATGTGTATCACTAATTTGAATCGCAAAAAAGATTAGCAAGATAGTTTCTATAACACAGATGGTTGGCCACGAGAGTGAATCCAAAAGATCGAGAGTTAGGAGGGCTTGCACATACTGCAGGTTTCGGAGAATCAAATGTGATGGCGAACAACCTTGTTTTCACTGCAGACGTCGTACTCAGCTTTGCGAATACTCTACTGAAATAGGAAGCAGCTTACCGAGAAAAAGCCCCTTAGATCACAACGTTGACCGCCGAAAACCAACCCAGGATGATTATATTCGTTATTTGGAGAACAGGATCCAAAATCTCGAGAATAGCTTAATGAATAAACTCCCAACAAATGCACAAAGTAGTAATAAAACGATTGAGAGCAACATTTTGTCATTGGATGGAAGGAGAACCGGAAGAGTCACAAGACACGATGCAATTCTAGCTAACAAGTTAGGAAAGTCTCTTTTCTTCGAATTACATCCCAGCGAACGTGAAGGCCTTTCCATTCCTCGCCTACAATTTTATGGATGGAACATGTCAGGAGGCCACTATCTTAATCAAATGCCACTTGCAGTGCAGCCGCTCATCTTGAATCCTAGTAAACAATCAGATCTCTGTGCCTGGCTATTAGACTTTTTCTTCCATAAGGTAAATCCCCTATTTTGCATGATTCACGAGCCTGTATTTATGGACCAATACCATAAGTATGTTAATGATCTGATAATGGCAGCAGACACAAAAGCTGCCAAGCTATTCAATGCAATCCTCTATTTGATATTTGCAATAGCCATCAGATTTTCGGAAAATCATCCAGAAAGACCAAATAGGATTTCAATAGAACTCAAACCTGGAATGGAGGAAGATTTGTTTCACTCAGCATATGAAACCGTGTCAAAATTAAGTTTTGAGTGGCAGTCCCTTGAATTAATTCAATCGTGGGTTTTGATAACATTCTATTTAAGAGCAGCGCACCGTCAAACTTCATCATATACTTCATTGGGATCTGCTATTAGAATGTGTAAAGGAATGTTGCTCAACATTGAGATAAACACCAAGGCAAACAGGGACCAAGTGTATGAAGAAATTAAAGCCAAAAGGATGTTTTGGTTAGTTTATACTTGGGACAGATTGTACTCTTGGCAAAGCGGAAGACAGTGTGAAATCCAAGACGAGTCCATCAATATGGAATTTCCCCCATTAGATGGAACTTCATGTAGTGATGGATGGTTGCAGAAGCCAGCACTTTCAATGATTTACTTAGGGAGATATTCAGGCAGACTACAACAACATGCTTTTGGAAACAAGAGTGTCGATGAAACTTTCTTGAAAAATATTGCAGCTGAGCTCTCACAGTTTAAGAACTGGTGTGACTCAGATATGTCCTGCGATGAATTTGATCGGCTGTTGTTGGATCAAGTATACTTAACTTATCATGACATATATTTGTCACTTTACAATAAGCAACTCTTAGCATTAATTGACTGCCATTCCTGCGTTGAGTGGTGCTCCTCCGATGTTTTTCTCCTGAAAGAGCAAAGCAAACAGACGCTTGATATCTTTGAAAACATGAGGAGCAAGGCAGAACTGGAAGTTCCGTGGTGGATGAATTTGTCTCTTATGTTCAACATTTCTCTAATAAGCGTTATTTTAATATACTCTGGTATTCAAACCGAGGAATTTGCAAATAACTTCAGGAGAGCAATCAGCTTGCTAAAAGCAATCAAAGGAAAAGCATCGATGTCTACAGAGTGTGTGTGGGCGATCAAAACTTTGAACCATATGTGTTTTTTGAGAATGCAAAAGGCAGCTAATACTTTGGCCCAAATTGGAATTGATCACGGCCCAAGTACAGTGAATGAATATCGGTTCTTAGAATTTGAGCATGTTGGACGAGGACCTAATGATGATATCATTGCCAGCTCCCCAACTGGTAGCTTGCCTGGGATTAAATCGTCCAGCATGCTAGACAACGAAATTGATGCTAATGAATGTCTAAACTGGTTTGATCCTTGGTTGGAGGAAGTGTTTTGAATCCTCTAAAATTTACATCTTGTCGTTAGCTGGAACTTCTAGCCTTAGTTGAATCATTTTCTACCTAAAATGATCTAGGTTTCATAGTCTGGACATGAAGTCAGCGCTACCAGATTTTTTATGTATAGAATGCTAAGTTAGGTATG